>NW_008352654.1:3385416-3418685 GCF_000622305.1 Nannospalax galili
ATCCCACAAAGTACCTATCAGCTAAGGCTTTTACCACTACCCCCACAGTATAAAGTATCCTGGTTTTCCCTCAATAATCAAAGCTGGATCACTAAGGCCTGGAATCAAGCTGAGTCACAGAATAAAGGAGCTGTACCACTGACTGAGCTGAGTTCTGTGTCTTACTGCCTACAATCCAGCCTTCCCGGAGAGGGCTGTCTCTTCGTAAGCCACGACTCACGGAAACCCAGTTTTCGCCGTCTCCACACCTTCCCACACGATCCGGCAGCTGACGGATCTCGTATCTCGAGGAAGTGCACCGTGGATTGGGAGGGAACCGACCAGGCCAGCCCGGGTAGCAGAGAGCCTCAACAACGTGGAGAAGCAGGGACCCGCCTGGGAGCGCAGCGATCAGTAGAGTCTCCAGCACCCAGTAGTCACGGAGACCCACAGCAACGTGGTGCGTGACCCGCACCACCGCACTCCAGTGACATGTGGGAGACCGGCGCCATGCCCAGCAGCTGGCACCCCGAGATCCCCGCACACCCATATGTATATATCACACAGAACATCCCAAACCATCTTATTCATCTATATACCCACTTCCCAGATGGCACCCTCCCATAGCCTCCCCAGCAGACCCATAGTTCAGTGTATAGAACAACCAACTGTTATCTTCAGTTGGTCCCCTATGATATCTGATATGTCTGAGTTCTAAGGTTTGTAGTACAGTTTCTCCAGTGAACAAACTGCCTGTGTTCTGTGGTGGTGAATGGGGGGAGATTATTTCCTAGTGGGGCAGGGGATCTCAGGGCAGAAGTCCCCACAGGCTGACTGAGCTTGTCTCGGTACTGTCAGCTCATGCCTCCCTCTTGTCCACAGTTCTGGTGCCTACAGGGGCCAGGGCCAGACTTCCTGTTTCCCAACTTCCTGTTGGGCAAATTGGCCCACTTTATAACAATACTTCTGTAGATTTATAATGTTTTCTCTCTGTCCCTATCTGCTTCCTTTTTAATTAAATTCTGAAATATTTAAAACTATCAATGATAGAAAATTGTAAGAATAAGGTGTGTGCAATCCCAACACTTGAGAGAATGGGGCGAGAAGTTTGTGAAATAGGGGCTAGCCTGGGCTAGTTAGGGATCCCTCCCCATCTCAAAACCAACCAACCAATCAAATAAAAATTATAACCAATCACTTCTATACCCACTGTCCGATTGAAAAATTCAAATATTACAAATAGAGAAACGGAGGCCTGTGGGTTATGTTTCCCAATTTCGCATATTTTCTCTCTCAAAACAATGGGTTGACACCATCAATCTGTTAATTTATTAAGCTTGAATTTGAGGCAGATGAAGGATTCACTTCTTGAGTACTTGGCAGGTGTTAAGCGCTGTTAAAGCACTGTTAAAATCTGTTACGATAATGGTTAATGTTAATGATATGTTCTATAAGTTTATAGAGCAAGCACACATGGTGAATAGGAAAATTCTGATTTCCTGATTAAATGCTGCTGGACTCTCCCTTGCTGCTCTGAGCAGAAGGTCTGTGAGTCTAACAGCCATTTGGACTACTCTTATATGCCAGCATCCGCCATCTTACGAACTCCATGGATACCTTGGGACAGCTATGCAAAGATTGCAGCTGATTGCCCTGGATCTTAAAGGCACAGCCCCAGTCAGGGATGCTTAAAACAGCTTGTGCCAGACCTTTTGTTACCAGAAGCTTCCATGAACTCTAGATGACTTTGCCATCATTTCTACTTTGGCTAGAGGGAGAGTGCTTCCTGTGGTAGAAGAACTAATTACTGTGGATGATGCTAAGAGGCAAAGCCATACTTGGCTCAAAACACAAGCCTCAACGATGGTGATTGGTGCTACGAGTCAGGGTTCTGATTCACCCAAACAAATGGCTGTGATAACTAATCCAAACCTGGCACTATCCGAGCAGGCTTCTCAGGCTCACTCAGTGAGTCACCTGGCCATGCTCTTGCGTTCAATCTCTGGTGTTGCACCATTAAGCCCAATAAATCCCAATTCTCTCCAATGGTACTTTCTTGCCTGCTTTCAGAAATGCTGACTGAGCTGCTACCCAAAGAAAGAGGCAGCAGAGTGTGCTGGCAACGGCAGCCGCTGCTTAACAGCTGAGGAGGAGGTGGCTGTGGACCCAGACACTCCCAGTGGCCATCTTGCCTGTCTATGAATTCCACCCATCTGGTGACCCTACCCACTCAGCAACACTGTCTGCTTGGGAACAGGTATTCACGCCGAAATGATCTCAGCAGTGCCAGACACTGGCTTCCTGAGTGGCAAGCTAGGCAGCATAATGGTTCCTAGGCAGCAGTAGGTGCTTGGCCTCCCAGCAGTCACAGCAACAGCATCTTGACTGCTGAAGAAAGTTGACCAGTCTGAGAGTGACCAGGGTGGGAAGAGGGGGAGCAAGAAGAGAGAGAGAGAGCTGACTAAAGGATAAAAGGGTGGGAGGAGGCAGAGAAGATAACCTGCAGTCCTTGGTCCTCACAAGAGCTGCAGAGAACTGTCCAGGCTTCAGGACCAGGGGTCTCAGACCCCAGGCTGAGAGCTGTTAACACTGGATGCTGCCAAGGGCCAAGGCTCCCAATACTCAAGGCCTGCACAGGGATTGGAACACTCACCAGGTTAAGGTGCCATGCCCGAGGCCTGGATGAGGACCTTAATGCTAGAGCCTTTGCCGCTGCTCCACCAGCCTACCACCACTGCCCTCTGTTGCCAGACACAAGGGAAACAAAAGCTGCCAGAGATCAACATTTGAAGTGTTTCTGTGATAGTATTATCACCTAGGAGACAGGCCTCTGGGCAGCCCTGTGAGGTATTATTTTGACTAGGTTACCTTCTAGCCACCTCTGTGAGGGATTATCTTGATTAGGTTAATTGAAGTGGGAAGACCCACCCTACAAGTGGTCAGCAACATTCCCTAAACTGGGATCCTTGTCTACATAAGAAGGAAGAAACAAGCTGAGCACCACAAGCACTGCTCTCTGCTTCCTGGCTGTGGATGCAATGTGAGCAGCTGCTTCAAGCTCCTGCCCTGAGAATTTCACTGCCATGATGGGCTGTACCCTCATAAGCGTGAGCCTAAAGCCCTTCCTTCCTTATGTGCTTTTGCCTGGGCATTCTACCACAGTAATAGAAGTAACTAAGACACCTTTCCTTGACTATCCATGCTTTCTAGCCAAGTAGAGTTACTTCTTTGTCTCTTGGGATAATTTTACTCCTGAAAAAAATGAGGTTGCTGTCACAGATTACCACAGATTTGTTGGTTTAAAATAGCATATGCTTGTATTTGGCTCTGGAGGCCAGAAATCTGACATCAAGGGCTCCGCAGAACTTTGTTTCCATCCAAAGCTCTACAGGAGACTCATTCCTCTAGTGGCTCCAGGCAGTGCAGTCTGTGTCTGTGACTGCGTCCCTCCAGTCTCTGTCTCTAGTGGCCTCTGTGTCTGTGACTTCACCTCTTCTGTTTTTCTTCCCCTCTCTTCTATTTCCTTCCTTTCCTTTTGCCTTAAAATTATTTTTTAAAGTTTTATTAGAAAACTAGAAAATTTATAACAAAATAAAAAGTAGTTACCAACAATAATAATGGTATTAGCTCATTCAACATATTCAACAAATCAGTGTCCAGTTCTGTCCAGTTCCCCGTGCACTAGGGGTCAATGGAATGAAAAAGGAGGCCCGATTCTCACAGTTACTGCCCTAAAAGAACAATGCTTAGTGGACTCTGCTGGAAAACAGAAATGATTCCTGCTACTTCAATGAGTAGAAATTTTAGTATACATATCCACATGGAAAAAAAGGCAAAAACTACGATCCTTTTCTTTTACTATTACTGTTTTCCTCAATTCTAAATATTATAGTATGGCCACATATGCATTTGTTTACATAGATACGTGGGTATGTTATAGGGTAGAATCCACTTGTAAGAGAAAGCATGCTGTTTTTACTTTCTGAGATTGGGTGACCGCACTTAATATATATTCTTGGGCCTTTTCCTTCTCTTCCTTTTCTTTATTATTATTTTTTTTAAGATACGGTCTTTCTATGTAGACCAGACCAGCATCGAACTAACAGAGATCAGCCTACCTCTGTCTCCTGAGTATTTCTTTCTTTTATTTTTTAACATTTTATTTGTTACTTTTATTTTATGTGTATGCGTGTATTGCTTACATGTGTGTGAGTGCACCTGTGTCATGCAATGCCTGAGGAGGTCAGAAGAAGGTTTAGGATTCCTCTGGAACGGGAGTTACAGATGGTCGTTAGCTGCCATGTGCGTACTGGGAATCAAACCTGGGTCCTCTGCAAGAGCAGTCAGTGCTCTTAACCACTGAGCCATCTCTCCAGCCCTGTCCTTCTTTTCTTATATGAGTGCTTATCAGTGGTTATAAAATTTTCCTGGATAACCCAAGATGGTCTGAGTTCACAACCTGAACATATCTCTTTTGGGAGAGGGGATGGAACTATTAAACCCACAAACAAAACCATGTAAACAACAGCTGGATATGGGGTTATGGAGGACATATTAGGCCACCCGACTGCCTCAGGTCAGCATAAGACAAATCAACACCAGGAACCCAAATTCCTCAAAGTGTGAGATAACAGTCTGCTGAGGTGTTCCTGACTATCTGAGTCATGGTGACATGTTGTGGACACTGCCAATTATGAGGCATGTGGGCATCTGTGGTGGTATCAGAATCTGAGATGAGGCATACAATTTATAGGGCCTCCCTCAGCCATGATCCCTCCATTCTTCCAAGATGTCTGCTTTGGCCATTGTAATGAACTGTGCCTCAGTTTACTGTGTATCTCAAATACAAGACATCTACTTGACAGCTAAAGGCAAAAGGTGAGCCCTCCTTATTTAGTTAATTGCAAATTAGGGAGGATTTTTTTTTTTAAAGCTGGAAATAGATCTTCCTGAGGTAGAGTGTACGAATGGAAAAAAGTTTCCTGCTTTTCTCCTCCCCTCTGCCCTTCCTCAGATTTCCAGGAGTCAGGCTGTGGTTTCCAACTCAGGAATGAGGTGTCTGACTTGGTAGGTCAGGGTCCAGGGGTAAGTCTCCAATGGAGTCCTAAATGAGCACTGGGGTGAGGGCAGAGCAGGGGAAGCCTCAGGAGAGGCTGGGGTGAGAATTTGGTTCCATCCAGAACCTACAAGGTGAGACTGGCTGGCTGACACCACATGAACAGCAACGGAAACAGTTCTCTGGAACCAGCCTTCACCAATAGAACCTGAAAGGGCTGGATAACAATGGAGGACATGTGAGAACTCAAGCTGCAACGACATGCAGGCTCTTAGCCAGCTCTCGTTTTAGAAAAATTTGGGCATATCTTCAGAGAAGTGGGTCAGGGAGAGCTAGTAAAACTGAATGGTGATTTTGGCCCAAGAGAATCTGGCTGTACCCTGATATGAATCCTGTGACTTACAATAACAACTTGCCTGGAAAGATATGCCCACCAATGCAACAGTGGCACAAATATTATGGGATTAACCAAACACTATTTAATTGGATTTAAGATCTGCTTCCTAGGATGGACCCCGTACCTGACACTGATATCAGGCCTAGGAACCTGAGGCTAAACAGGTCACAGGACATAGGGAACAACCTAATACTAGTTTTCTACTAAATAGTTATCATATTAAACTGACTCTTAATGATTTATTGTTATACCCATAGATTAATGCATCTCTCAACTCTCACCAGAGAAGTTTCCTTATGAAAACAGAGGATTAATACAGAAACCCACAAGTGGCCAAAATGCAGAGAACAAGAGGCTGCAGAGTGCTTATCCCTGACTAGGACACCTATACCAAACTTCTGTCCTCCAAGGCTCAGGGATCATTGAGGAAGAGGGGCTAGAAAGATTGTAAGAGCCAGAGGTGGTAGATAACCACAAAGAAACAGTTTTCCAGACAGGTGCTCAGTTACTCATGTGAACTCACAGTAATGCTGATAGCATGCACAAGTCCCACACAAGGTCAAACCAGAAAAAGAATCCCAGCATAGACATGAAGAAGTGGGTAAGAAGCTCCAACCCCACCTAAGGAAACTGTGGCAACAGATGGCAGCTGGGAGGGGGAGAGAGCATCTCTTTCAAATATGGGACTTTTGGTACGTTTATATATATATATATACACACACATATAACACACACACACACACACACACATATATATATATAATAGAGTACATTAAACTGTGTGGGGGCAATATGGGGAGGTGAGGATAAGGGAGGGGATCTAAGTACCATCAAAATATACTGTATGAAAATTACAAAAATTCAATTTTCAAAACTAAAAAAAAAAGGAGAGAGACTATGGCTGAGAGCACAAGGCAGGGTTTTGTAACAACACAAGTAAAAGGACAGACAAGGCTTTGTAACATGCTGTAGACATGAATGGAACTGTTCCTGTGGCCAGTCACATACCACATCCCCTCAGACAGGGTCTAGACAAGCCTCAGGATGGAGTGTGGAGAAACACTTGGGAAGAAAATGTACGCTCTTCTCCACTGAAATTCCTAGCAATCTGGATCAAAGCAATGAGCTAAAGTCAGGGCCACAGTATTAGTGATGGGTGGGGTTGGTCAGGACAGAAATTTATTATACTGGCAAGAGGAATGTATTTTGTTTATGTATGTGAAGTTGGCTAGAGGCTCTATAAAGGGACAAGGAAGCACATGGTATGTGTATTTTAGTGTTACATTTTACTGATATAAGTAGGACCTACATAAGAAGTAGCCATATATGTCTCAGGGCTATCAGGGGAACTCCTGGTTAGCAAGGTGTTTGGAGACATAGGAATGTTAAAGACAGAGAGGGTGAACTATGTGATGTTATTATTCTAAGAGAAAATTGGAGATGTTTTTTGTTCCTAAATGGCACTATAACTCAAAAGCACAAAGTAACATCAATGTATTAGCCTATAGTTTTAAGGGTCAGATAATGGAATCGGTCTCACTGGGTTAGAATCCCAGTCACCAGGATAGCATTTCTTCTTGGGGGAAGAATCCATTTTCTCATCTCCTTCAGCTTTTAAGCACTTCCCACTTTCCTTGGCTCATGGTCCTTTCCATCTTCAAAGTCAGTAACAACTGAGTGAGACTTTTCACTTCCCATCACATTGATACTAACTGTACTAGTTCCTTCTTCTGTCTTTTGAAGACCCTTGTGATGACATTGGACCCACCTAGGTGATGAGACTAATCTCCCTATTTTAAAGTGTACTAATTGGCAGCCTTAACTCCACATTCAGTGTCATGTCTCCTTGCCATGAACTAAAATCTAGCCACACGTTTGAAGGCATTTGGATGTGGCCACCTCTGAGGGAGTATTATGCCCACCACAAGTGTCATTGTATAGGAACTGGTCCAGAAAGCAGAAGACACATCACCCACAGGAAGGTGTGGAGGTAGACGAAAAGCAGATGAAAATCTCCTAGATGCCTTGGGAATGGCAGCCACCTGTCATGCCTCACTGTTATCGTCATGGTCCATGCAAACAAACCCACTGTTCAAGAACCTATGGCCTGCTTCCTTCCTGTCCTTCCTGCCACACCCCTGCATGGAAAAGACAGGAGAAAGCAACATACATTTTCTCTCTTTTTTAATTGTCATATATTCATTACACATAGTGAAGGGCTTCATAAAGAATTTTCATACAGGCGTTTCATATACTTTGGCTATACTCACCCCTTTTCTCTCTGCTCCCCCCGCTATTCCCCTAGTCCTGCTTCTACTTTTCACGTATAACATATACTGTATTGTATAGTATACATTGTATATTATGTATATGCTATATATTTTATGCATCTATATAAAATCTAAGATACACAAGTGAGAGAAAATGTGATAGTTGCCTTTCTGAGTCCAAGTTATTTTCCTTAATATGATGTGTTCTAGAGCAACATCTAGTTTCTTGGGATGTTGTTATGGGTGACGTGAGCTTTTCATAATCTCTTGCTCTCCTGGTTTTTATGGGAGTGGATCTTTCTAGAGAGCATGGCAGAGAGGGTTACTCTACTACCAGAGTAGTAGAGGGAACTGAGAGGAGGTGAGAATCCCCAACACTGGGCAGATGGGGCAGGTGGGCAGTCTCTTGCTCCTCTTGCTTTTCCACCTCATCAGACCGGCGGAAGCAGATGAGGCCAGAGTTCCAGGGCTGCTGGCTATCTTCTTGCTCTCTTACCTTCCATCCGGGCAGGAGGGGGTCTTATTCTTGGGAGCTCAAGTTTCTGAGGTGAAGGCACAGAGGAAGGACATTGGCTAAATGGGATAGGATCTAAGCTTAATGCAGAGATAGAAAGGCCTAGGGGCTTCCTTCTAGGTGACTCAATGGCATCTCATAGGTGTAAAGGAGGAACAGAAGGAGACAGAAGCATTGACCAAGAATACAGTGAACAAACTGGGCTGTGTTGAGCCTTATACTAGATCTCTAGAAAATCCAAGGGAAGAAGATAAGAATCCTGGGTGGGGAGCAGTCTTCCTAAATGGGTGGTCAGGCAAAGAGGGTGCCTCTGGGGTCCAGCTGGGCTGCTCTGACCCTGTCTGCAAGCCCTGATCCTGGTCACTGCTGATTTGTCCAGTGCCAGACACCTGCCCTAGGCAGGGCCTATGTGCTTTCTCTGCAGCTACAGTAGTAGAGGCTCTATGGTGACACATGCAGGGCCCAGAGGTTGTCATGTTTCCTAACATGTCTGTAATGAGAAAGCCTGAGGCTGTATGGAAAGCCAACAGGACCAGCACTGCAGGAAGGCTCTCAGAGGTGCTCAAGGCTCTGGTCCTTCTGAGCTTTGTAGCATCACTGTCCATACTGGTGCTCAATTCTGCAGATCTTTGTATTCTGGGATCTAATACACACTCCTTTTTGCTGCACTCAAGTTCAAGTTGGGATTGCTTTACTTTGAAACTTAACACTTAGGAGAGGAATAAAGATGATGGGTGTGTGAAGACAAGCTCATCAAGGCGGCTCTTTCTAGCATTGATCAGAGAAGCTCTCAGTGCTCCAGAACATGTGCTTCCTGGTGGTGTATAGACCACAAGATGAACAGACTCTACTTAGGAGGCACGAGACAAAGAAAAAGCCAGGCAGTCAATGAAGGACACAGCATGGTCGATATACGGTGGTATTTGTGTGCAAAGTCAATACTAACAACCTTGGAAAGACTTGGGGAACAGCATCAACAGCTAAAAGGGAAGTAAAAACCGAGGTATGGAAAGGGCTTTGTAGGATGCCTGGCACAAAGTCGCACACAAGCAGCTGTGGTCCATGTGAGAGGCACAGATGGAAAATTAAGAGGAGAAATAGAAAATAAAAGTGGAGAATCCAGAGGAAGTCCATTAGGAAGAGTAGTTGCCATCTAGCACCTTAAAAAAATTTTGACCCCTTACCCTTGACCCCTGATGAGTATCTGGTTTTCTTATTTTCAAATGACAAGTTCTCACACCATTAGAAGACGTGGACCTGAGTTTTGGCAAATCGGCTGTCCTCCATTGCTGGAAGCTTTGAGCTGGCTCTTGGATGGGGGTGTGGAGCTGGATGATTTGTCTGTACACTTCTGCCTTATTTTCCTCGGTAGGTGCTTCCTGCTGCCAGTACACCCTCTGTGGTCAGTAAAATATAGTACAGCAGCACCTACCAAAATCAGTAGGTACCACTAGATCACAGGAAGATGCTGGTTCAGAGCTAACAGCAAAGTCAGTTTCTTTTTTCCTTTTTTCTTTTTTGAGAGAAGGTCTTATGTATCCAAGGCTGGTCTTGAACTCACTATGTAGCTGAGGACGACCTTAAACCTCTGATCTTCCTGCCTTTTATCCTTCCAAATGCTGACATTATAGGCTTTTGCCATGCCTGGTTTATGGGGTTCTGAGGACAGAACCTAGGGCTTTGTGCATGCTAGGCAAGCACTCTACCACCTGAGCTACAACCCCAGCCCTGCAAAGTCAGTCTCTGAGTACACTCACCAATCATGAGGATGAAGTGGTTATTAATTCAAAACCATCCCACACTTTTCCAATCCCAGTTGTAATTAAGGTCTAGTATTGATAAACTTGGAGATAAAGGAAATAATAAAAGGGAGTTTGGGAAATGCCAGGTCTATCCACTTGAAAAGATTTGAGAAAATATTTTAGACTTCATCCTCTTCCTTGACAAAAAGATTCATAAGTTGTTAGAAGTTATATGATGAGACCAAAAGAGAGAGAATTAACAGGTAAGCTGGAAGAAGAGATACTGCCCACCACGGGTGGGGCCGTGCATTGGAAGAAGCCCCGAGAGCCCAGTGTGTACAGGTGGATTGCAGCTTATAGAGCAGGTAGAAGTTGAAAAGACACTGACACTGGTCACTGCCAGGGAAAAAGGGACAATGAGGTATAGTATGGTCTAGAGCTGAAGAAAGCATTATTGCTGGGAAAACCAGGCATTGAATCTGAAGCAGAGTGGCCAGGGGCCTACAGTTCTCACTTTAGAAATACACCAAACACACACTAAAGCTTTCATAAAGTCAGAGTCTTCAAAAGACCAGGAAACCCAGGAAGTGCATGTGCCAGGGGGTGAGGAGGAGGGCATGCTTGCTCCTGCCTTGCTCAAAAGGAAAGAGGGACAGAAAGGACCTGCTGAGAAAGGAGACAGAAGGCAGAGCCGCACTGTACACTGGGAGGAAGTAAGTTTGCTTCCTGCCAATTATTTAGTGGGGCATTGGAAAAGGAGGGGAAGACAGAATATAAAGAACTCCTTAACTGCAGGTCACCCTGAGACACTACATTCAATAGAGAAACTCAGGATGCGTGCAGGAGTGTGAATTTCTTGTATGCCAGGCCACATCTCCTGGCCCCTTTTCTTCCACAGGCTACAGATTCCAGATTTGAGTCCATACAGGGTCAACTTGGTTATAATGTGACTTCAGATTTATTTTTTCTTCCTTCTATCAACTAAGATGGGCTGGGAGAAAGGAGGAGAAAGGACCCCATGCTTTCTGGAATCACATAAAAGCAAAGTAGTAATGACTTCTGTGCTCTCCTTTTCTGCCCCCTCTGAATTTATCATTAGACATTAAGTTCATGGACTTCTATCACCCTAGCAGATTTTCAATAGAGCCTTAGGGTATCTGGTCCCTTGCTGTCTTATCTCATTTCATTAATTACATTTCATGATCACTGAGGGTCAGGAGGTGGAGGAGGAACCAGCATCCAATTTCAGGGGGCACCAGCCATTTCAGAGATGGGCAAGCAAGATGATGTTTAAAAAAATCAATTTGGCAGTCAGCTGTGACACACAAATGGCTCCTAGTAAGGGGTAAGGGTGGGCTGTTACAGCAGCAGACAAAATGAAACAACATGATCTTTCCGTGCACAGGCGGTGGGATGGGACACCAGTGACAGCACTGTGGAGCAATACAGCATTGCTAAGCACAAGGGAAAGTCTCTGGAGGCCTGAGCAAAACACAGAGATGCCAGGCATTAGCAACAGAAATGTATAGGGTTTTGTATTCCCAAAGTCATGCTGTTTACTGATGTAAGGCTTGGGTGGATGGACTGAGAAAAAAAAAAAAAGGCTTGGCTGGAGACTGTTGCAAAGAGGAGGAAGACCTCATTTGGGGGGCAGCTTTATCTATCTAGAGAATGCAGATAAGTGACCAAAGAAACTATTATGGTTTGGATCTTAAATGTCCTCCAAAAGCTATGCTGGCAACCCACAGCTCCATTGGCAGGTTGGGCCAATGGAAAGAGCTGAGGTCACTGGGAGTGTCCCTTTGAAGGGGATATTGGGACCTCTGCTACTTCTCCTGTATCTTTCTCCATTTCCTAGCAACCATGAGGGAACTGGCTTTGCTCCACTATGTTCTCCCAACCTGATGGTTTGCCTTGGCACAAGCCCAAACTAATGGGAACTAAATGACTATGGGGTGAAACCTCTGAATATATGTTTCTTCCTTATAAGCTAATTGTTTCTGGTATTTTGTCACAGTAACAGAAAGATAACTAACACAAAGATTTCTTTGTAGAGACCAGATGAAATAAACTTCATGCCTCAAATTTGTTCATTGTCATTCAGAAAAGCATGCCTCTGGGAGAAGACTTAAACTACTCTGGCTTTAGGAGCACGGCTAATGTGTTTGGTTATTTGATTTCCTGGTGTGGTAGATTAATGTGGAAAATGAACTATATTGCTGTAGTCTTTGAAACTAGTCTGGGCTCGTGGCTTGCTTTGCCCAGTAGAAGTAGTAGAAGCAAGTGTACCAACTCCAAGCCTCCAGAAGACTTTGTGTGCGTCTGTCCTTTCTTGTAATCTCATTGTTCCCATGTGAACAGTACCAAACTAGCCTGAAGGAGGATGAGTATGTGTGAAGCAGATCACAATGGACCCTGTTGAAGCCATCCTGAACCAGCAGAAGCTGTGCATGTGACAGAGCCAGGCAAGATCAGCATAGCAACCCACCCAGCCCACAGTTGCAAGGCAAACACACAGCTGAGCCTAGGCAGCCAGCTGGTACATAGGCATATGAGTAACACTAAAGGCCTGCAGAGTAATTTCCCTCTTATATACAGCTTTGCTTCTTGCAGCTTTAATTACCCATGAAAAGATACAGTCTGGAAATACTAAAGGGAAAATCTGAGGAACAAATAATTGATGTTTTAAATTACATACTGTTTCTGAATAGCGTGATAAAATCTTGAGCTGTCCCTCTCCACCAAAGACATGAATTATCCCTTTGCTCAGTGTTTCATGCTGTATACATTACCTGCCTATTAGTCCCTTCATTGCTGTGTGGACTATTGGATACACTGTTGTAGCACTGCAGTACTGGTGTTCAACTAACCCTTATTTCACTGGATACTAACCTCAAATTACACAAGGATTCATTGCAACTTATACTTCCCAGGCACTGTCCATATTTGAGGGATGTTAGACAGGAACTCAGGGCAGGAACTTGGAGGCAGAAACTGAGGCACAAACCACAGAGGAATGTTGCTTACTGGCTTGCTCCTCTAATCTGTACCCAGCCTGCTTTCTTATATAACCTAGCACCACCTGTCCAGGTGTGACACCACCTACAGTGGGTTGGGTCTGCCTTCATCACTCAACAATCAAGAAAATGCCTCAAAGACATACCACAGGCCAATCTGATAGGGATAATCCCTCAATTGAGGTTCCCTCTTCCCAGATGTGTCAAGTTGACAACTGAAACCAGCCATGACATTGTATGTATATGTTTTAGGAAGTTTCTACAGTAGTAGGTTTCCATATGATTTTTGAAAGAGTGTTTAGTATTAGTTATGCTTCCATATCCCCTATCCTAATGAATCTACATACTTGAATCATAGATCATGAAGAATTAAGCTGGTACTGACCTGGAAGTTTCAACCCTACTGGCTAGGTGTCCTAGTACATACACTATAGACACAGTATTTAAAAAAATATTTATTTTTATTTTATGTGTATGAATGTATTGCCTGCATATGTCTGTAAGTACACCTGTGTCATATAATGCCCACGGAGGTCAGAAGAGGGTGTTGGATCCCTTGGAACAGGAGTTACAGATGGGTATTAGCTGCCATGTGAGTGCTGGGAATCAAACCCTCTGTAAGAGGTCCTCTGCAAGAGGACCCAGTGCTATTAAGTGCTGAACCATCTCTCCAACCCCTAGATAGTATTAAACCAACTCCTAATGACTTATCATTATGACCATAGATTAGGTATAATCAGAGAAGCTTTTGGCAGTATATGGTGATTAACACAGAGACCCACAACTGGTCAAGGTGCAGAGAATAAGAGACTATGGAATATTTGGCTCTAAATGGACATCTATATCACATCCCCTCCTCCCAAGGCTCATGCTCATCGTGGAAGAGGGGCAGAAAGATTGTAAGATCCAGAGGTGGTGAAGGAATACAAGGAAACTGTTTACAGGCCATAACAGAGCAGTTGTACATATGACCTCATAGCACTTATGACAATAGGCACAAGATCTGTGTAAACTCAAGGCAGAGTTTGGTGGTCATGATGTCCTTCTCACCCTTAGCTGAGGTGCTACTGGCTTCTGGGAGAGGGCGAGTCAATTTCTTTGAAAGTGTGGCCCCTGGTAAGTTACGGTGTTCCAGTAGACAGCCACATATCCAAAAGTACATGGGCAGCACAAATTGGACTCAGTGGGATTATAAAAAAAGGACAGAAAGTTGGGTGGTTGGGAGGGGGAGGGGGGACCTGGAAGGAGTTGAAGGGGGTGAATATGATCAAAATACGCTGCATGAAACTCTCAAAAGGAACCGATAATTTTTTAAAAGAATGTTAATTTGTACAGGAACTATTGTTTCTGAAGCAAGAATAGGGTAACACCTCTAAGCAGCTCAAACAGCAGCCTAGGAAATGCAGTCTAGTGGCAATGATGCCATATCAGGGACATTTAAACACTGTTGGGGACAATGGACAGAATATTTGAAACCGAGATGAACTGAGAAAAATCTAAAGTGCCAGTTCCTTCACGTGTGACACTCTCCTCCTCAAAGACACCAGGCTGACATCCAGGCAAGGCAGAAGCCAGGACCTGTACAGGCTGTGAGAGCATAGTGCGCCAGCCTTGGGGCAGACTGTGGGGCTGAGTGAGAGAACAGGAAAAGAGTGAGGGTGGGTGGGGAGAATTGATTAGGCAAAACCGCCACCCTCAAGGCCAGCCTCCATCTCACATGCCTGAATTCTACTCCAAAGCACCCTTAATCACCATACTGGAAAATTGTTAATCCTTCTTTTTCACTGTGTAGTTACCTGAGTGTCAAGGACTGGAGCAAGCCCTGGACAGACTCTAACTCGCTAACCCTGTGGGTTAAACATTATCACCATCTCCTCTTTTAAAAAAGAGGTAGAAGCACAGAAAGCTGGAGGAACTTGCTTCCTCGGTGAGAACACCGGAAATGGCTGAGACAGGATTCAAACCTTCACAGAGGGCTCCAGACACCCTCTAACTGCTGTGCCCCTTGACTTTGTAAAATGTTCCTGTTCCCCCTTGGCTGCACCTTGAACCCCTCTCTAACTCTTGGTAGTTTTAGAACCGCACCACCCCTATCACTAGCACTCGCTTCCTTATGCTTGGGTCCTCAGTGAACTAAGTGAAAAAAATGTCAGGGACCTTTCCTCAGGGACACACAGGTCTGACTAATTACAAGTTATCACCTGGAGCAGGCTCAGGGAAACGGGATCCAGAATGGGGCTGTGTGGCCCACCTGGGAGGGCTCAGCTTTCACCCCATGGCCAGCTGCCAGCACCAACACCCCCCAGAGCTGAGCAGCTAACAGACCAGGCTTGGGACTGCTTTATCTCCAGCTAACACCTGGCTGCTCCCCCTCCTCTGTTCTATTGGGGAGTTTCCTTGTGGCTCTAATGAAAACCCTCATGTCACATTGAAAAGTTGCCAGTTACTGCTGCAGGGAATAAAATCCAGCCTCCGCTGGGGTTGCATTCATGGGGAGCTGTGGTTAGAATAATCCCTCATGTGAGCAGCTCTCGAACATAATTAGATGCACCAGGTGGAGCTCCTCCCAGACAGCCAATAAACAAACAAACAATAGGACCTGCCAGGCCCCCTTCCTTTGCTCCTGCACCCTTGGGAAGCATCACCTACCTCATGCAGACTGCTACCTCATGCGGACTGGCTCAAGATCCGCCCCACACCCCCCCAAAGATAAGACAAAGCTAAAGCTTAGGGCTCTTAGTGAGTTCTCAGTAGTTGCCAATGTCTCTACCAGAGCCCTAGACACCAGATAAGTCTACTGGAAGCTCATTGAACGTGCAGCTTGCTTGGATCTCTCCTGGAACCGCTGAATCCATCCCTACCACTGGGGTTTGGGAATTTCCATTGTTTAGCCTTCTGTCCTGACCTTGACCATCTGAACTGGGTGAGAGACACCCTGTGTATATCCCCTCCTAAGATGGCAACTCTCAGGAGTCTGGCTAAGACTGGGCGTTAGCATTGCTAGCATATAGACCCATCACTACAGCTATTTCTGTATCCTGCTGTTCCTCAGCAGCTATGGCTCCAGTAAAGTTGAGGCCACTCTAGCTGTTTCACTCTGAGTCACTCTTTGAAGGTGAAGGTAACCACAGTGAGGACTAAAAAGCACTTTCAGAGCCTGGTGCTCTGGCCAGAAGCCATTCATTTTAACAGTAGGGGTAAGAAGGGAGTCTGTAGCCTGCAGAGTTGGCTGTGACTGGGACTTCAGAGAGATTGGGAGCTCCAGCCATTGGTACCATCAGAAACATTTGCATTAGGGAAAATTGAAAAAAACCATAATTTTGGCAAGAGAACCCCCATAATTGGCAATGGCCTGAGACATTCTGGGTTGTCACAATGGTGAGGGGACACTACTGGCCTCTAATGGAAGGAGGTCAGGGATACTGTTAAATATCCCATTATGCACAGGAAATTAAAAAAACACAACAAGCAATTATCTGGCCCAGAATGTCAATAGCCCCACTGTTAAGAACACAACTAGGGGGTTGGAGAGATGGCTTAAGAATGCACGTTATGCAGGGCAGGGTGGTGCATGCCTTTAGTCCCAGCACTCAGCAGCAGAGGCAGGCAGATCTTTGTGAGTCAAGGCCAATCTAGTCTACATAGTGAGTTCAAGCCATTTGGGGCTACAGGGAGACTGTGTCTCTAGAGGACTGGAGTTTGGTTCCTAGCACCCACACCAGACTGCTCATAATCGCCTGTAATTCCAGCTCCAAGGAATCCAGCACCTTCTAGCTTCTGCAGGCATTTGCACTCATGTACACTCCCTCTCACACGAATACTTGTGACTAAAAAAAAAATCTTTTAAGAATACGAATGGGGCTGAAGAGATGGCTCAGCAGTTAAGAACACTTGCTACTTATGCAGGGGACCTGCGTTTGGTGCCCAGCACCCACATTCACAGCCATCTGTAACTCCAGTTACAGAGAATCCAATGCCCTTCTGGCCTCTGTGGTCACTGCGTACACATGATGCACATACATACATACATGCAGGCAAACACTCATACACATAAAAAATTAAAATTAAAAAACTTAAGAAAGAATACAAACAGGCTGGACTTTGGGGTAATCCCAGTTACTCAGGAGACTGAGCAAGAGGACTGCAAGTTCAAGGCTTTCCTGAACTACAGAGGGAGTTTAAAGTCAACCTGGGCAACTTAATGAGACCCCTCTCTCAAAATAAAAAGTAAAAAGGAGGTCTTGTGGATATAGCTCAGTAGTAGAGCACTTGCCTAGCATGAATGAGGCCACAGGTTCAATCCCCAGTACCAGAAAAAAAAAACAAACAACAAACAACAAATATATGAGAGAATACATAGAAGATAAACATATAAGATGTATACATACATGATATGTACATACAAGATGCCATCAAAGACATATGCTCCTATCCACTTATGTTCTCAGTGTGAATTAACACAGAGCATTAATTCAGGCTTTGGATTTGGAGTGGGAGTTTTCTAAGCTTCCATTTGTCATTATTTGTCTGGAAAGAGGATGTGGCTCAGCCCAGGGGCCAGCAGAGAAAGGCTTATAGGTGGATTACACAGCGAGTGTTCTGTATGACCTGAGCTTAAAGGACTCAGTTTACCTGACATCCAGTAAATACTAAGACTTGAATTAAGACCTAGATTCCTTTAGAAATTGGTCATCAAATTAATGGTAGTATATGGACGAACAAATGTTAAGTTCTGGCTATCTGATAAGATTTATTCCATACAAATCCTTAGGTGGTCTTTTTTTACTGAAGAGTTCAAAAACAGACCATTTAGTTGATAAAACTGAATCTCCCATGACTTAACGGAATGGAACCAGCTACAGATTGAAACGGGATGCTGCTGTGGAAGCCAGGCTGCAGGGGCCCAAATTTTTCTTTCCATTTGATTCGATGCAGTTCAGTGGTTGATTGTATGTAGAGGAGGACTACCTCCCGATGATCCGGTTCCCTTCCGTTTATGTGGCCAGCACCTCAGAGGGCACAGATAATTTGTATTCCCTATAAAGTGAATCAGTGTTTTATGGCTGAAAAGGGAGTGATTCCATTTGAATTAATCGGGGAATTGAAGGCAAAGGTAATTGATGGAGCTTTTAAGGACATTCTTCCCCGATTGAGAGGATCTTGTGGCCACATTCCGAGATGCCTAAGCAACAGCATGTGTCTCGCTATTACTCAAGGGAGACCTGTTATCTTAGCTACACTCACGTAGGGACTGGGGTTTTTTACATATCAGATTAAGGAGTAACTATATTCCAACTGTTGAAGCTGAACATACTTATTATCTATAACCCTGTATCTCCCCATTGTAAAAGAAGCACACAGTAATATTATTGGGAGGAAACATACCTTTCAGCCACTTTGGACATTTTCAAACAATGCCTGTCAATCTGTGCATTCAAAAATGTTATCTGGGAAAAGAGAGAACAGGGATGCTGAGACAAAAATAGAATTCTTGACTCTCCTTCATTTCATAAACCAAATCTATCTTATAATCCCACCAGGATCCCAAAACCTCCTCGGACAAAACGTCTGCCCTCTCCCTTGAGCTCCTGCAACCAATTTTCCCTTTTGGGAATTCCTGCCATACTTAAGATTTTCCTGCAGTTTAGCTTATGTCTCATTTTCATCTGCACAGTACTATCATTTAATTCTTACTTCCTCTCAAATCATTCCCTGAACTTAAAGACAGCATGTAGTCTACAAAGCTTAGCAACAAGATGGGCAGATAGTACATGTACCATAAAAATATGTTTTGTTTTGTTTTTTGTTTTTTAAAAAAAACTAAACCTGGGGGCTGAAGAGATGGCTCAGTGGTTAAGAACACTGTTCTTGCAGAAGACCTGGGTTCAAATCCCAGAACCCACATGGCAGCTAAAAACTGTCTGCAATGCCAGTCCCAGGGGATCCGACAGCCTCTTCTGACCTCCGCAGGCATTGCACAACATGGGTGCACTTACCTACATGCAGGCAATCCACGCATACACATAAAATAAAAATAATAAATAAAAATTTTTCAGAAAGTTAAAAAACACTAAACCCTAGTGATGGTCCCTCTGCCCAATTTTTATAAATTACCACACCCATGAATTATCAAATGTTCTTTTGCATCTGTCTGTTTCTTCCTTCTCCCCATCCATAAACTTGCCAAGGGAAAGTACTCAGAGTTAGTCCTTTGCCCAACCCCTGCCAGAAGCCATTAAAGCATAACAAAAAATAGGACTAAAGTTGCCTCATGAGCAATGTGGATCAGAAAGGGGTGATGTCACCAACTGTTCTCGGCTAACCTGGGATCCTCATCACGAAAGAAAATAATATACATATAAATGATGCTGAGATGACATCAAGGTAGGGCTGCTTTATTCTTATGCTTTCCTTTTGAATCTTAGCAGTAGAGCTGCTTCATTCTAGAAGTGCATCCCAATTTTAAGGTCTCCAGGATGGGACATGAGTCCCTTTTTCCCTAGCTCCCACAGCAGTCAAGTGGGAAACCTGACTTCAGCAGCCAGTCCATCACTGGGATAGCTCATTCACACATATCCCTTTTCAAAAAGATTTACTTATTCTAATTGTGTGTGTGTGTGTGTGTGTGTGTGTGTGTGTGTGGTAGGTGCACACATGTCCTATCCAAGTGTATACATGTGCACCATGTGCAAGTACCAACAGAGGCCAGAAGTGTTGGATCCCCCTGAACTGGAGGTAATCTTAGAACTGGAATTAAGAGGAAGTTGTGAGCTGCCGGATGTGGCTACTGAGAACTGAACCTGGGTCCTCTGAAAGATGTAAGTGCTCTTAACTGTTGAACCGTCTCTCCAGACCCCATTCATGACCCTTTAAATAACCGTTGGAGGAGTTCGGTGGACAATCTCAAGCTTCCATGGCATGCACACATAGCTTCAAGTCATTTACTGCTGCGTTCTACTCTGGTTTTTTAGGACCTCAAAGCTCACTCTGCCTTGAGGGGTGAACATTAAAAGGGGTCTTGGATCCTGCTGGGAAGGTAACAGCCAATTCACTCACCTGTTTCCTGATGTCATCTTTTGTAGTCTTCCTAATTGGCTGGCTGGGTATGTGCACAGGGCTCTGTGACTGGGACTCTTCAGTTACACCATACACTGACTACAGAGGAAGCAAGAGTATGAATCACACACTCTCAGCTCAGGGTCAACCCCTCATCCAGGTCTTTCAGTCTCCTTTACAACATCAGTCAAAAGTTACTGTCCTCTGCTTGAATTTCTGCCATGGTAAATTGCCTCTTGAGAGACCTCATCCTATATTGGGGTTACAGCGGCTAGACAGTCCTTTCTTTATTGAGTCAAAATTGTCTCTTTGGGTATTATTCTTTCTCCAAATATGGCCAGAGACCATCTGCTGGGGTTTTTAGGCAAAGATGCACATTACTGATCCCCATCTCAAACCAACTGAATCAGAATCCTCATGGGTGACTTTGGAATTCTGTACTTTAATCAAATACCCCAGGTGATTTGAGGTCAAAACTGAGTTGGAGAGCAACAGCTGAAGGTTTTGTGCAAAAATCCCTTCTAAGCTGCCTACTGGTCAGCAGATGACATACCCATTTGGCACAAAACTGAGATGTCAGGTTTCCTGACTAGCGTTGCCTTTAAATTAAATAGTTTTCTGGTCTCAGTTTTTATATACATTCACAGCTATGACTCCTGTTCCTGGTATTGTGAACAGACAAATGACAGTCTTGGCTTTGGGTAAGAAACCACCTTGAAGGCTCTGCAGAGCATAGCAGAAATCTGTAATGAAAAGGTTCACATGATATACACTTGGTGCCAAAAAATTCTGGAATATTAGAATTAGGGGTCTTTAAAAGCTAAATAAGGACAATGGGGACATTTAAGACCAGAAATATAAAATATAACACAGCATTGTTATTGCCCCTAATGAGCAATATGTAGGAAAATTCAAGAAATATATGAATGTACATACACTTATACTTGGGGTCTCCCTCCCCATGTGACACACACACACACACACACACACACACACACACACAGACACACACGATTTATACTTGCAAGTTATTCCTAGTCTTAACATCTGAAACTGAAATCTCAAATCCCAAAAAAACCACAAGTGGAAATTTTCACATTTTACCTCATGGGACAGGTTTTGGTCAAAACATAGGACACTAAAAATATTGTATAATATTACCTTTGGGCTATGTGTATAAGGTAGTAATGAAACAAGTGACCTTTGTATCCAAACTTGGGCCCCGCCCAAGACAGCTCATTAGGTATAGGCAAGTATTCCAAAATCTGAAATATTTCTGATCCCAAGTGCTCTGAATTTGTAATTTGTCATTGTATGAAATAGGAATTTTGGGGGGCATACCTCTAAACTCTTGAAATCAGTGTTATGGAGCATAGCCTTGTTCTGCGGCATGGTCTTTGAAGAGGGAGGATGCACTGATGGGGGGCAGTCTGAGTGGGTCCCTATAGAGAACCACCCTTTTCAGTGACATACAAGGGATCATGGGTCCTTCAGAATTGGGCCAAGATGGTGATGTGGGTTTTGACAATTTGGCTCCACTGAGACTCTTTCATTTATTTCTAAGCACCAAGCTCTTTGTACCTAGAGATTCTCCCACGTTTTGTTTCTTTAGTTTCCTTCCCTCACTGCCACCTCCCTAGAGCCAGCTGCTATTTGTTCTTCATCTCAGGGGACCCTGCTTTCAGGAAGCCCTTGGGAAGCCCCAGTCTGTCATTGGCTGCACCCCCTGGGGGCTCATGAACCATCCCATTCTTCCTAATACAGCACTGTAGCCCTGCTGCCTGCCTGCCTGCTGTCTAGTTTCATTCTCCACCAGACTGTGGGTTCCCCAGGGCCTGACACTGAATCCCAGCAACATGCACAATGCCTAGCACACCAGCAACTGCACAAGTATTTCTAGAATTTATGAATACAATGATTTCAAAAGATAAACAAGTAGCAAATTACTATCTGAAGACTACTGGAAACAGAGGGTCATTTCCACCAAGAATTTTTTTTTTTTTTTTTTAGAAGACAGAGTCTCCTTGTAGCCCCAACTGGCCTGGAACTTACTATGTAGACCAGGCTGGCCTTGATATCACAGAGATTCGCCTGCCTCTGTCTCCTGAGTGCTGGGATTTAAAGGTGTGTACCACCATGCCCAGCCAACCAAGAAGTTTTAATTCAGCTAAACTATCGAACCTTTTTAACCTTTTGTGGATTCTTTAAACGTCGACATTTTCTGATATCCATTTCTGTTGTGTTCACACAGCCTGGCTGAAAGAAAAAAATTGTATAAATTACTAAGTGAAAATTACTCTTCTAATTGAACCAAGTAATACTAGAAGATCCAACCTATCTTTCCTCTTATGGACACCACACAGAACATTTATTTTTATTTATTTATTTATAAAAAAGATCTCCATTTCATTTCATATATTGTTCCTTGCAGAAAGACTCATGGTTTTAGCTACTAACACTGAGATGTTGGTGCATGCATCTCTCATCTGTATGTATCTGATTATTAATAGTCATAATCAGTTGCACTTGGATCCTCTGCACTTGTGTATGTCTATAAAGTCATCAGATAGATTTCAATGATAAGGTTTATCACCTCTAATAATTAGCATGACATAAATTTCCATGCTTCCTCCTCAAATATAACACATTTAAAAAAATGTGTTGATTTTTTTTTGTGAGTGTGTGTGTATATATCACAAAGAACATCCCAAACCATCTCATTCGACTATATACCCACTTCCCAGATAGCACCCTCCCATAGCCTCCCTCCCCCCACTAAGCCCTTATACTCTAATATTCCTGCTACTGTCTGCTGTGTTGTCAGCACCCCAAGCCATTCCCCATGACTTGCCCGTCTGGTGAATCTTGTCAGCCTATCTAGAGGTCTTTGTTTTAGGAGGGCCAGCTGTTCCTCATCTAGCAGTAATCAGTTGTCAATATTCCTTTGGAAAAGATTGGGGTCTGTTGTTCAATTTCCCAGTTCTATGCAGGGTTACTATCTGGGAATCCCTTTGAGACAAGGTCTTTCTGTAGCCCCAGCTGGCCTGGCACTCTGTATGTAGACCAGGCTGACTTTGACCTCACAGTGATTCACCTGAGTCTGCCTCCCAAGTGCTGAGATTAAAGGTGTGTGCCACCATGCTGGGCTAGAACATTTTATCTTATAACCATGCTTCTCTGTGAAGTTCTCATTGGAAACAGAAAAGTTGACATTGTAGTAGGAATAATTCGTGGAGGGTCTAGTATATATTTCTAGGATCAAGCCTGTATTCAAGTGGCCAGAAAGCTTCTGAAAAGATTCTTATGTCAGGGCAGGGAGCTATTTTTTGTTCTTGCTTTTAATCAGTTTTTAGGGCGGTTGAAGTAGTTGATGCCATTTTCAATTCCATTTCCTGAGGGCAATCAAGATTTGTTTTAGAAATGTGAAATTAGAAACACAGTCAAACCTCATTGTTTATGGGTTTCTTCTACTTGCTAAAATTTATTTGTAACCTCCAAATCAATGTTCTCAGAGGTATAATGACCATTTACAGACATGTGCAATACGGAGGCACATCCTGTACCCACACCCAGCCAAGCCCAACAGGGTCAGGCCCTCCTGTTCCATACTGTAAAGCAGTCTCTTTAGCGTTTATTTAGCACCAGGTCTTCTATATTTCTGTGCATGTTTTTGGTGATATTCTCATTTTCATTGGCTTTCAAACAGGGTGACAAAGAGTTGTATAGTGCTCTAAGGACAGGGGACTGTGATGTGCCATAGGATAAAATAGGTAAACTATACTCTGATCTGAATCATAGTGCTGCTGGCTGAGGGTTTGATGTAATGAGTGAGTCAACATTATATATTAAATACAGCATCTTTACACAGGAAGACACATTAAACAGAGTTGTATATCGGTCCTTTGACAAAAATTGTGACCAGTGACTCAAAGGAACATAACTTGTATTTCACTTCAGTATTCACTAATTCAGAGTTTGCAAAGACTTTATAGAACTTAACTACAGTAGATGACAAGCATTTATCATACGTGAAAAGAACATTTAGGAGTCAGGGCTGAATGGTAGTGGAAATGAAAACTGATAATTTGGAGGGATGTGAACTTCAAGGTTCTAAAGTTCTTATGGAATTCCCATCATTCCCTGACTTCATATATTCATAGGTGGGTAATTGATTTTTATTTTATGTATATGAATGTATTGCCTGCATCTGTATAAGTGCACCTGTGTCATGCAATGCCCACAGAGGTCAGAAGAAGATATTGGATTCCATGGAACTGGAATTACAGATGATTGTTAGCGACCATGTGGGTGCTGGGAATCAAACTCGGGTCCTCTGCAAGAGCAACCAGTGCTCTTTAGTCCCAGGTGGGTAATTTTTAAAAGGTAGACCTGACATGCCCTCCAGAAGAGCTCTGAGAGTGTTTGAGTGAAAGGCAATTAACCGCTGAGCCAACTCTTTAGTCCCAGGTGGGTAATTTTTAAAAGACCTGACATGCCCTCCAGAAGAGCTCTGAGAGTGTTTGAGTGAAAGGCAAGAGCAATTTTAAAGCTTAGCAATTATCTTAAGAATGATTCAGTTGGTCAATAAAGGCAGTCTTTTCTTTGAAGAAAACAGCAGGGTATGTGTGTGGGGGGTGGGGAATGAATCCAGTCTAGAAAACTGTGCTGGTTAGTTTTTACCAACTTGACACAAACTAGTGACACTTAAGAAGAGAGACCCTCAACTGAGGAATTTCCTCCATTAGAATTATTGATGATTATGTCTATGAGGCATTTTCTTGAATGCTGGTTGATGTAGGAGGGCCCAGACCACTATGGATGATGCCATCTCTGGGCAGGTGAGCCTGGGCTATAAAGGAGGCTGGAGGGAGCAAACCAGTAAGCAGCATTCTGCCATGATCTTCGCTTCAGTTCCTGCCTCCAGGTTCCCGCCTGAATCCCCTCAAAGATGGACTATGCCTTGGACGTGTAAGATGAAACAAACACTTTCCTTCCCAAGTTGGTTTAGGTCAGTGTTTTAATCACAGCAACAAAAAGCAAACTGGGTAAGAACCAAACAGAGCTTCCTTACCACTGGCCTGTGAACATCCCAAAAGGCCCGTTCTTGACTATCCAAAATTTTTCTTTCTGTCTTGTCCTTTTTCCGGTCAATCCTGAAAGAGTAAAGAGAAGAAGTAATGGGCTTTTGGACTGTTTTTTCTTCCAGTTCCTCAGCTCTCTCCTCCTCCTAGGAGCTAAAGTGTACCTGAGATCAACTGCTTCCAGCATGGTCCCTCCAGAAAACATCAGAAACTCCACACATGGCAAGAGCTTGCTTTAATCTGGATTACAACATGTGTGCAATGAACATTATGGGCAGAAAAGAAGAGAGAGCAGGAACAGAGCTGTCCCTGTGAGGTGCGAAGGTCTGTGTTATGAAGAACTGGATTATCCACAAGCCTGGCCCTGCTTCAAAGTGAATACTGTGTATGCAAATTGAGAAGAAGGAATATTTTGCCTCAATACTCCACCTCAAATTTGAACGTTTACTTTAGATTCATAGCAGTCAAAATGTCTTTAAAATGGTCTAATTATGTGTTTTAAATGCCACTTAAACTATCTGGCTCTCTAAAGGCAGAGTAATGGCTGTAACCCGTGATCAGTAAGGCCCCAAAGACAAACATCTCCAGCCTCAGTTGGGAAAGGCACAAATGGCAGAGGAAAATTACAGGTGACAAAGGCAGATTCCGTGTGTTCTGATCAGCAGCCCACAGAAGAGCCCCCCCCCCGCCCCACTTAAAGCATGTATTACTACATATTATCTAAGTAAAAGCAACTTGGGTTAATTGCTGTGTAGCTTCTGGATCTCAGTTCTCTTGGGAGCCCTTTAGTTTATTGGACTGAAATAAATCCATAATCACCCTGTGATTTTTGTGATAATTGCTGTGTACTTAAATGGCCCACGATTATAATGCAATCACAGAGTTAATCAAAAAAGTTAATGGAGAAAAGCCATACATGTATGAAGTGACAATTCCCCCTCCTTAATGTGCATGTGATGCCATTTGATTCGGGAAGAGTTAATCTGTGCTTCTCTTTGCTTCCCAGTGACCTGTGTGTACACAGGCATAGATCTCCCTCAGTGCATCCAAATCTGAGCCTCCTTCCCACCAGCTCTCCCCAGCTCCCACCTTCTGTTTCTCCAGATGTTTCATGCGGCAGCTCAGCACCCAGTACCCACCTTCCTTGGGGACATCTGGGAGTATTGGGGGCGGGGGGATCAGCAGGTGGCTGGCATTGTGGGCCAGGGAAAGGCAGAGGTAACAGAGGGCAGGTAACAGCTATGACAACATGCAGACTGTGGGGCCAGATGACTTCACCTCATGTCAAAGTGATCTATTCTCACCCCCATAACCCCAAACCCAACCAATTCTAGTTATACGTGTGTGTGTGTGTGTGTCCCCCACAGAGTGTGAAAGGGCCTCTGGAGCTCTATGGGGGCTGTTTACCTACAAGTGGTACCCAGAAAAATGCCCTTGCCTAGTTCAGCTTTTTTCCCATCATTCATCTGTCCACCTTTGCCTACTGGTATGACCGGCTAAATCAGACTCCATCACTCCGTCACTGACTGGGAAGAACAAGGGAGACCCAAACCACAGCAATTTCATGTCCAAGAATTTTGTGTCTCTGTGTGGCAATCATATTTATGAGCTGGGGGACACTTATTCTCTGTCTCATGTTTCCTTAGGGAAGAAGGAATGTCCACTCTGCCTCTATGAAGGAGCATATGGACCAAATACTCCCAGCTTTTTTCTTCCTTCCCTCTTGTGGAGGACGAATGACTTAACTTACTGGAAGATTGGAAAGGAAGAAGTGAGAAAGCACAGGCTGGTCCTTCTGGGTCCCCATCTGGGTCAGCTGGAGTTCAGGATATTTGTTCTCTGCCATAAGCTTACAGGAGTCAGCTCTGTCCTGGTGGAGCGGGTTTATAGGTGCCCACCTCTGCCCAGGAAGGACACAGATCCTAAGCCACACCTTTGAATGTAGCTTCAATGAACGGACTCCAAAACTCTGAGCGCTGTGTCTTATTTTCCTACTAATTTTAAGCTTCTTCCCTATATGGGAGAAGGGGGAAGGGGAACTTGTCCTCTCTTACAGTTTAAGTATGAAATGTCTCCCACAGACTCATACATTTGAGCACTTGGCCTCCAGATGTAGGTGCTGTTTTAGGAGAGTGTGAAGCTTTCAGGTGAGGTCTGGTAGTGAAGGCGGGTCACTGGGGGCAGGCCTTTGGAGCCCAGCCCTGGTTCCAGTCTAGTTCCCTCTGCTTCCTGACTCTCTATGATGTGAGTAACCTCTGCCACATGCCTCTACCCCCAAGCACTCTGTCATGCCTTCTCATCATGATGGTCTGAAACCCCTGAAACCATGAGCCCCAATAAATCTTCCTTCCCTTAAGTTGCTTCTATCAGATATTCTGTCAAAGTGACAAGAAAAGTAACTGACACATCCTCTCTGAACTTGCAACATGCTTACCCACAAAGTCAAAATCTCTAGCCCATAATAAACTGGGTCTGATGTTTTCCAGTCTCCTAGAACAGGCTTCTTGAAAATCTCTTGGGCAAACTGGTGCATCTTCTTACTCAGAGCACTGCGTTCATCGGTCGGAGGGTGGGGGTGGGGATCCTCCTTGTCTGATGAAACATGCTTTGGAAGTTGTCTTAGGATGACCTTAGTTCCAAAGATGAGACTGCACCCTGACCTTCATTTTTACCCCATCTCTCCCGAGAGAAGGGAGCAACCCACACAGCTGGAAACCTCCCAATGGCCATCATACCCTTATACCATTTCCAGACTCTAGAGAGTTCTTTTCTCTCTGAAGGGTCTTTGCTGAGTTCACCTACTTTACTTGTGCTTCTGCTTGCATAAAGATGAATTCCCACTTCCTCGCAAAGGCCCTCTGGAGTCTCGCTAAGTTTTCCTAAAGAGAAATGAAAGTCAATACAAAGGCATTAATCATCATGAGTTAATACATGGACATCTATGCTTACACACACACACACAAACTTGCAAATAAAATGAATCTTTTTAAAAAGGCTCCTGGAAATAGTAGCTTGTGGTTGTTGGGAAAGGAATGGCAGAGTCTCTATAAGCTGTCGGATCCTTCAAGAGCAAAGCTCAGGATGAGTCTCCTGAGGACACACTCCCAGTGGGGAGCTGAGAAGAAGCACGAAAAGGAGGACCAAGGGGCCTTTGCATTAGTGCTTCTTAAGGTCAGGCTCAGAAGTGGATCAGATACTGTCCATGTTTGATAAAATGAATCTTTTTAAAAAGGCTCCTGGAAATAGTAGCTTGTGGTTGTTGGGAAAGGAATGGCAGAGTCTCTATAAGCTGTCGGATCCTTCAAGAGCAAAGCTCAGGATGAGTCTCCTGAGGACACACTCCCAGTGGTGAGCTGAGAAGAAGCACGAAAAGGAGGACCAAGGGGCCTTTGCATTAGTGCTTCTTAAGGTCAGGCTCAGAAGTGGATCAGATACTGTCCATGTTTGTGATGTTCATAAAAAGAAAAACCCCAAAACCAAAAAAAGGAAGGAGCAGAGGGGGAGAGGGGAAGGGGGAGGGGGAGGGTGAGATCCAGGATTGTCCTTAATGGAAAGGGAGGATATTTTCTCTCAGCCTGCAGACTACCTAGTGGAGCCTTAGGACCGTAAGGAGGGGCGTGTGACAGGTGCCCTAATGATCCTCCTAATTCTGATTAATACAAGTCTAGAGTCAATATTATGGTATATATTTCCATAGAGCTCATGCCAACACTAATGGATTACCCTCATTAGTGGATTATTAATATAAAAAGGAGCTTCATTTAAGGAGCACACAACTTTACATCTATTACCAAGGCTGGTATGCAACCACTTCTAAAAGATCTGTCCATTGGACTCCTGCACTGTTCATAGGAAGTCCTGCCAGTATACCTAAATGTCAGTCACTTGGGGAGAAGTGATATGAACTATGACTCTGTCACGCTGTGGAATACTAGGCAGCCATTTAAAATGGCAATGTAGGTTAGTATTACCAACACAGAAAGATTCCCTAGATATCATAGTCTATGAAAGGAAAAGCAGCCAGAATAATGTTTCTGTCATTCTATATTTTTGTAAAGAGAAAAAAAGTATGTGTAGAAATAAAATCTAGTGACAGAATCTTTATTTTCTCTCCTTTCTTTGCTGTTTGAATTTTTGTTTTCTACAGAGTATATGAAAACTAAAAAATTTAATAAAATTAGTATATTTTGGAAACAAAATATTTTCTAGTTTCTAACTATTTTGTGCAGAACTCTATCCTGGAAAAATCTTTATGCTGTATTCTTTACAAATACTGGAGTTGGGACTGGAGAGATGGCTCTGCAATCAAGAGTGCTGGCTGTTCTTGCAGAGGACCCTGGTTTGAATCTCAGCACCCAGATGGTGGCTAACAATCATCTCTAACTTCAGTTTCAGGGGATCTGACACTCTCTTCTGTCCTCTGAGGGCACTTCACAACACGGGTGCACTTATACACATGTAGGCAATACACTCATATACATAAAATAAAAAAAATACTAGAATTGACCACTATAGGGCAAGAGAACAGAAAACTGAATAAAATACATCAGAAATTGATGCTGTCTTATTTCTGTGCTAGACCTTTTCTAAAACATAGAAATGTGGTCAAGAGCACAGATAGCTCAGGGGTTTTCCTGATGTTATGTTAGGTAAGTCATATGGTGATGGCAAAGCTGTTTGCCTTGTGTATATAGCAAGGAAAACATCAGTCTTTGGAAAGAGGAGTGATGTGACTGCTGGGGTGTCAGGGAAGACAGGGGCAGGATCAAGCTCCCAGGATACTCAGAATCACACACACACACACCATGTCAAGTTTGAAGACACATGTGATGTCCAACATATAATCTGATATGCAAACATTAGCCAGATCCTAAGGCTCTAGACCACCTCCTTGCACCCCTCTCTGCCCTTCACCCCAATCACAAGTCTGTGATACCAGTGGGAACAAAGAGAGTGGTATGCCACACCAGCTCTGCAGTCTACTGGCCACACATTTGCCTTTGGGTGGTGGAGAGAGGCCCTATGGTCCCAGTCGGCTTCCTAGATTTGAACACCAGGATTCAAAGCCTGGCGGAGGAGTGGAGCCTCCTGACACTTCTTGGAGAGGACTGAGGCAGAGAAAGTGGGAGGTGTCTTTGGAGCATGGGTGGAGCTGAAGATGCTGCTGATTCGGGCTTTCAAGGAAAGAGTCTCCACTACCCTTAAGGCTGCCTCTCCTCCCTAGTTCCTGCCCTTGAGTCAGCTCAGCAACACCTGCACCAGAAGGTGGATGGGAAGAGAGAAGAGGGAGGCACATGAACATTTAACCAATTGCCCTGGTTCTCTATGATCTGTGTAAACCCAGTTTAGGGAAGAGATTCTGAAATCAGAACTTAAAAGTATATTTTAACTTATCTGTGAATCTTTGTGTTCTCTGTGATTTTATTTCTGAACTCTGTCCAGTGGGGATGGACATGAGTGAGGTGGTGGGGGCCTTTAGTTCTTGCAAGGAATCCCATCTTATAAAGGAAGATGGAGGAGGCAGGTAGGCAAGTGGGGAAAGGAGATGTCCTTTGTGACAGACACTTTGATTTTCTGGTTGCATTTTTGTCATTGGATTCTGTCTCTACTAAGCACAGAAGAGTGAATATAAAGGTGAAAATTTAATTAAAAATTATTAGGCAGCAAACTTGAAAATTTATCTTCTGGAACAAATTTGGTGAACTCTAACACATGTATACCTTTATATAACCATCACCAGAATCAGGATAGTTCTATCACCTCCAAACTTTCCTGGACTACCTCTTTATAGAAATAAATACCCACAATATCTATAACCACAGTCATTGAAGCCCCTGTTCTTCCCAGGATAGTGTTGGCTTTACAAGGGTAAAACTCAACATGATATCTTAGATACGCACGAAGTGGTTGTGTATATCAAACATTCATTCCTTTTTACTGTAGAATCAATTCCATTGTGTGGTGTACTATAGTCAGTTTGATCACTTGCCTATTAAGGTATATTTGGGTTATTTTCAGGCTTGGGGTACCATATAGAAAGCTAGTGTAACCACTAGCTTATGGTTTTATGCGAACATACATTTTGATTTCTGTACGTGGCTACATCTGGTAATTATGTATTTAGCTTTATAAGAAACTGCTGGGGCATTTTCTAGAAGGCCATACCATTTTGACATCCTGCCAGTAATGCAAGAGAGTTTCAGTTGCTCTGCATGTTCATCATCACTAGGTGTTAGCAATACTTTTTATTTTTGCATTCTAATGGGTGTAATGGTACCTTACCATGGGTCTAATCTGCTTATCAAACGACTAATATTGTTGAATATCTTTTCCTGATCTTATTCATCATCTTTTCATCCTCTTGGATGAAATATCTGATAAGTTCTGTGCCTACTTTTATATTGAATTATTCATCTATCTATCATCTGCCTATATACCTATCATCTATCATTTATCTATCATCTATCTATCTATCTATCTATCTATCTATATCATCTATTTATCTTCTATCATCTATCTATCTGTCATCTAGCATCTATCTACCTACCTATCAATCATCTATCTATCTATCTATCATCTAATCTATCATGTATCTATCATCTATCTATCTATCTATCTATCATCTATCTATCTATCTATCTATTTTCTATCATCTCTCTATCATTTGAAATAGGGTCTCACCATGTAGCCCAGGCTGGCCTCACAGTACTCCTGTCTCAGCTTCTTGAGTGCTGGGATTACAGGTATGTGCCACCATACCCAGCTTGAGTTGTTTAATTTTAGTTACTGAAGTTTGAGAGTTATTCATATAATGATGCAACTTTACTGTGATGGTGAGAGTTGCTGATAACAAAAGAGAGGTAACAGGAGAGACCTCTGTCCCACTGTCTGGAAGGGACTGGAGGGGGAAGAAAGGAAAACCACAGATTCAACAGGGCTGCAGAGGTGTCCTCCCTCCCACTCTGGGCCCGGGAATCATCCTACTCACTGCTTCGTAGTCTGCCAGTTCCAGCCTCGCTTTGTTCTGCATCGTCCTCTTACAGAGATAGATGGCTGAGGAAGAAGAGAGATGACTGTGTAAACCCAGCAGTACTGTAGAATGAGCCCAGCATGCACCTTGCCCAGCCAGTCCATCCGACCACTCCTGCTACTGCCCAGCTTCCAGGAGGAGTAACTTCTCTAAGTAGAAGTCATCGCATGACACCTTCCCCTCCTCCTCTCACCCCTGCTTCGCTTCACTCAGAGCGACCCCCACCCCCACTCCATCAAGCGTGACTATGTTACCTCTGGACCCAAAGCTCTGCACTGACTTCTCAGTGACATCAGAAGAAAGATGGGTCTTTAGGGTCGTAAACATGGCTCTTTGTAATCTCATCTCTGCTTGTCCTGTCAACCTCTTCTCCTCCTCCTCACAAACTTTAAGGGGCCGCCAGTCTTAGTTCTACATCTCTGCGTATATGCTCTTTATGTAGAATGCTTCTTTCTTTCCCTCCTTGTCTGGCAATGTCTCACTACTCTCTCTCTCTCTCTCTATGTTCATGTGTGTACAGGTGGATATGTTTGAGCATGCATGTAGAAGTAAGACGTCAACCCTGTGTTTTGAGATAGGGTCTCTCACTAGGACTCCTGGCGTGCATATTAGGCTAGGCTGGCTCTCCACTGAGTTCCAGGACTCCTTCTGTCTCTGCCTCCTGGGCACTGGGATTGCATACCACCACATTCAGATTTGTGTGTAGGTGCTGGGGATTGAACTCAAGTTTTCATACTTGCACAGCAAGCGCCTTATCACTGAGCCATCTCCCCATCTCAGGGCCACTAATATCTGAAGAACCCAGTGCTCTAGAGAGCATCTGTGTACTCTGAATTGAACAATGCAGGTCCACTGTACTCCTGCTTCCTGCAGTGTCTCCTGCTCTAGGCTGAAGACTGTTTAAGGCACAGGCTACGTTTTACTCAGCTGTTGCTCTGTCCTAGGCACCTAGGCCTGTCTTCTGGGTGGAAGGAAAGAGAAGAGGAAAAGAATAATAATTTAGGGCTGTCTGTCCAGGCTAAGGAAGGTTCTCAGCTCTACATTGCCAGAACATTCGTTCTCAAACATGACCTTCACCATCTCTTCTCTCTCTCTCTCTCTCTCTCTCTCTCTCTCTCTCTCTCTCT
>NW_008352654.1:3418814-3430489 GCF_000622305.1 Nannospalax galili
TCTTCCTTTTTTGATGCAAGGGGAAAGGCCCAGGGAAAGCAGGAGATAGATGGTGTGATTGAACAATAGACTAACCAAGAGGGAAGACCACAGACAACCTTGCCTGTCCCACTGCTTGTCACCTCACCTATGCTGAGAGCTTTCTAGGCAATGCCTTGCTGAACGAATCAACTATCTTTTCCTGCTGGCAGCCTGAGATGCTGGTGATACTGTGGATGACTGCCATCTATGGGAATGCCCACACTTCTGCACTCTGTGTGCTGAGCAGGGCCAGCTGTGGTTGTCCCCCAAATCTGTTTGCCAGGCGTATTTGTTAATTTAACAATGTAAGTTCACTAATATTATATATACAATACAGTCCCACACCTTTGGTTTGACTTAATGATTTTTCCATATTATAGTGATGAGAAAGCTGTGTGGATCTACTAGAAAAATCACTGTTTGGATTTCTTTTCCTGGGCTAGAGACATGTGGAGAGTAACCCTCTCAGAATGCTGGGCAGTGGCAGATTCTGAGGGGCCCCAACTAGCACTGTGCAGTGCGCTGTGTTGTTAAGTGAGGAAATCTGGTAGGTTGATGTGAATTCAATGCATTTCTGACTTGGGATATTTTCAAGTTACGTATTTTCAGGACATAATCCTGACCTTAAGTTAATGGGTATCTGTACCAATGAACTATTGCAAAAAGAAAGAGTTGTTGTGTTTCTGAACACAGCTTTAAGAAATGGTTTGGAATGAACTAATTAAACAAGGGAGTTGACTAAAGTAATTGCTGGTGAATTTGTTAAAGAGAAGACATTTGGAAAAATTATAAAAATGTATTTATGCAGTTTCAAAAATGTTTTGATGCAGTTTAATGATATCCAAACTGGATGGTTTATAAAGAGGTTGGCTTTTTAAAGAAGGAAACTCAAGTCCTTGGGCGCTATAGTCAGAGAGAGTCCCTGGTTCTTCCTCAAAGATGGTCCTTTGCATAACTCACATTTATCTGATGGACTTAAAATTTGTACATGCCACATCTCCTGATTTTCCGTTTACTAGTTCTTGCAGTGAACCAAGCAGCTAGAGCTCTGTATCACGTCTGAAAAAGAGCTGTGTGCTCTGAAATAAAGTGCCTCCCTTAGCACCTTGGCCTACAGTCAGCTGTGGGATTGGGGCAATCAAGCAGGAAGCTCGGTATGTTGCCTGCCTCGTTAGCATGGTCTGTGAGCCAATGGAGGCAGCAGCTACTTTGGCAAAGCATTTTCTACTAGGCAAATACAAAAGTCAGGGTTAACTATGCCAGAATCTGGGAGTGGGTGAGTCAGTGGGTAAGAGCACTTTCTGTTTAAGAATGAGAACCTGAGTTTGAATTCCCAGCACCCATGTAAAAAGCCACGGATGGCCCTGCATGCCAGTGCTGTGAGGCACAGAGACAGGAGGATTCTGGGGCTTGCTGGCTGCCAGCCTAGCTCCAGATCCTGTCACAGACCCTGGGTTAAAGGAATATGGTGAAGAGTGATAGCACAGGACACCCAGCATCCCTCTCTGACTTCCACATGCATGCAAGTGGGCACACAGACTCACATCCACACTCACATGGGCATACACCCCCCACACACATATTCCCCACAAAATAAATAAATAAAATGTCAAAAAGAAATGGCTGACACAGATTTGGACTGAGGGTTTTATGCAGGTAGAATCAGCTCAAGAGATTTCCAACTCATCTGGGTCAAAATGGACCGGGCCGTCACCAGGTGAACAAGCAGTACTGCCAGTCATGACTGCGAACCCAGGGTTCTGGACTTCTGACTGAGTCTCTGTGGCTGGTGTCACACACTGGAAGCCTGCTCGTCACACTCCGGAGGTAGGTGTGGTGTGGCGTTCCCGGCACCTAGGGGCTTGTCTACACCATCAGGTGCCTTCCCCAGTTTTCTTTCTAATGTCTGCCCAACTCTGATGATGGATAGTGGCAATAGCCAGCTCTGAAAGAGGGCCTCTGGGAAGTATGTCTGAAGCCCAGATGTTGGCTGGTCCTGGCTATTTTTTTTTAACTGAAAAACTGTTACCTCGACCTCCCACCTGACATCACAACTTCACCTCTGCTTCATTTGGATGTGCTCCCTCCCCTGTGTCACCTTACAGAATGCGACATACCTAACCAAGGGAACAGATTCGTACGCCATGTGTGCAATTAATGTTAAGACATAATAAACTGGACTGGCAAGATGGTTCAGTGGGGAAAGGTGCTTGCTGCCAAGCCTGGTGATCTGTGTTCCATCCCCAGAACCCACATGGTAGAAGGAGAGAACCTCAGCCTGCTTTCTTATACAGCCCAGAGACTATCTGCCCGGGGATGGCACTGCCCACAGTGAGCTGGGCCCTCCTGCCTCACTCGACAATCAAGAAAATGCCTCATGAACATGGCCACATGCCAATCCAATGGAGAAAATTCCTTGATTGAAGTTCCCTCTACTCAGGTGTATCAAGTTGAGGACTGCAGTTATTCAGCACAGAAATCCTGCAGTTTCGCATCCTGCCCTTTGACTTTCCCATCTGAGACTTGACCATAGACTAAGACACAGGAATGCAAAGTAATTTTGCTTTAAGGGGCACCTGAAATAAATTGATTTTATTTCTGTTTATGCTGCCCACTAAAATTCTGAAGCAGTGAAAATCTTCCCTGGTGTGTGTAATGTAAGATGCTGAAATATATTTTACTATTACTTGGACCCAGATATCTGATCTGACCCCTCCTTCCCTCTAGCCCCCTGTATAAGGGGTACATGCTAGGTAGAACCCAGCTATAATTCTTCAAATAAGGAGTTGGATCACCCTAAGCAGTCTTTCAGCCGTGAAGCACTTGTTTTATGAGTGGCCAAACCCAACTCCATCTCTGAGTCTAAGCCCTTGCTGGACCTGCTTACCCATCATTTAGGGGCCCACCGTTTAGGAGGGCCACAGTGATGCCCTAGGACAGCTGAGGAGCAGATCCCAGGTCCTGACCCTCACATGAGCACATCCTATAGATTCAGCTGCCGTCCATCTCCAGACTGCTCTCGGTGGTCTCTCTTTATCCCTCAAACCCATGCTTCAGAGCTGTGGCTTATCCTGGAAGTCTTCCAGACAAGGTCTCTGGTCCCCACCGGCAGACACCTCTCTCCTGCTCCTGTAGCTACCTTTCTGCCCCTATCATTTCTGCAAATGTTCAGGGGAAAATCCCCAGACCTCACCGAGTGCCATGGTCCCCAGGAGAGCTACAGACTTGACAGCCCCAACAGCAGAAGGATGCTAAAGAGAGAGGAGGTTGCTGCTGCAGTGGCTTTCAGTCAGGTTATGCTCCACAGCAAGAAGGGGATGGGCTGGAGCCACTCAGATCTGCGTTCAAACCTTACTGCCTCCAGGGAGTGTGTGCTGATCATCTTCAATAAAGAACCAGAACCAGGCTGGGGTGTAGCTTAGTGGTAGAGTGCTTGCTTAGCATACATAAGGCCCTGGGTTTGATCCCCAGCACTGCAAAAGAACCCACACAAAACCGAATGAACCAAACAAAAAGACTCTAGGCAATAACAAAGCCCAAGCCCAGTATCACAAGTAAATATTCACTGATGACTCAGGCACAGTGCCATGTGGCCTGCACTGGGGCTCTGAGTATGCACGTTTGCAGATCAGCCCCTGCCCTTGGTGGGCTTCTCATCAGCTGGAAATTCACACAAATGTGATCCTGTGAGAATGCGGCCTTTCTAAGTCTCAAGTTCTTTACCTGAAGCACAGGGACAATATAATCTCTTCAGAGAACTGACCACAGACTATTTTAAATATTATCTTTGAAAGTATATGGCACACGTCTATCTGGACTCTGTCTAGATATAGGCTCCTTGCTTGACCAACTCTCGACTTCACCCACTTTTTATTTCCCTAGTCCAAGGTGATAGCTGTCTGCTCCTCTCTGGTCCACCTCTCCTTTCTCTTAACTTGCATCTATAAAAAATGCCAATGAGTTCTTAGTAAATTTTAATAGAAAGGGCCAGGGGAGGAGTAGCTCTGTGATCTCATCCTCCCTGAAATCCTGTCCCCAGAAAGAACAACCAAAGCCTCTTTAACACAGTGTTGCGGTGGGTCCTAGTTCTCCAGGCTCCACAGCATGGACATGCTGACCACTGGTGACAAGCCTTCTTTTCCCTCTGCCCCTTCTCTTCCAAGGACTGCATCTTTCAGTGTGTTGAGTCTTTATTCACCATGTGAAATAGGGCGTTTATTACATGTCAACGATGTAAGAAAGAAGTTAGCAAAGACCCCTTTTCCCTTTGTGGTCACCAGGTGCTGAGCATTTCTGTTCTCCCAGCGGTAAGGGGAGGTGTGGGACACAGCAATTCTTCTCACCATAGTCAGTGTTTTCAGGTTCCCAGCAGTTGGAAGGCCAGAAGTAAGGAGCCTGGGAAAGAGCACAAGGGGTCAGGACTAGAGGTACACAAGTACAGGAATGAGAAATTTAGTTTGTGGCATAGATATTTCTTATCTTGAAATACATTTCTGGCTGCCACAGTTTCCTGGTACACAGCCTGGGTATCCCCACCCCTTTAACACTTCTGAACTGTGCTTCCGAAACCTTTGGCTTAGACCTGGACAGAGCTGCTGACCCTCTGTGTCTGTTCCCTACAAGGCAGAGTCTGGGAGAAGCTGTCCCTTGAGAATAAATGAAGAAATAGGAGCAAAATATCTGCTCTGGTCTGAATCCTGTTCCTCCAGGTGAGGCTCTTAAAGAAATGGGTTCTTCAGGAGGTAAAGGAGACACAGAGCCCTCGTGTATGAAACTAGTGTCCTTATTGTTTATTTTTTTAAAAAAGACTTGAAAGAGATCCCTTATCCTTTCCACCATATGAGGACATAGTTAGAAGGTGCCACCTATGTAGCATGGTCTCTCACAAGACACCAAACATGCTGGCATCTTGACCTTGGATTCTCCATCCACTAGAACTATGAAAACTGAATTTCTGGTGTTTCTATGCAGGGCATTCTGTGATAACAGGCCTGAGAGCTTAGACAAAACCATAGGCTCTCAACGACAGCCTTTTAATATTCTGAAAGTGGGTCACCCAGCTAGGAATTGTTTTGGCTTTCCTAGTGCTGCAGGGGTGAGATTCCCTTAAATACCCCTAGTTGTTCTAGGTGGTACCAATCTGAGGTTGCATGGTGATGAGCTCAGGAGGAGCCTTCAGACTTACCTGGAAACGGTAAAACGTGCCATCGTCCTTCATGGTGAGAACGTGGTCCGAGATTGGGAAGATGTAGCCCTGGGCAGCAATAAGGCTTCCCAGGTGTATTGCTTCAACTGCAGGAGGAGAAAGGAAAGGATGGGGAATCAGGTCATTCAGTTAGAACATGCATTCGGGAGAGCAGAAAGGTGACCAGAAGTCAAGTGTCAACCTCCTAGATGCTGCTGCTGCTGCGGCTGCTGATTGACTCGCAGGGCAGCGAGGCTGGAGGATGCTGACAGTCGAGAGGCCATCATGTATCTGGGCTCCCCTGAGAATCTGATAATGTCCAACCATCCACCCCCAATGACTTTCTAGAAGACATTCAGATCTAGTTCCACAATCAGAACCTTGAGCATTGGAACAGATAAACTTGCACCTAATGAAGTGAGATATCTCACACAAGGTGCTTAACAGTGTCTGGTGCAGGGTCAGTATTCAGATGGTGCTGGTAGCCCTGAGTCTTAGTTCTAAATTCATCATGTTTTATCCTCCTCAGCAGTGGGGTTGCAGCCCAGCAGCCCAAAGAGGTTTCAGAAGCTTGCTGTGATGTGGCAATTCCCTGGGTGAGGAGAAGGGTCTATCTCCTTCTCTGATGGGTATAAGGTAAGACCTCCGTTTCTCAGAAAATCAGAGGAGGGACAATAGGGTGGGTGCCACAGATGGCCAAGCTGATAGAAATATGTGTATTTCTGTCACAATCCAACCTACTGCCTCATTAGCTCAGCCCATCAACAGTAGATTAGCAACATCGGGGTAAACTACAAGAGGGTCCAGCAAAAGAATCACAACCCATAGGCCCAACATCAAGTGTGGGCACTTGATTCAAATGATCAGAAATCAAGGAGGTTGGGGGCTGCTTAATCTGGGATATCTAATATTTCCCATGAATGTCCATCAAGAATATCAGAGAAGAGGTTCTGGGGACATGGTTCAGCGGTAGAGTGCTTGCCTAGCATGAATAAGGTCCCAGGTTCAGTACTTACTACTGTGAACTTCAGAGTAGATCTATAAATGATATTTGTGAATGTGACCTTTGAGAATTAATACCAGTGAAGGCAGACAAATAAGTGAGTGCTGAACTCAGAAAAAACAACAAAACAAAACAAAATCTCATATCACATGGAGGAGAATCAGCTTTACTTGTCTAGAATTTTCATTGTCGGGGAGCCCCATCCCCAGTTCCTAATTACACTGTGATACCACATTTTCCTGCTTCTTTTCTGTTGGGAGGATCGCTGTGGAAACTGTCTTATTGGTCAGGGTTTCCTTGTTTTTCTGATAAAGTTTGCCTAATTGAAATGCACAATTAGAGTTGAAAAAAACCCGTCTTTACTTCTCGAAGGAGCTGAAAACAGAAGGAATTTCAGCAAATAATTAAACATCTTAATTGTGGATCAGGCAATCTAATTTTAAGAACTGGCTCTAGAAGGCTGTTGTGTGACAGGGCTACAACTTCTCTTTAATTGCTGTGGCTAACGAGAATCCATCTCATTTCACACACTATTGTATTGAGCTCTTTGGCATTCTAAATAGTGGTTCATTTCCTCAAAGGGTGATTTCCACATGAAGATAGACATTCAGTGGAGAAAATAAATGACTTTTCTTTGCAACTAGAATAATTCCACATCTTGAAATCCACACCAAGAAGCCTTCTTTTAAAGGCTGTAGAGAACCCAGTGGAGCAGTGTGTGGGTTGTGTACTGACACCAGGGGAGGTCAAGGCAAGGCTGAGGGTCAAGTACCTGGGTCCTCAATGGAAAGGTTCTTCATAAGCCACTGCACAACGTCAGTACCTGCAACAACAAAGCAGTTTTAACTGAAGATGTCATGAGGGGCAGAAGAAACATTTTTATTGGATTCCTAAGCCCAGCAAGCACACAGCCTGGAAGCTGGTAATTCTGACATTTTCCCATCTTTACTAATCCTTCCCACTCATTGGGATATTTCCACAGTTACTTTAAAAAATATTTTATTTATTATTTTTATTTTATGTGTATGGATGCATTGTCTGCATGCATGTAAGTATGCAGACAGTGTCATGTAATGCCCTCGGAGGTTACAAGAGGGTGTCAGATCCCCTAGCACTGAAGTTATGGATGGTTGTTAGCTGCCATGTGGGTGCTGGAATTTGAACTCGGGTCCTCTGCAAGAGTAGCCAGTGCTCTTAACCACTGGTCTGTCTTTCCAGTTCATATTTCCACAGCTATGATTCAATTCTTTCTTTCAATGGAGATAGGTTCTCATGTACCCCAGACTGGCCTTGAATTTTCTGTGAATCTGAGGATGCTGAGATTACAGTCCTGTGCCACCATGCCTGGTTCATGCAATGCTGGGGATGAGCGCAGGATTTCACACACGCTAGGCAAACACTTTAGCAGTTGAACTGCACTCCAGCCTATAGCTCAATTATTTTATAAAAAGTTCAAATCTACTTCTGATGACTCAGTTATATCCACTTTTCCAGACACCATCTATCAAGATTTCAATGACTTCCTGAACCTTTATCATGTACCCCTTACCCCCAACCATTTCCTCTTCAATTTTCTGCCCTGACAAGGGCTGACCAGCATAGGTAACCTCACAGGTTCTTGGAAAACACTCTCACCTCTTCTGGCAAGGATCCACTCTGAATCAGCACGCCTCTATGTTTGTAGTAGAAACTTAGATGCATTTACTGAAAGTTTTCTTTTTCCTCTGGGCCTCAGCTACCTTACATTGGCTGTTTACCAACTGGGTGTGGGTAGAAATGACCTAGCACTTCCAGATCTGGTCTATGAGAATGCCCACGTGTACCTTCTATACCTCCATATACTTCCCTTATTTATCTGGGGGCCTGGTGAAGCAGAGCCACAAAACAGAGCCGCAATGCAGAAGGAGCCGTGGATCCCACTACGAAAACAAATGCCCTTTTGGGACCCTCAGGAGAGTGTTACAACCTGTGTTTAGAAGAACTCCAGTACCCAGGAACTCACAATTCCCCACTAGACAGCCTGTTTAAGCGAAATCATCTGTGAACAGAAACATGCCCATCTCTCATTGCTTCCCTTTAGTCCTCTGATGAGAGAAAGCAAACAAACCCAGGCCTTATCACTCTGAGACCATCCCATTAGATTTTGGGCAGTCCTTCCATAAATCATCAGTGTCCTCATCCCCAGTGTGACAGGCCTGAATATGCACATGTTTCCTCACATGGCCTGGCCTGGAGCCTCTCATCATTGGTCATAGTCCTCCAAAGAAGTTTCCTTTTGTTTGTCTCCCTTTGAAAAATGGTCCCTAGAATCCATGTTCCAGGAACAGCAGAATTCACATAAAAGTGCAAGAGTCCAGTTTTTTGGAAGGTTTTAAACATCTAATCAATCCATTTGTCACCCAAATACCTTACTTTTTACCAGCACAGACCATTACATGCAGTGGCTTTATCATCTCATTGGAATGCCTGATGGAAAACAGGCGGAAAGGGGCAGTATTTCCAGATAGCTGAATCTTGATGGGTCTGAGGCTTGGTGTGAACTGCTAGTAGCATTCCTGGCTGGATTCCCAGCCAGATGAATGAGATCCAGCCGAGGGGTTTACTAAGTGGCCTGCCTTTTCTAGGAATCAAATTTTTCAATATTTTGACTAGTGCCTAGAAGTAGGGCAGTACTGGCTGGCAGTCTGGACATTCGGTTTCTGTATGACTCTATGGGACATGACATTAATGGTGTAGGAGCACTGCCGGGGCCCTGTCCTCTTCCTCTTGGGCTTCCCTCAAGGTCAACTCTTATTGACACATTTCCTCGTGCTTCAGACTCAAAAACAAGACTTGGAAGCTTCCCACCCTTGCTCCTGGATGGCATCTATGGGTTGAACTTGGATGAATAAAACACTGCCATTCATTCACATTCTTTGAGAAAGCGTAGGTCTGTGTAGCTGCGCACATGTGTGTGCGTGCTCATTTTCTCCAAAGTACACAAGTTCAACATTTGTCCTAGGAAATGAAGAACAAAGCAGAAATCAAATAAGCTGTAATCCCAAATTGGGGGTGGGGAAGACGCTCTAACCTGGTTTATTCTCCTCAAAAGAAAAATAGTTCTTTTCTGTGGGTTGCCTGGAAACTGCGAGGTTTCCAGTATCCCCCGGCTCTCCCCGGGGCCTGCGGATTATCTTTCCGCTGAGCTTGCTCAACCATTATTTATCACCTGCCAAGATGGATTACTTACCCTGGGACAATGACAGCCCTTCCTTTCCCCTGTTAATTACTGTCATCATTAATATCCATGTCACTAATTAGTATTCATTCACATTGAAACTCCTTCCTTGCTATCCTGCCCACTCCCCCTCTCCCGCAGCCCCCCAGTACCGTTGTCTGGGTTTCTATCCCTTTTGGCACTCAGTCTCTGGCCTAATAGTTCTCCCACTCCACTGTTCCCTGGTCAGCATTCACCTAGCTAAATGACCACATATAAGCATCTTTCTTGTAAAGAAGAGAAAGTTACAAACTCCCTTTCTTCTCTCTGAGCACTGTTGGGGACCTCACAACAGGGTTTCTTGTCTCTGGTGCAGTCACCATGACAGTCACTGTGCCATCTGAGGACTGTTGAGGTGCTATTCCTGGGTCAGCATACTCTATGTTGTGGCATCACTCCACTGTGGTCCCCCACACACCATGGGCTCTGTTTGGTGGCACACAGCAAACACAAACACGATGGACAGTCTTATAGTCATGGCTATGCTAATTCAGGCTTTTAAAGAATGAACCATGAGCAGCCTACCTCCAGCTCTGGGGCAGGAAGAGACCCACTGTGTATTTAGTCCCAGGAACAAGTAGGAGTCGGCAAAAATGTCATAATATTATGTCATTTGAAACCACTCCAATTATGGCAAGGCAGAGCCAGAAAGAACAGTCCAAATAGCCAGCAGGAGGAAACAGTTTGCTTTCACAGTTTTGTCTCTTCTCTCTCTCCACTAAACCCAATGATCATACTTTCCTGCCTTTTATAAAAAGAATTTGAAGATTCTCTTTTGTTCTATCTAAAATTTACTGTTGCCTTTATTTCCACTGTTGGATACAGGGTCTTATGTTCATTAAAGTCACCTTACTCTAGACTTATCTTAAAAACAGATAACATCATACAACATAATATATGCAAGAAGGTTACCCTTTATACCCGAACACCCCATAACACTGAACTGGAAATTGTGATCATTGTTGTTTTTGTTTTTGTGTGTGTGTGTATGTGTGTTTTGCTGGGAATCTGTTGTTTTGAGACAGGGTCTTGCTGTACTAGCCAAGACTGGGTGTGTGATGTGCATGTATTTAGGTGGGTACATGTGTAACTATGTGCACATGCCTTTGGATGCTAGAGATGAATGTTGGCTGTCTTCTTCAATCACTTTCCAACATATTTTTTGAGACCAGGTCTCTCACTGTCCTGGAGCTCATCTATTTAGCTAGGCTTGCTGGTCCATGAATGCAGGGATCCACCTGTCACCATTGTCCCAGCATGGAGATTACAGGTGTGCGACCATGCCCGGCTTTTAGGTGAATTCTGGGAATCAGAGCTCATGTTCTCCTGGTTGTGCAGCAAGTACTTTACTGACTGAGTCATCACTCCAGCCTCACTGAGGCTAATTTATGAACAAATGAAACGGGGCTACCCATAAAATACACCTGAGGGTACCCAAGTCTCTTCACTGATATATGTATGTTGTATTACTATATTTAAGTATATATTTATTAACAACAGTTACATGCTATGTTTCTACACATGTTGTAGTATGTCTTTCAACTATATCTTTTATATATAGACATGTTTATTGAACAGGTATTTGAGATCAATATAAAAATCTTGTAATAGGGAAGTCAATAATCTATGGCTCATTCATGAAATAAATATTTATCGAACAACTCCTATGCTAAGTGGGAAAGCATATTGAAAAGAGTATACATTGATAAATCACGTTTTTTTAATCCATGAGTATATTTTATTAGGAGTTGAATAAAATCATGTACTTCCCAAAAAACAAGACAAAAAAATACAAAAACCAAAGTGGAGGCTCCCGAGGCATACCACCAAGGTTGGCCAATGGCCTCCACACACACATGCGTACGTACACACACAAAGAATTAATTCTATAAACAAAGGACCTTATTAACCGTACCTCTGTGTTCAAACTGCAGTGAACATTAGAGAGCAATTAGACAACATCCTCATTTTCCTGCAAGGACACAGGCTCAAAAGCAGAAAAGGAACAAGAGTAAGGCGTCGAGACTTAGTTCTCTTTGTTACGTGGTAGCGCTCCTCGTCTAGCATTAAAATAATTTTTAAGGCAGCTGGAGAGATGGCTCAGCAGTTAAGAACACTGGTTGTTCTTACAGAAGACGCAGGTTCAAATCCCAGCACCCACATGGCAGCTAACAACTGTCCATAACTCCAGTTCTAGGAAATCTTTCTGT
>NW_008352654.1:3431440-3432821 GCF_000622305.1 Nannospalax galili
TTTAATCTTTGGTTATACTTTCCTTTTGGGTGTTTAAGGCCATACAGTTGGACCAGGTAAACCGATTTGTTTTTACTCTTAAGGTCATTTGAGGATCTGTTCCTCAGGGGTCACGTGGGCTTGGGAGGAGCCCATGGCTCCTTTCTTTCACCAGTTCTGCCTATATGAATATAAGTCAAAGGTCCTGCTCGACCAGGGTTGGCTTCGCTTGGAAGCATGGAGGAAATGATTCCTCTGTGTTGACCCTCCTCTTTATAGACTGGGCACTGGTTCAAGTCCATCTGGTGGGGTTTCCTCGGCTTCCTTGATCAAGAGGACAGGTGACCCACTACCACACCAGTTCTGCCTATATGAATATAAGTCAAAGGTCCTGCTCGACCAGGGTTGGCTTCGCTTGGAAGCATGGAGGAAATGATTCCTCTGTGTTGACCCTCCTCTTTATAGACTGGGCACTGGTTCAAGTCCATCTGGTGGGGTTTCCTCGGCTTCCTTGATCAAGAGGACAGGTGACCCACTACCATTATAGGACATTTTGAGAGATGCTAACAGTCCCCTGGAACTAGTTGACCTAGGAGGAGCAAAAAGTGTCCTTTATGTCCCTCTGACCACATTATTATAGACCTCAAAGTACATCTGTTAAACACCCATGAAGGTTAGTTCCACCAGTCTGGTACTTTTAATTACTGTGTGTCATGTAGATAAATCTTGGGCAAAGACCAGTTGTTCTCAGATAAACCTTCCCTAGACATATATTTCTTGATCTGCTATGTATAATCTGTCAGTAGGGTGTAGGAGTAATATGGTTCCCTCTGGTTTTCAAAATTAGCTAGGCATTATTTATCTCTCTCATTGTCTTACCCCTCCATCACAGTTTTCCCACTTAAGGTGCTCCCGTTTCCCCCCTTTCTCCCTTACTAATACCCTTCTCCCATGGTCCTACCTCTCTTGATCTCCTTCTTTCCATTTATCCCCTAGGTTCCTTGTATACTCTTCCATGGAGTCTCTTGGACTGCACTGATCAACAACAACCCAGAGGGTGATTTACCTTGCCAGGCACTGTGGTTTTTTTGTTATATAGTCTTCAGCTATACACATGTACACATATATATGTATGTGTATATTTCTGCAGTTACATCAAGATATATTCTCACGTAGAGGAATTTGGAGCTAAGATACAAACGAGAGAGAGCATATTGCTTGTTTCTCTGTGCCTGTGTTACTTTACTTAGTATAACAGTTTTTAGTTCCATCCATTTACCGGCAAATTTCATGATTACATCTTTCTTTACTGCTGAGTAAAACTCCATTCTATAAATGAACCACATTTTCATTATCCACTCGTCAATTGAGGGACACTTAGGTTGCTTCCATCTCTTAGCTA
>NW_008352654.1:3434055-3434575 GCF_000622305.1 Nannospalax galili
AGGTTTATTCTGAGATTTTTGTTTTTTCAGCTAAACGGGAGTGTTTCCATGTGCTCTTTCTCTGATTGCTTGCTATTTGTATATAGAAAGGCTATAGACTTTTGTAGGTTAATTTTGTGACCTGCCACTTTACTGCATGTGTTAATAATTTCTAGGAGTGTTCAGGTGGAATTTGTGGCGTCCCTTAGATATAATCATATCATCTGCAAAAAGGGATAATTTGATCTCTTCTTTTCCAATTATTACTCCTTTAATATCCTTCTCTTGGCTTATTGCTCTTGCAAGAGTTTCAAGCACTATGCTAAAGAGAAGTGGAGATAGAGGACAGCCTTGTCTGGTTCCTGATTTCAACAGGAATGTTTCCAGTTTTTCTCCATTTAGAATGATGTTGGCTGTAAGTTTGTTATATATGGTTTTAATTATGTTGAGGTATGTCCCCTCCAGTCCAATTCCCACTAGGACTTTGAACATAAATGCATGTTGAATTTTGTCAAAGGCCTTCTCTGCATTTATTGAGATT
>NW_008352654.1:3435143-3452702 GCF_000622305.1 Nannospalax galili
AGTGTTGTTTATCTTTTCAAAGAACCAGCTCTTGGAATTTTCTTTGTATTGTTTTCTTTGTTTCAATTTCATTAATTTCTGCCCTGATTTTTGTTATTTCTTCTTGTCTGCTGGATTTGGGTTTTGTTTGCTGTTGCTTTTCAAGTGTGTAGTGTTGGGGATCAAACCAAGGACATTGTATATGCTAGGCAGGCATTCTACCAACTGAGCAACATCCCCACCACAGTCCTGGTTTTGTCTTGACAGGTCAATAGAGGAAGGCTCTGCTACTGCTGGATCACTGCCTTTGATCTGGTCATACTCTCTGACAATCTGCTATCCTTGGAAACTACAAGTGGGCTTCTGTAGACAGCATGGGGCGATTTGCTAAAGTCCTGCAGCAGAAGTGGAAACCTGCACCCCTTCTTTGTGTTTATTTATTTATGTGCTTGCTAGAATAAGACGTAATGGCCTCCTCCTATTGAGTTCCCTCACTGTAACTCTAGATTGATATGAACCAGATTGGAGTGAGCTGAAACAGCTCCCAGTATTTAAAGGAGTTCTATTTCTGATGTGGAGAAGAATCTTATTGTAAAACTCTGGGTTGTGTGTTCAGGTGCTTTTTAAAAAATATTTTATTATTTTTATTTTATGTATATGAGTGTATTCCCTGCATGTATATACGTGCATCTGTGTCATGCAATGCCTGGAGAGGGCATTGGATCCCCTGGAACTGGAGTTATAGATGGTTGTTAGGTGCCATGTGGGTGCTGGGATTTGAACTAGGTCCTCTGCAAGAGCAACTAGTGCTCTTAATTGCTGAGCCAACTCTCCAGCCCATGTCTTCAGGTGTTTTAAGCTCCTCCAAATATTTGGCATTTAATGGGGACACTTCCACCAAAACATAAAAGCCCAAGGAGGTTCTAGTGTGAGATACTTTTCTCCACACTTCCCCAGGTATTGGATCAGTTAGAACCCAAATCAGATTACTCAAAGTTGATCAAAGACTGACTGCAATCGCGTGTAAATGTCACGTTCTTAGAAACCTGGCATATTGTAATTCATGGAAAGGACAACTGAAAGAATTGACAAATTCACAATAAACCCTTACCATTTCTTTTGAGTAACATATTTCAGGGTCCCGGAAAAAGATACTATGATTCTGCCATGAGTGAACTCACCCTTTATCTTAGTCAAAGTCATGGCTCCATCCACTGTTGTGTTTTCACATACCTGCTGGGGTCTGTGTACCTCCAAGCAGGAAGCCCAGCTTCATGCCACTTGGGAAGTGTGTGCCGCCACTTGGGAAGTGTGTGCCAATGTTTCTGAAGGGGCATTGTGTAGCAGACACCTGCTCCTTTATCATGCATCATCTTTATAATAATTATGCAAAGCATTGTCATTGTTATACCCATTTAAAAGATCATGCCCAGAGGCACTCAAAGCCACATTAAGTATCCATTAGACTCAGAGCTAGAATCCAGGCATTCTCATGCCAAATATTATCCCACCCTACCATTCTACCTGTCTTAGATCTGAATAACTTTCTCAGGAGTGTATAAGAAAAATTTCTGGGAAACTGATATTATATATGGAATTTTTCCTTGAAGCAGAGAAATTAATTTAGCAATAATTGTTACTATTATTAACTGTTAAGTGTTTTTTGTGGTCAGCTCACCTTCTCACTCTACTTTGAAAGCCCACCCACTCCAATCTTAAGCTAAACATTTATTAAGTACTTTCTACATTCTAGGTCCTAGAATGATCCTACTATAATAATTCCATGATGTTATGTATTATCTTCATTGAACAACTGAATAGAAGGATATTCTAAGTAGGGCGTCGTTACAGTTTTAGGTCTTTTTTAAAAAATATTTTATTATTTTTATTTTATGTGTATGAGTGTATTGCCTGCATGTATGTGAGTGCACCTGTGTCATGCAATGCCACGGAGGTCAGAAGAGGGCTTTTGGATTCCCCTGGAACTGGAGTTAAGGACAGTTCATAGCCGCCTTGTAGGTACTGGAAATTGAACCTGGGTCCTCTACAAGAACAGTCAGTGCTCTTAACCGCTGAGCCATCTCTCCAACCTTAGGTCCTTCTTTTATGCCTTCATTTTATGAAACAATTAAAAGCAACATCGTAAGCTAGAAGAGAAAGCTTAAACGAAGGAGAAATATTAAACGAGATTTAGGAAATTGGCTGGAAGGAAACAGGTCAAAGAAACAGTGTGATGAGAAGCTTAGTGTCATTGTCAGGTAGTGTAGTTTGGTCACTGGCTCACTGAGGAAAAGTCATGACAAATTTAATTGCCATTTACTAAGTAGATGAAGCAAAAGACACACACAGTGATTACAAAGTTGGACAGACTTTTTGATTCATGGTATGTCATCCATAAACTGCAGAACCACCCACCCCAATCCCCATTTCTTCGTAAGTCAATTGAGGAACATATCACCTACTTGAAGGAAAAAGCTCACGGTTATCCTGAGATGCCTGTTTCTTCACAGGCTTTGTGTCTTCGCTTCCTCACAGGAAAAGAGGGCAATAGTGATGGGATCTGCCACAGCAGCTGTGAGGGACAAATGAACTGCTGCATGAGCACAAACAGCTCAGTGTTTGGCATAGAATATGCATGGGTCAGTTGGGGCTGCGTTAGCTGCTCTTAGGGTCTGTTTCAGGGACCTCATGTAAGGCCAAGCACCTAACTACCATCACCTGCCTGGTTGGGAAGCAGGAATAAGTTAGAACTCTTGTGTTATTCATTGGCTTTCTCATTCGAGGCCTTAGAGACCCTCAGAACGACTTGATGTGTTTAGGAAGGAGTCTTCTGATGGTCATCTTTTGCAGCCTGCAGACAACAGGGGCATGGCAAGGTGAGGCTCACCTAGAGCCCTGCCTGGTAACGTTTCCAACTGTGCTCCTCCAGGTGAATACTTCTTAGGAAATGAGGGCAGGAAGCAAGACAGGCACACTCACCCAGGGTAATTCATTTGAACGTAATGGATTTCAGCATGGTCTTGGTTTAGGTGCTCTAGTGACTATTCCTATATCCTCATTACCCTTCTCCTTCCCTCTTCCATCACCCAGAACACATTTCCATTCCCAGAACACAGTACTCCCACCCCACCAGAGGGCCTTTGCATATGCCGTTCCCTGGGTATAGTAACAGTCCCCCCTTTCTCACACCAATGTCTACCTGTGTCTTGTTCCTGCATTGCCTTCACTAACTCCCTCAGGAAAGCCTTCATTACTTTCAAGACTTGGCCAAGGTCCTTTAGTTTTTGCAACATTTCTCTCGGCTAGGAATTAGACAGCCCCCATGGGATTATTTGGTTAGCATCAGCTTCCTCTTCTGGGTTTTCTAGGGTTGCCATAGCAAAGTACCACAAACCCAGGGACTCAAAACACAGCAGTTCACTTTCTCACAGTTCTGGAGACTGGATCCTCAAGTTTAAGGTCCTACAGTGTTGGTTCATGTTGAGGGTGTCTGTGTGGGGGAGAATCAGCCCCCGCCTCCCGGGTGGTCTACTGGCACAAGGCGGTATCCGGGACCTGTAGAGGCAATACCCTGACTTCTGCAACTGTTTCATGTGGCCCTCCTCCTGCACTCTGCCCCAAGTTCCCTGTGTATAAGGACACAAGTCATGTTGCCTCAAGGTCCACCCTAACCCTCTCACTTAACTAGTTATACCTACAGCGACTGTTTCCTAATAGGAACCCATTCTGAGGTTCTGAGAGAAGACACAATTTAACTCTGAGCACCTGCTGAGTATCAGCGCCTGTGGGCAAGGACTCCATTACTCTGTTCTGTTCCTTGCACGAAGGTAGGGCTTAATAAGTGCTTTTCCATTAACAGTTATAGTCAAATACACATCATATACTACATAGTCTCTAAGACACATATTCATTACATGTGTATTATAATTATTTTGGTGGCCTATTTTAAACTTCAGCAGAAAGGATGGGGATACAGTGTTAGAATGCTTGTTTGTCTAGCATGTGGGAGGCCCTGGGTTCAAACTACAGTACAATGAAAGAGAAAGGAAGAGAGAGAGAGAAGAAGAGGGATGGAAGAGGGAGGAAAAGAGGAAAGAAGGAAGGAGGGAGGGTGGGAGCGCGGGTGGGAAGGAGGGCAGGAAGGAAGGAAGGAAGGAAGGAGGGAGGGACGGCCGAAAAAGATAAACCTAAGTACCAGCCAGCACCAGATCTCAGACAGGCACTTTACAAACATTGCTTTTGATGAAAACTTTAGGGCTTTTCCTCCTGTTGTTATGGATTCCTCTAAAAACATCACATCTTTTCTCATAAAAAGAAATCTCCACGGATTAATACTTTTACACGTACTAGGTAGCAATTCAAAACCATCTTTTTGTCAGCAAATTCTAATTGTCACCTCAAAGAGCACAGTAGAGGTGAAGGTCAAGGAAGGGAATCTTAAACCCTCTGCCTCCAGGTGGGAAGATCCTGTCTCCCCCACTTCTCCAGCCTGTCCTGTCTATTCCACCTGCTTCCAGCCTGCAGTAAATGTGGCCCTGTCCTGTTTTACACAGAAAATCTTCAGTTAGCAGTCTTGCTTTGGACCATGTTGGAGGAATTCAATTCAGACACACTGATTATGATTTCGGACGGTGATCCACGAACCTCCAGCCATGTGCAGTCCTAACTCAGGGTGGGTCTGCAGGGCCACCTCCCTGGGCTTCTGTAAACTGCTTACTACCCAGTGCTCTCACATAGTGGAGACAATGGGGTGTGGGGAAGCTCTGGTCAGCCCCCCCCCCCCGCCCAAGCTCGGCCTCTGCGCCTCCCCATTCTCTAAAATTTAAAGCTTCCCTGCGCATTATGAAAAATAACAGGGGCAGGAGACCAGGCGAGGTTATTACCAACTCATAAATCAGCCAGGAGGCTCTGAGGGCTGCCTGTGAGGTGGCTGTGACCGGTCCCCTGGTTTGTTATCTCACCCGAGGCCCCACAATTGATTCATAACCTCATAACCCTCCCGCGCCTGAATCCCAAGTCTTATATCTAATTGTCAGCAGCTGAGTACATGATTTGCAAGAGGATGCGGGCAGCGGCAGACGTGGGGGCGGAGGAGAGATTAGTTTTGTCAATCAAACGCATCCAGGGTGAGGCTGGAGCGCGCGGGATTTAGCTCCACATTCAGCTTATTAAAGGGAAGGCTGGATGTGGCTACATTGATTAGGCCTCGGAGCAGGGAAAGGGAGGCTCTCGGCCTCAGTGGGCGTAGCTGTTTCTCTCCAGGGTGGCTGCTGCTTAGAACTGCCTTCCACCGCAAAGCAGAAATGGAAAACAAATAAGTCCGGTGGCTGCGCTGGGAGAGAAGAGATCTCAGGTCCGGTGTTCAGATGCCCTCATCAGAAAGCATCATGGGTGCATTTCAGGGCTGCCCAGCTTTGCTGGGAGGGCTGGCAGGGACCCCGTGCCTAGAAGAGACCCAGTGGCTGGCAAGGAGTGGGTGATTGGCAGGCTTCGGGGTCTTACTGTTTTCTCGTGTTGCCTACTGGTCAGCTCACTGGTGCAAATTCAAATCTGTAAAGCAATTCATGAACATTTTCTGTTTAAATTAATCTGTGAGACTAACGTTTTCTTGAGGGGATTCTGAGAGGAGAGCCATAATCTAGGAAGCTGCAGTCACTCACCCAAACACAAGAGGTTGCTAACCTTCCCCAGCATGCTCTGAGCTGCTCTCTCATTCCAGCTTAGCACACTCCGGGTTCTGTCTCATTCAAACAGATGAGGCTGTCTTTCCAAAGTCAGGCCAGAATACTAGCCTCCATCTCAGGATCCACTCCCAGATCCATTTCCAGTTCTTGAGACAAAGCCTCAGAAGAACCTGGAGGTCTGGCCTCCATCCCTGCTGCAGCCAAGCCCTTAGCTCTCCTTCTGACCAGAGGGTGGATACAAGGATAGCTCCTGTGAAAGTCTGTCTTGTTTTTCCTGCCCTGCACAAACAGTGATTTCAGGGTTGCTGTGAGAGCTTGTGTTACTGACAAGAGTATTTTCATTCTTTTGCTTGTGATGATGCTAGAGATGCTCTACTACTGAACTACCTCCCCAGCCCATATCTGCAATGATGAACAAGCTGGGGTGCTGTCCTAAACACATGGGTATACTAGGACATGGCAAGGACTATCCTGGGAGAACTTGTGTGGTGGTATGAGGCCACAGGCAGGGCAGATCTTAGTTCCAGCTGACCCAGTGTCAGGAAAAGGTCACAGAGAAGGACTCAGGATGGGAAACAGTGAGAAAGTTGATTGGATAGGGACGTATTGGATGCAGAGCCAAGGACTCCAACAGTGGCCTAAAGCATCCACACCAAGGGGACCACCTCACATTCATATCCAGGTTGAGACATGCTGAACAGTCTGTCCTGTGAAAGGGAAAAGAGCCCTAGAAGGGGAAATCCCCAGTGTGCTCTGGTATGCCCTGTATACAGAGCACTGTGCCAGACCCTAGGACAGGTGTTCACAAGGGAGCAGAAAGAAAAGCGAGCCTAAGAGCTACAGAGAGAGGGCAGACACAGTAATGCGCATTTGTAGCCTCAGTGGAGGCAGGATGATATTTGAGACTAGGAGTTGGAAGCTAGCCTGGGCAACACAGTAAGACACCCCCACCCCCCCAACGCCCCCCCACCCCCATCTCAAAACAGGCAAATAAACAACAACAAACAAACTAGAGGAGAATTATGTCAGGTGGCTGAGAGGTCATCTCCTGTTTTTCTAGCAGTGAGATGTGGTCTTTCCTTCCATTTGGCCTCTCTACCTGGCCTCTGGGCCTCTCTAATATGGCCACTGTGAACCTTCCTGCAGTCCCTGCCTGTGGGGCTGATTCATTGCTGGGTTAGTCTCTGGGTCAGCTTTCTAAACTGTGAGCTATGACCACAGGGTTTGCACAACTGAATGTGGGGTGTTATGAAATATTAGGTTATCTAATCCCAAGTGGTCAGCCCTAAACACAGGTACACACAAGCACCACTAATGGACTCAGTGCATCATATATGTATGTCTATCTATCATCTATCCATCTATCTATCTATCTATCCAGATATGTGTGTACATTTATAAATGTGCATATGTATATGCAACAATAATAAAGAAGAGGACAGAAGTTGAGTTGGGAGGACACGGGAGGCATTGGAGGGGGATGGGGAGAGATGGAAAGGATACAAGTGTAATGCTTATGTATGAAATTCTCAAAAAATAGAAAAGTAAAATAAGAAGAATAAATACATTTTAAGAAGAGAACAGTAAAAGCTTTCTAAATGTTTAATAACCAAACAAAAATTCAAAATTAGACATGCAGTGAATGTGGAATTTTCGGCAGTGCCTGCCCACACTGCATTGTGAGATTTCATTGCAGCCTTGATTCTGAACATACAGCATGTACACTTCTCACCGTGCATGCCTTCACACCACACACCAACGAATGCTTGAAAAACCTGACACTACTGTATGTCCTTCATTGCATAGTTTTACTGCACACACAAAATACTCTGTTCTTGCAGAAATATAGTGGTTTAATTACGAAAAACATTTTGCATCCTGGACTGAACTTTCTGCAACACTGACCACCTGATGAGTACTTCAATGGCTGTGGAGAGTTTGGAATTTTGCAGATCCAGAGCCTACTTACAATTTATCTGGGGCCATATTTATCTGCAAGTAGCTACTCCTCATCTACCTCTGTGTGTGACTGACTTAACATTCTTGTGACTAACATAATGTATTAACTTAAAAGAAACAGTTCCCATCAATCAAAAGGCTAAGAATGCTATCAGACAGCATCTGAGGCCTATAGCTCAGATTCCTCTTTTACTGTATCCAGCTTACTTAATGTTTCTACCAATGTGTTTGAAAAGTGTCTTGATTTACGACTCATCTTTGTTCTGTAACTATAAATACTTCATGAAACTGCTTCCGCGCTGGAACATGGAATTTGGCTTAACCTGAATCTGTGGCCCCAGGCTATGATCACTCATACTTGGCCCCAGAATGAACTATCTCTTATCCCCTTTGAGGTGCGAGTTATGCTTTTGCGTCAACAAGGGCATTCACATGCATCATTTTTTCTGTCATCATGCACTGTTGTAATATGCCTGACCCTTTATAAATGTTCCCAGTTTACAGCCAAAGAGATAATTTATTCATTCAATGGACATTTAGCAATGTGTTCAGTATTGTCCTTAGTGCTGAAGTGGTTGAAACTATGCGGTTCACCTCCAATGGAGGTGTCAATTAAAAAGTAACCCATACAAAGACAAGATAGTGCCACAAGAAAGCTAAAATGGGGTAATGGAGGAGGGGGTGGCAGGGGGTTCCTGAGGTTGCCTGGTGAAGGACATAATAGTTACACAGAGACCTGCATGCTGGAAGAATGTGGAGTGTGGACATATGGGGGAAGAGCATTCCCATACAGGGACAACCCATGCTAAAGCTATAAGCTCTATCTAGCCAGAGAGCAGGAGGGAGGCTGGGCTGGGTGATGGGAACCTGGAGACCCAGGACTTGAACCAACAGGAACCACAAGAGAATGACCGCCGAGGTTCCATTGGCTGTTTAGAGCAACAGGCATCTCTTCCAGGCTTCAAGTAGGAGAGTTTCATTTATATTTTTCAAAAAGGTCACTTTGGCTGTTCAGTGGTGAATGGACTGCAGAGTCGGAGCAGAGGCAGGAGACTGGTGAGGAGAACTTCCTAGTGATTTAGAGAAGTCAGGTGCTGGAAGGTTCCATGATAGTGAGATGCAGAAACACTGGTGGGAGTTGGGGTTGCGTTGGGGGCTGTGCTTCATTGGACATGGCGCTGCACTGAAGGTGGGGCCATGTAGGGAGCTGAGCTTCAAGTTTCTGGTCCCCTCCAGTGCAGGTGGTCTGGTCTGTGATCAGAAGAATGTCCAGACTGACTCCAGCTTAGCTAATAGAATGCACAGGATCCTAAGTTCACTAAGATGGGCCTGTAGGCTGGGGAGGAAGCCTGGGTTTAGGGATGACTATGTTAGTCTGAGATCTACAGTCTTTTGGAGATGTCCAGGTAGTCGCTGGACATGTGAGCCTGGATTTTCATGGAGAGGGCAGACTGGAGGTGTTTGGTGGTCGCTGGTGTATGGGAATGGACCTAAGAGTCTCAAGCACTGAGTCCAGATGAGGTTACCATTAGAGTTTGAGAGAGAAAGGCGATGGGCCTTGGAGAAAAGGCCATGGTGAAAGGGGGAGTACCGATGGCAGGGGAACCCAAGCTATCCATTCTCAGTGTGGAAACCTTCCATCACCTGAAACGGCCCGAGCATTCCTCCTCAGTGACTTAACTTGTGACCATGGTGATCCACTATCCTCGCTTAGGAGGAAGCAAGAAAAATGAGTTCAAACAGTAGAACCATCTGCCAGGCCTTCTCACTACTTGTCTGCCATCTCCGTCCTTCTTTCCCTGCCTCTGTCTTGGTTCAGGGGGAAATCTACACTTACCACCATTGGTAGCATTTGAGGGCTTAGCCCCAGGCTCAGACCAGAAAGCTAAGGACTTCTGTGTTTTCTTCTGACTTATATTTAAACATTTTCTGACTTTGCTGTCAAATCACAGCAGACCCTCTGAAGCACTTTTTATAAGTGGGGAACAAACTGGCCTGTGGCTCAGCACTGCAGTGTGGATACTGCCTCCTAGTGGACACTGTTGTGCTGTCAGAGAAGCACGTGCAAGTCCCAGATTCCACCATGCCACAAAACTTGGGGTGCAGTGTCCTCAGAGCCAGGCACCTTGCTGACATGCAATCTTCCTTTCACACTGATACTCCTACATCAGAGAAAATGGCTTTTGTTCAGAGGGCATCCTGGGAATATTCCCAGTCAGGGAAGCCCTGTAACTAGATAAAGGATGCAGTTAATCTAAAACACATCTCAAGTTTACTCTCCTAATCCTGTTTCCTCACCACCACTCCTGCCCCAGGTTCTGGTTATTAGATTAGATTGCTGCAGTGAATAATTAAAACATTGCTAGAGCTAATACAGAGAGTATGTCAGGATCTAAATAATGAGTGGGGAGATGGGGAGAGAGCAGGATGAGGGAGCCCTGGAGAGGACAGCTGCAAAGTTCACCTGGGTGAAACAAAACAAAACAAAATGGTCAGGTCTGCTGTACATCTTTGTCTCTCCACGACGACAATAAGGGCCCTTAAGGAGGGACCCCTGACTCCTCAGACCACCCTCTACAGAGGTCCACATCACACATTCTCCATAAATGCCTGATGATTATACAAAGAATGTTCGCCAAAAATCAAAGTCCTGCACTTTGGTGCTGCTGATAACTGCTGGTATTTCTTCTGGACCGTGGAGCTGGTTATTTCTCAGGGCCACTTCTGAATCTTGTTACGTTGGTCGGATTGCTGGTACAAAAAGCTATTCTTCTTTTAGTGATGGCTTATTATTTGCAGGTATGTTAAAGAACAGGGGCAAACAGTCCTATTTTGAACTAATCAGGATTAGAACTTGATTTGTCAGTACCCCATTCTGTCCATTTCGATTCTCCTGGAATGCTCATGGTGGAATACGGTCAGAGCTCTGAAGGGATGGTTAGACCACAGGCAGACCTAAAGGCTGGTGGCTGATCAATTCAGGACACAAACACTCCAGTTTTCTAAAACATTTTCCTAGTAGTTGTCATATTCATACTGATGACCTGTCTATTCCTTACATAGAATATAGGCTAGAGCTCCAGTCTTGTAGTCTATTAATAGAGTTGTACATAGTGTTGAGAGGGTTCAGATTAGGACCAGCCACATATTCTAGAAAATCAAAATAACAGCAGAAAATAGTGGTAGATTAAACAAGATAGAAGTATATTTGGTAAAAGAAGGCTGAAGAAGGCTCCATGGGTCATGAAGAACTCTTGCTTTAGGGCCTGGAGAGATGGCTAGGTGGTTAAGAGCACTGACTGCTCTTGCAGAGTTCCTGGGTTTGATTTCCCAGCACCCACATGGCAGCTAAAAACCATCTGTAACTGCAGTTCCAGGGGATCTGGCGCCCTCTTCTGACCTTTGAGGGCATTGCATGACAAGTGTTCACTTACATACATGAAAGCAATACACTCATACACATAAAATAAAAATAATAAATAAAAGCATGTTTAAAAAAGAATCCATGCTTTAATGTTTTGCTTTTATCAATCTATTGCTTGGCCGAAGATTCCCAAGGTCTCTTCACAGTTCAAAATCGCTGCTGAAGCATCACACCCCAGACTTAGAAAGAAATGGAGTGAGGGAGGAAGAAAAGAAGGAGGGAAGGGAGAGAGAGAGAGAGAGAGAGAGAGAGAGAGAGGAGAGAGAGAAGAGTGCCCTTCCTAGATGATATCTCCCTTTTACATACATTTCCTGAAAGTCCTTTATCCTACTTATAAATTGTGATAGACAGAATTATGGCTGTCAAAGATGTCCATGTCCTGGTCCCTGGAATCACAAAAATATTACTTTACATAGCAAAAGAGATTCTGCTGATGTGATTAAGGACCATAAGAGGGAGTGATTGTCAAGGTCACCAAATATGATCACAAGAGGAGAGAGAGAGAGAGAGAGAGAGAGAGAGAGAGAGAGAGAGAGAGAGAGAGAGTTGGGGGGTGGTGATAGCAGAAACAGGGAGGCAGGGCAGGAGAGCCAGGAAACCTCCATAGAGACTTTGACCTCCAGAAATATCAGATAAGTTCCTAAGCCAGGGGGATTGTGGCAAGTAATTGCAGTAGCAACAGGAGGAAACGAAGATGCCTGTCTCTGGCCAGAACTTAGTCACTTGATTGCATCTAGCTACAAGGGGAGCTGGGAAAACTCTTATCTGAGGCAAAAATGTGTTCAGTCAAAAATGGGGCTTTATTAGCACTAAGGAAGGAAGGAAAATGGATGCCAAGGTATATAACAGCAAACTGCTTTGTGGGGTTGTTACATGAACTGGAGAGTCTCCACATTTAGGAAGCAGAAATATCCTCAAAATATAACCAGTAACACTTTGGATTCCATTCCATCTCAGGAACAAAATTATGAGACACAGTATCAGCAAACACTTCCGAAGGGCTTAATATTTGCTAGACACTGTTCCAAAGACTTCACACACATCAGCTCACATGCACAGTCACCTGGCAAAACAGATATGCTATCATTCACATTTTACAGATAGAGAAAGTGAGGCAGGGAGAAGTTAGGTGAGCTGTCTATGGTCACATGGTTTGAAATAAGGGGCAACGCTGGGTTTCAAACCCAGGCTCTTTGGCCTCAGAGCCAGTGCTTGGAGTGAGCCATTTTGCATGGCTCAGGGATGGCCTGGAGAATAGCAGACGGTGTCATCGAGGAGCGAAGCAAGGCCACAGCTGGAAGGCCGTAGGGGACCACAAAAGGACTCTATGCATCCTACCAAAGATGCTCTCTTTCTTTCTTACCTAAGAACTTCATTTTTTACTTTTTATTTTTTTATTTTATGTGTATGCATGTATTGCCTGCATGTAGGTAAGTGTACCATGTTGTGCAATGCTGGAGGAGGTCAGAAGAGGCTGTCAGATCCCCTGGGACAGGAGTTATGGACAGTTGTTAGCTGCCATGTGAGTGCTGGGATTCAAACCCAGGTCTTCTGCAAGAACAACCAGTGTTCTTAACCGCTGAGCCATCTCTCCAGCCTCCACCTAAGAACTTTTCAGTTGGCTTTTCTTACATTTTCTGTACTATCCTTGCCCAACTGAGAAGCGTGGTAGCCAGCCTCCAAGCTGCCTATGAGAGGGAACCACTGTTTAGTTTCAACCTATAACTTGTTTCCAGACAATGCTGGGGGACAGGGCACCTAGAAACCAACTAAGGAGAATGGGAGATTTCTGTGCATCAAAGTCTGAGAGGGACATGTCTGATTGGCAGAATCTGGATCCTGTGCTGTGTGAGGGGTACATACAGAACCGATCATGATAGCAGCTAGCATTTCAGGTGTCAATCGCTGGGAGTGGCCTTTGCTCCCATCAGAGCTAACTGGTTGGAAGTTTTCTAATGGATGCAGGTGTCTTTCCGATCTGAGTAGAGTAACAAATGAAAAATATTCTTAATCTTTTCTTTTCCAAAACTTGAAAAGAAAAATTCCAAGGCTCAAGCCAGGGAAGTCCTAAAGAAAGAGAGGCTAAAAGCTATCCTAGCCAACTGCTAACACAAAAGGGCAAAAGGAGGCCCAACCTGGATCTCCACTTAGAGGACAGACATCCTGAACACTCCTCCCTGCTCACATCCTTGGGGACCTTGAAGTGGGTACAGAGACCCTCAAAAGCCATCCAAACAGCCAGCATGTGGTAGGGGAGAAATAGCAGTCCAACACTGACTCCAGCATTGGGTCATATATGGAAGGTGCTAGATAAGAGCACTGGACTAGTAGGGAAGACAGAGAGAAGTGAGTTTCCACCTACAGGTGTGTGCAATCTTTTCAGGGAGAAATGAATAGTAACCATTATGAACTGCTAGTTTGTACTCCCCTTCACATGTTGAATCCTAACACTCACTGTGATGACGTTGGGAAGTAACCAGGGAGCACTGGTCAGTTTAGATGCCATCAGGATGGGACTGGTGTTTTATAAGGTTAGGAAGAGATTGGAGGTCTCTCTCTGCCGGTGAGGATACAGTGGAGAGTTGGTTGTCTTTGGGCAAAGAAAGGGACCCTCACTAGGCAATGGATCTGCTAATAACACTCCGGTCTTGGACTTCTGTAGCCCCTAGAGTTGGAAAAATAATGCTCATTAACTAAGTCATGCAGTGTGAAGCATTTTCGGCCTAGCGGCCCAAGTAAGACAACAACCATATTATCTTTTTTTAAATTTTATTTTTATGGAGATCCTAGCAGATAGCCTGAGAGGGTGGGTTCTGACCTCCATCGATGTAGCAGCTGTAATCTCAGCAGATGCCAGAGGGTGCCGGGTCCTGGCCTCCCTCTGGCATCGGGGCTGAGGACTGCCTGAGAGTGCTCGGATCCTGCCGCCATGTGGTGGTGAGCTTCCCCTAACTGTGCCATACCCATCCCTACCTGGGATTTTGTGAGGCCCCTCCCAAGGCCCCAGGGCAGACCTGACTTTGGTAGGCTAAGGCTGAGATCCTAGCAGACAGCCTGAAAGGGTGGGCTCCGACCTCCATCGCTATAGTGGCTCAACAGATCACCAGAGAGTGCCGGTTGCTGGCCTCCCTCTGGCATAGGGGCTGAGAACACAGAAGACCAACCGAGAATCCTCAAATCCTCCCCCCTTAGGGAATTTCCCAAATTTTCTCTGAGTTCCTGCTAATAGGGGTCCAAACCTTAGAAGGAAGCCCGAGTGTACCTGACTGGAACCTGACTTGGGCTTCTGTGGGTGCTCCTGAATAGCTGATCGGAAGCCATCAGCACCTGAGAGAACCTGAACCCTGTACCTACCAGCTTTGCATAACCAATAAAGAAAGGATCTATGCACCCCAATAATACAAACAGAAGCATACTTCAACTTAATTCTCATATCAGAATCATAAACAAAAAAAAGAAATTCACATGCCAAAATCACAATGAAAGAATAATAAAATGGAAAATCAAAACACTATGTCCCCACAAACTCCACCAGTCCTGTAGAAGGGTTCTATAGGAGAACCCCCTAGAGATAACCCAGGACATGGAATTTAAAAGAACAACCATAAATATGATCAAGGAATTCAATGAATTTAAAGAACACATGAACAAACAAATCAAAGAACTAAAAGAAGATAGGGATAAACTTCTGAATGAATTTACAAAAGAGATAGAAACATTGAAGAAAACTCAGGCAGCAATGAAGATGGAAGTGCAAAACTCAATAAGCCAACTTGAAACAATAGGGGAACGCCTCACCGCTAGAATGAATGAAATGGAAAACAGAATATCAACACTGGAGGATAAAATTGAAGAACTGGACCACTCAAGCAAAGATTATGGAAAATTTTAAAAAACACAGGAATGGAATATGCAAGAGATATGGGACACCATGAAAAGACCAAATCTACGGATCATAGGAATAGAGGGAGGAGAGGAATTTCAGGTTAATGGTGTTGGCTAGATCTTAAACAGGATTGTAGAAGAGAACTTACTGAAATTAAGGAAAGACATCCCTATACAAATACAGGAAGCACACAGAACACCAAATAGACAGGATCAGAAAAGAAACTCCCCACGACATATCACAGTAAAAACACTAAATGTACAGAACAAAGAGAGAATACTGAAAGCAGCAAAAGAAAAACAAGTCAGATACAAAAGAAAGTCCATCAGAATTACATCTGACTTATGACTTATCAATGCAAACTATGGAAGCCAGAAGAGCCTGGACCAAGGTATTTCCAGTTCTATGCAATAATAGATGCCAGCCCAAAATACTTTACCCAGCAAAAATGTTTATTACAGTTGAAGGGGAAAGAAAAATCTTCCATGACATGAATAGCTTGAAAGAATACAAAACAGCCACAATACAGCCCTTCAAAGAAAACTTAAAGCAATACAGAGAGTGGAGAGAGAAACAGCTATGCCCCAGGGCAATGAAAGAACACAAATAAAGGTAAAATTGAGGAAACACAAAATTAGACAGAGAACAAAAACAGCAATTAAAATGATGGCAACCAATACACATCTTTAAATAATAACCTTAAATATCAGTGGACTGAACTCCCCAGTCAAAAGACACAGGCTAAGTGAATGGACTAAGAAACAAAATCCATCTCTTTGCTGTCTGCAAGAAACCCATGTCACCTTCAAGGACAGGTACTACCTTAAGGTAAAAGGATGGAAAAGAATATTCCAAGTAAATTGCACTAAGAAACAAGCAAGCGTTTCAATTCTAATATCAGACAAAATAGTCTTCAAAGTAAAACTAATCAGAAGAGATAAGGAGGGTCACTTCATTCTGATCAAAGGAACAATTAACCAAGAAGACATTACAATCCTTAATGTATATGCACCAAACTCTGGTGCGCCTAAATTCATAAAAACAACACTACAGGACTTTAAGACACAGATTAACCCCAAGTTGGTAATAGTAGGGGACTTCAATACCCCACTGTCTCCATTAGACAGGTCAGCTAGACAAAGAATAAATAGAGAGACGTCTGAATTAAATGATACCATACATCAAATGGACCTAACAGACATCTTTCAAATATTCCACTCAAGCACCAAAGAATACACTTTCTACTTAGCACCGCATGGAACTTTTCAAAAATTGACCACATACTGGGCCACAAAGCAAACCTCAACAAATACAAAAAAATTGAAATAATTCCATGCATTCTATCAGACCACAATGCAATAAAGCTCAGAATCAACACTGGACAAAGCTCTAGTCACTACACAAACTCATGGCAATTAAATGACACACTCCTAAACAATGAATGGGTCAAAGGAGAAATTAACAAAGAAATAAAAGACTTCCTGGAATTCAACGAAAAAGACAATACAACACAACACAACCTCTGGTACAATTTAAAAGCAGTCCTAAAAGGGAATTTTATAGATCTAAGGGCCTACATTAAAAAATTAGAAAGACCCCCAAATAAATGACCTAACACTGCAACTCAAGATGCTGGAAAGGCAAGAACAAATGAAACCCAAACCCAGAATAAGAGAAGAAATAACAAAAATCAGAGCAGAAATTAATGAAATAGAAACAAAGAAAACAATACAAAGACAATGAATCTAAGAGCTGGCTCTTTGAAAAGCTAAATAAGATAGACAGACCCTTAGCTCAGTTAACCAAAAGAAAGAAAGAGCAAATCCAACTCAACAAAATCAGAGAAGAAAGGGGAAACATCACAACAGACACCCAAAAGATCCAGGCCATTATAAGGGAATATTTTAAAAAACCTGCACGCTACTAAATTTGAAAATCTAAAACAAATGGATGGATATCTAAAATCATGGGAACCAACAAGGTGTATTAGTCACTTTTCTGTTGCTGTGATAGAAACACTGATCTAAGCAATTTATAGAAGGAAGAATTTATTTGAGCTTACGGTTCCAGGGGAATTAGAGTCCATCTTGGCAGGGAGGCATGGTGGCAGAGGTGGCTGGAGGAGTAGTGGAACCTAAACTCTACATCTTGAAACAGGCACAGGAAGCAAGAGAGAAATTGGAGATCTAGCAAAGATTAAAAACTCTCTAAGCCCACCTCCAGTGACATGCTTACTCCAGGAAAGCTGCACCTCCTAAGACCTCCAAAAACAGCACCACCATCTGGAGACAATATGTCCAAATACTTGGAGCCTATGGGGGACATAACCAAAAAGATCATTCACCATGATCAACTAGGCTTTATCCCAGAGATTCAGGGATGGTTCAATATACGCAAGTCAATAAATATCATTAATCATATTAATGGACTAAAAGGCAAAAATCGCATCATCATCTTAATAGATGTAGAAAAGGCTTTTGACAAAATTCAGCATGGATTTACATTCAAAGCCCTAGAGGGAATTGGACTGCAGGGAACGTACCTCAACATAATTAAAGCTATATACAACAAACCCACAGCCAACAGCATTTTAAATGGAGAAAAACTGGAAGCATTCCCATTAAAAT
>NW_008352654.1:3452873-3454882 GCF_000622305.1 Nannospalax galili
AAGTTGCACCAGAAAGCTCTGAGAGCTGATCAACACTTTCAGTATAGTTGTAGGTTATAAAATAAATCTACAAAAATCAATAGCCTTTCTATATGCCAATAAGAAGCAATTAGAGAAAGAATACAGGAAAATGCTCCCATTCACAATTGCTGCAAAAATAATAAAATATCTTGGAATAAATCTGACCAAAGACACCAAAGATGTCTACAATGAAAATTTTAAATCATTAAAGAAAGAGATTGAGGAAGACACCAGGAGATGGAAGGGCCTCCCATGCTCATGGATTGGAAGAATTAATAATGTGAAAATGACCATCCAACAAAAGCAATATATAGATTCAATGCAATCCTAATCAAAATCCCCATGATATACATCACAGAATTAGAAAAAACAATCCTTAAATTCATATGGAAGCACAAAAGACCCCAGAATAGCCAAAGCAACCCTGAGCACAAAGAGCAATGCTGGGGGGATTACCATACCAGATCTCAAACTATATTCTAGAGCTACAGTCATAGATCCAGGTCAGTTCCAACTCCATTACTTTAAGTCCTGAATCCAAAGTATGTCCTATCTTCAGCCATAGGTCTGCAATTTCAGCCACCTGATAAAGGTTCTGAATACCTTGACAAAGGTGCCAAGAGCACACAATGGAGGAAGGACAGTATCTTCAACAAATGGTGCTGAAAAAACTGGATCTCCACTTATGGAAGAATGAAATTGGACCCTTATCTTTCACTCTGAAGAAAGGCTACTGCAAATGGATCAAAGACCTCAATGTGAAACTGGAAACCCTGAAACTATTAGAAGAAAATATTGGCAGTAACTTACAGGATATAGGTGTAGGAAAGGATTTTCTAAATCAGACAGAAGTTGCTCAGGAGTTAAGGTCAGCAATAAACAAATGGGACCTCATTAAACTAAAAAGCTTCTGTACAGAAAGACAATCAAAAAAGTGAAGAGAAAACCCACAAATGGGAAAAAAGTCTTTACCGGTGACACATGTGACAGGTTTAACATCCAGAATATATAAAGAACTCAAAAAAACCACAAAGAACTGAGAAACCAAATGACCCAATTAAAAGATGGGGTAAGGGTCTAAACAGAGAGTTCTCAAGGGAAGAAATAAAGCTGGCTAAGAAATATCTCAAAAAGTGTTCAGCATCATTAGTAATTAGGGAAATGCAAATTAAAACCACGCTAAGGTATCACCTTACCCCAATCAGACTGGCTAGGATCAAGAGAACAAATGATACCAAATGCTGGTGAGGATGTGGAGAACGGGGAACGCTCATTCACTGCTGGTGGGATTGCAAACTCATGCAACCTCTATGGAAAACAGTGTGGAGAATGCTTAAAAAACTAAAAATGAACCTACCATATGCCCTGGTTATACCACTCCTTGGCATATACCCAAAGGACTCATCCTATTGTAGAGACACTTGTACAACTATGTTTGTTGCTGCTCTTTTCACAATAGCTAAGAGATGGAAGCAACCTAAGTGTCCCTCAACTGATGAGTGGCGAACAAAAATGTGGTATATTTACACAGTGGAGTTCTATTCAGCAGTAAAGAAAGATGAAATAATGAAATTTGCAGGTAAGTGGTTGGATCTAGAGACTGTTATACCCAGTGAAGAACACAGATTCAGAAAAACAAACAATGTATATTCTCCCTCATATGTGGCTCCTAGCACCAAATCCTTTTAAGTTCCATGTTCTTTTAATAAGATGATACTGTACAGCAGTCTCTTCTGCATGAAATAACTACCATCATCACGACTTCAGCTGTGCCTGATTGCTAAACATCATCACAATTGGGCTTGTTGATGGTTGTGCTCATTCATTAAAGGAGGGCCAAGCAGGGTCATTGGACCCTCACAAGATTATCCAGCCACTCTTCCCAGCCAACTGTAATTTGGCCCTAATCACACGTGGCCTCCTGGATCTGGGAAGGACTTAAAGTATACAGTCTGGGGAAGGCTAGGAAGAGAAGGCATGACCCATGC
>NW_008352654.1:3455118-3456185 GCF_000622305.1 Nannospalax galili
AAGCTGAGCAGGGGCCAGGGGAGCAAGCCAGTAAGCAGCATTCCTCCATGGCCTGTGCTCCAGTTCCTGCTTCCAGGTTCCTGCCCTGAGTTCCTACTTTGGGCTCCCTGATGAACTGCAATCTCAGAGCTGTAAGCTAAATAAACCTTTTCCTCTCCAAGTTGGTAGTGGTCAGAGTGTTTTGTCGCAGCAATGAACAACAAACCAGAACAGTTTGTTATGATATATAAAGGATGAAACAAAAATAATATACACATAATCTTAAAATGTCTATGGTCAGAGTTTAGTCAACTAGTTTAAGGAACAAAATACATATCTACTCAAGGTTTATTTGAGAATATTTGGTTTTTTACCCAAGCTTTATCTACATAGCACATGGTAATTAAAAGTACCAGACTGGTTGAACTAACTTTACTAGATGTTTAACAGCCATACTTTGAGGCCTATACTAATCTGGTCAGAAGGACTTAAAGGACAGTTTTTGCCCTTTGTCCTCGAAAGTTGATCAACTAAGTTCCAGGGGACTATGGAACATCTCTCAAAATTTCCTGTCACTCTGGTGAGTCACCTGTCCTCTTGGTCAGGGAGGCCATGGAGACCCCACCAGATGGACTTGAACCAGTGTCCAGTCTACAAATAGGATGGTCAACTCAGAGGAAACATCTCATCCACGCTTCCAAGTGAAGCCAGACATGGTCGAGCAGGACCTTTGACTTATCTTCACATAGATGGAACTGGTGAAAGAAAGGAGTCAGGGGCTCCTCCCAAGCCATGTGACCCCTGAGGAACAGATCCTCAAATGACCTTAAGTGTAAAACTAAGTTGATTTATTTGGGCCAACTGTGTGGACTTAAACACCCAAAAGGAAAGTATAACCAAAGAGTAAAGTGATCAGTATATTTCTTTAAGAGTTCAAGGGATTACACTTCCTGGACATTAGGCTTAAGTCTATATAAAAAGTTATTTAGACAATTATTTCTCATTGATGATTTTGTTCCTAAACAGAAAGTGTTACTCAGATGTGAGACTTCAAATCTCGGTCTCCAATTCTATAGTGACCCCCTGTA
>NW_008352654.1:3456493-3475060 GCF_000622305.1 Nannospalax galili
TATTCACCAGTCAAGGACTTTCTTTTCTCCCTACAGATAAGAGTTATGTAATTTGGGAGTCTTTTAGATAGACCCACTGAAGGCGTACTCCAATTGCCTTACCCTGTGTCTCTGTTCAGCAGGGAAGAAGCCAGAGCTGTCTGAGTCCTGATTCCCTATCCTCAAGTTGGGTAACCTCTTCAGAGGATGGTGTGATAAGAGTAGGAAGTAGGAATTGGCTAGGCAGTTAGGGAAAAAAGACCCCAAAGAAAAGTAGCCATGGGCCTCTTAGTAATATATTCAGTTCCAAAGGCCAAAAATGTTGAAAGTATTTGGCAGCTTTTATCTAATCCCTAAAAGGTTTTAGGGTTCCCTCTTCAGAAGGGGGAATCTTAGAGTAGCCAAAAGCCCCATAAAAAAAATAAAAGAAGAAAGAGTTCATGAAAAACAAACAAACAAACAAACAAACAAAAACCAGATCTTACCAGAAAAGAAGTGTTCTCAAGACACGTGAACCAATATTCTAGGACCGACTTCTCTTTTCCAACAGAATCTTTACAGAATTGTAGCTAAGACTACAAGTCCTAGGTCTAGTTTGCTATTATCTTTCAGAGTGATTGTATAATGAGTTAATACATGTAAATAATTCAATGTAAATAAATAAAATTCTAAAAATTAAAAATTTTTTATTACTTTATATGTATGACTATATTGCCTGCATGTATGTAAGTACACTTGTGTCATGCAATGCCTGCAGAGGGTCAGAAGAGGGTGTCGGATCTCCTGGAACTGGAGTTATAGATGTTTGTTAGCCATCATGTGGGTGCTGGGTATTGAACTCAGGTCCTCTGCAAGAGCAGCCAGTGCTCTTAACCTCTAAGCCATCTCTCTAGCCCTATATTAAGTATCTTAAAGGCATAACAGCTTGCCTATCTTAAGAACCAAATGAATTACAAAGGCTCTAGGTGCCTCGGTGAGGCCTGGGAAGCAACTCATGTATCTCTATAACACACCCTCAGTTTCCCTCTGTGGTTTGGTTCAGCACTTCAACCAGTGATGACCTGACATTCTTCTGCTTTGTTCATGTATCTGGGACTTCCTGCCTCCAGGTTTCTCAAGGGGTTCCCTGTGCTTGGAGACCACAATAGGGACACGAACACTGTCATATACTAACTTCTATGCTTCCTTGTAAATATTACATCTGAAAAATGCTCAACCATGGCTATACAGAGGGAGAGAGACAGAGATAGTACAGCTGAGATGCATAAACAGATTGTTCCACCACTGTCAAGGTCAAGTGTGGAAATACTTGAGGCCAAGCAGAACAGATAATCTGAAACCAGAGACAAAGGAAAATACAGAAAGCAGTGGTAAAATCCGAAGGGGGCGGTCATAGGTGGATGAGGGTTTGAGAGCCAAGGATTGCGTAGACAAGGGACACTGGTAAGCATTCAGGGAAATAGAGATAACAGAATCCCAGGGGAGGCTGCTGGAGGTACGCATTGAAAGTTTACAAGCACAGCAGCCACAGTCTCTCCTAGCCCACTCCCATCTTGTACCCTCTGTCACATGGTGGAGAAGCAATGGCCTTGACCATAAAGAACAGAAACTTCCAGGTGCTTGGTATAATCACAGATTATTGGCCCTATTAGCAGATGTACAATAAACCCTATTGGCCACACTGAAGACTTAGTTTGCTGCTCAGAACAAGCTTCTATTCTACCGGAAACATTCAGCCTCATTGTTTCCAGTCTTTCCAAGAACTCTGTACTGAATAACACCTCTTCCCTCTAATCCCTTCTTGTAACCTAATAGCAATGTATAGTGTCAGTGCTTAATAGATATTTGCTGTGCACATGATGCAACACTTGCATAGCCATTGCTCAGGCTGTTTACCAGGACTTCCAAAGCTCTCACTTGCAAGCAAGCAGGAGAGGGCAGCCCACACACAGGAGAAGGAGACTCTGGAGAGGCCTGAGTTAGGCAGAGCACAACAAAGGAATGGTTTCTTGGCTAAGTGTTATTTTCTTGGCCCTGCAGACCCTGCCACAGGGGATTAAAACCATGGCTCCTACCTTTAAGAAGCATCTTGATAGGTAATCAGACAAGACAAAATACATCACGTAAATCAGAAAAGTGTGACTACATGTGATATGCCTGCTCCCTCCCTGCTGAGGAAGGGAAAAAAATGTCTGCAGGTGCCAGACACCTGCTGGGGATTGGAAAGGAAGGGCTCTGAGGAGGCGAGGCTCAGTTTTGCTGAGTAAGATTGAGGACATCTCAGCTGGAGACCTTGGTTTGGGAACAGGTAACAAGCTGTGCTGAAAACAAAAGTGAGAGTGTAACTGACACTGATTCTTTTCTGCCTTCATCCCCTTCGACCTCTTTTACCTTCCCCCACCTCTCCACCCTCAAAGGGAGGTTTTCTTCCTAAGCCTCAGGATTTCTGGGACTTTTGTGAAGGTGAGCTGGGAAGAAAGTGGAGGAGGAGGGGATAAAGAAGGAGGCAGGGCTTTATAAGCCATTTTGTTTGGGGAAGAGTGCTAAAGCCATGCTGTCATAGTGTGTGGGCAGAGCCGAGCGGATGGGAGGGAGGGAAAGACAGACTTTTCGTTCTATTTTAATTGGCCAACAGTAGCCATATATTTCTATATTTATAGGGTACAGAGTGCTGTTTTGATATATAGCATACAATGGCCAGATCAGAATGGTCACCATCTCTATTCTGTCAAGTACCAGTAATTTCTTTCGCTATTTTAAAGAGTTGCCTGCTTTTCTTAGGACTCTTGGCTTTCAACACAGCTCTAAGACTTCACTTTTATGTGCTCAGGTATGGCAGGGCCTTCCTGGGCTCCTTCTACCCCATGCCACCTATGTGATAGGGTTCAGGTCCAGGCGACCCCAGACCCAGAAACCATAAGGCCCCTAGGAGGAACGGAGTCAGCCAACTCCCAGCCACCTGCAAGCTGACTAAAGTAGCTCCAGGAATTGGTGACCCAACGCATTGTGATCACCAGAGCATGCTCCGCAGGCTGACAAACAGGTTTCCCAAGCCCTGTAGCTGCAATGGGTTTCTGGAACCCTGTAAATGTAGAAAACATGTTTTAGAGTAGATGTTTTCCTCGATAAATTTCACCAGGTACAGACCCCACACCCTCCCTGAATAGCCTCCAAACAGCAGAAAAATATTCCCTTTTTCCGCATTCTTTTCCTTTATAAGCTACCCCGCTTCAGCCATTAGGCTGCTGGTTTTCATTCACTCCTGAGTTGAGACCCAGCCCCGATAACCCCAAAGTAAACTCTTGCTTTGCCAGAGCCCTCTCTGTTTCTGTTTCACGGTGATCCCAACCTCTGCCACCTTTTTATTTAACACTATGCACACCTGAGTCCAGACAAGCACAATATAACATTGCCCCTGAAACATAGATCCAAGTTCTTTTCTTTTTTCTTTCTTCCCTTTCTCCCTCCCAATCTATCTGTCCATCCATCATTCATCTGTCTGTTCATTAATTCACATGGTCCTCCATCTTCCCTCGAACCCAGGTTTCACTTACTGCTCATACACTGGCAAGCAGTCTACCACTGAGCTGTGTTCCTAGAACTTTCTGTAGTTTTTTAGTGTTGAGGTAAGATCTCACTAAGTTGCCCAGGCTGCTCTTAAACAATCCTCCAGCCTCAGCCTCCTCAGTGCTGGGATTACAGAGGTGTACCACCATGCCCAGCTCAGATCCTGGTTCTGATGAGTGATACAGGATGCTTTCCTCCTGTTCTCCATGCCCACCAGGCTCTCTCCTTCAGGCTCAGCTTCATGATGTTAACCCAGACCTCTCTAGGGCTTTGTTTCATAGACTTCTCTGAACCCCTTGAAAAACTTGGCCTTCAAAAGTCAGCCATGGCCTCCGCAAAATGTTGTTCAGCAGATCATGAACCCTCTGGGTACTCAGGGCCATGCCTGGGTCTCTCAATGTCAGTTCTCCCACTGCATATGAAGTTAAGAGTATATACTTTGGACCTAACTATGCAGGCTGAGGTGTCTCTCAAAGTGTGGTCCTGGCAGGATAAGTGTTGCTGGAAAGTTGTTAGAAATGCACATTCTCAGGCCAGCCCCTTCTTATAGAATCACAGAATCTAGAGGTGGGACCTGGACACTTGTGTTTAAATAAACCCTAGTCAAGACCTTGGACAAAGGTCTGAAAGTGTTGATTCCTTTCTACCAACAGCATTATGATCTTTGTTTCTAAAAGGTTGAAAGTGGCAGAGGCTGCACCCACTGGACTTTCTGCTTTCAAAGGCAGAGATGAGGCCAGCTTCCTGTTTGTTACAGCAACGTTCCACTTCAACAGCTCCCTGGAACCAGTGGCTCAGTAGACACCACAAGTAGGCAACTGCAGTCACTTGGCTTTTGACAAAGGGAATTCTGTGCTGAGTGCCTGCAGATTCTCTAACAGATCAATCCGGAGAGGACTGAGGGTGCTCAGGGAACTGTGCCTTTACCATCCACTACTTCCAGCATGCAGGGAGGGCATGGGGATGAACAATCCTATCAGGGTTCTTGGGGGGCACTATCACTCCTGAGTAGGGCTAAATCTCTCAGAAATCTTCCCATCTGTCTACCTGTCTACCTTTCCCTCCCTCCCTCCACCCATTATCCCCACCCCTCTATTCATCCATTTGTTTCCCAACTAATTCTCAAGTATGTATGAGGCTGCCTGTAACTTGTACATTAGAAATACCAGCCTTCATCCTTATCAGGGAGTCCTCCTTATCAAAGTGCTCTTAGAGCCCTGATATTTCTGCCCCACCTCCATGTTTTGAGCTTTCTTCTCCTTTATCAATCCCCACCCCCAACTCCCCTCACAAACATTGGGAACATCTCTCCTTCCGTTGGTGAAAAATGTTCCACCTAAGGTCCCCACAGAAAGATCTCGCTACCCTTAGCTTTCACTGGCTGTCCTTGCCTGCTGGTCCAATGCCCTTTCCTCTTCCTCTGCCTTCCCCTACCCTGCCACTTCATTTGGAGACAGAGAAACAACTGACGTCTTTCTTGGCCTCTGTTACTTCATGGGATTTTTCCTTTCTCTTATGTAAAAATGTGCGATTACTGATGGGTTCACTTATACACATACAGGCATAATACTCATACCCACAAAATAATAAAAATAATTTTAAAAAATTACAGAAAGGGGGGCTGGAGAAGATGGCTCAGCAGTTAAGAGCACTGGCTGCTCTTGCAGAGGACCTGGGTTCAATTCCCAGCACCCACATTTCGGTTAACAACTGTCCATAACTGTCCATAAGTCCAGTTCCAGGGGATCCAATACCCTCTCTGACCTCCTTGGGCACTGTATGATACATGTGTACCTACCTACATGTAGGCAATGCACCCATACACATAAAATAAAAATAATAAAATATTTTTAAAAAGGGAATCCAAAGGAACAAACTGGGAACTGGAATGAAGTTTAGATTTTATTATGCCAAACTGAAGTAGATGGCAGAAGGGATTTGGGCTACAAGTGAGATTAAATTCTAACTCTACCAATGATGTATGTGACCTTAAGAGAGGCCATTTAACTTCTGGAGTATGGGGACAATAGACTGATCTTGCTTGCTTGGCACTAGGAATCCAACAGGATTGTTCATGGGGAAGTGCTCCTGACCCACAGGCAGTTGGCTCTATACTTTTGAGGCCAACAATGGTCTTTTGGATTTTTATTTTTTTGTATTTTAAAAAATGTATTTTGTGTGTATGGGGGTGGGTGGGGCACATCTCAGTACATGTGTGGAAGTCAGTGGATAAGTTGAGGAGTCAGTTTTCTCCTTCCATCATGTGGATCCAGGGGAAAGGACTCAGGTCATCAAGCTTGGTGGCAAATGCCTTTGCACATATGTGGAAGTCAGTGGATAACTTGAGGAGTCAGTTTTCTCCTTCCATCATATGGATCCAGGGGAAAGGACTCAGGTCATCAAGCTTGGTGGCAAATGCCTTTGCCCATGAGACATCTAGTTGGTCCATCTAGATTTTTGTTATGAAGCGACAGATCCCAGAGGAAGGAGCACTTAGCTATGGGTGTGGCTCCCAGGATTTTATAGCCCGTTCTGATTTTTATTAGCTGTATGATTCTGAATAAATCATTTGGTTTTTTTGAGTCTCAGTTTTGTCATGAAAGAGTAATGTCATTTGTTTAACTCAAGAATTACAGTAAGAACTTAATCACACAGGCTAACTGAGAATTATGATGTATTAGCTACTGGTTGCCATGACAAAATACCCGATAAAAGCAACTTAATAAAATAAGAGTTCATTTTGGCTCACAGTTCCAGGGTACAGTCCATCATGGTGAAGCCATGGCCACAGGAGCTTGAGACACCTGGTCACATTATGTCCACAGTCAGGGCACAGAGAAAGACAAAAGCTGGTACTCAGCTTGCTTTCTGCTTTTTATTCGGTCTGGGACTCCAGTGCATGGAATGGTGCCATTCACAGTAGCCTGGGTCTTCCCACCCAGTTCACCTAATCTAGAAAATCCCTCACAGGAGGCCCATAATTTGTTTCTGTAGTTGTCCTAAATCCTGTCGACCTGACAATCAAGATTAAGCATCACATGGTAAGGGTTTGATAATATGGGTAAACAGTAACTGTGATTTGCAACATGAAATATGGTGAGTACATTATTGCCTAAGTAGCTGTGACTTTTTTCTCTTTAAAAAATTATTTATTTATTTCTATTTTTTTGTGCATGACTGTTTTGCCTACATCTAAGTGCACCACATGTGTGCAGTGCCCATGGAGGCCAGAAGAGGGTGTCAGAACCTCTGGAGCTGGAGTTATGGACAGTTGTTAGCGGCCATATGGGTGCTAGGAATTGAACCCTGGCCCTCTGCAAAAGCAGTAAGTGCTCTTAACCACTGAGCCATCTCTCTAGCCCTCCAAGTTTTTATTTTAGGGCATAAATATTTTTTGTCTATATAGATTTTTTGGGGGGTCTTTTGAGACAGGGTCTCCCTGTTGCCCCAGCAGGCCTGGAACTCACCACATAGACCAAGCTGGTCTTCATCTCATAGGGATCCACAGGTCTGTGCTCTGCCCATACCCCCTGGGGCTGGGAATAAAGTCATGTGCCATCACAGCCAGCCCTAATAAAGTTTATTTTAATGAAGAGTTTGGAAGACACAGCTAAACAAAAAGAAATAAAAGTTATATATAATTTTTCCTGTGCAGGCTCACTTTTTCCTCTTCCTCCTGCCTTCATGTTTAATGTTCTGATAATATACCATATCCAGCTCCTTTTAGCTGATGAAGTAGCTTTCCTCTTTGTTTTTTTTCTTTTTTCAGTGATAAACGATACCGCAGTAAACAGGTGCAACTTTTCTTACGCTCCATGATTTCCTGAGGATAAATCTTGGGAAGTGGAATTTCTGGGTCAGTTTCAAGGCTTTGAAAAAAACTGCATGACTGGCCTTCAAGCCACACTGAACCAAACTCCTCTTCCTCCCCAAGTGCACATGCACACCCCTTTCCCTACATCCAGCTTTCCACAACAGCTCTGCATGTCCGCTCTCCTGCTTTGTTTTTGCCAATATGAATGGGAAGAATAACGATAGCCCATTTAGGAAAATAATAGCTTTAAAAAATAGAAGAGATTCAAACGTTTCTAGTTCACCTACTGACAGCTGTTTTTCTTCTCCTGGGGTACTCACATTTAATCTTACACCAGGGACTCATAAGTATTAAAGGTATTGAAATTTATGCCTACATTTTCCCCCTCCAATTTGCCTTTCTACTTACAGTGTCTGCTATCATTAAGACATGGAATGTCCTCCTGAGGCCCATGTGTTAAGGGTTTGATCACCAGCCTATGATGCTACTGGGAGATTTTGGAACCTTTAGGAGGTGGGGTCTAATGAAAGGAAGTTAGGTCACTGGGTGCCTTTGCAGGATATTGAGACACAGGCTTCTTCCTCTCCAACAGCCATGAGGGGAGCAGCCTCCCTTGCCCACGCTCCCACCATCATTAACTTCCCTGCCAGAAGCCCAGAGCAACAGGGCCAAGCAACCATAGACCAAACCTGTGAAACCGTGATTCAAAATAAACCTTCTCTCTTTTGAAGTTGATCGCCTTAGCTATTTGCTACAGCATCAGAAAGTCAATGAGCGCAATGATTTTAGAGGTAGAAATTTAAAATGCTGTGTATTTAAGTCTATTCATACTGTCTTTGATAGTTTCTGCAGTTGACATCAGACTCAAAATATTGACTAGAACTTTTAAGGGATGTTCTTTTGTAGGTTTGTATTGAATTTGCTTATTCAACAAATATTTATCAAATGCTTCTTACATGCCAAGCAGTAGAGAAAGTTTCACCAAAAGCACAGAGCTGAAAATAGAGTGAAAACACACATCACCGGGGCTGGAGAGATGGCTCAGCGGTTAAGAGCACTGACTGCTCTTGCAGAGGACCTGGGTTTGATTCCCAGCACCCACATAGCGGCTATGAACTGTCCTTGACTCCAGTTCCAGGGGAATCCAATGCCCTCTCTGACTTCTGCAGCATTGCATGACATGGGTGCACTCACATACATGCAGGCATTACACTCATACGCATAAAATAAAAATAATAAATATTTAGAAAAGAAAACACACATCACTGAAGGGTTAGCAGAGAAACAGACTCAGAATGTTATAAAAGAAAACACACATCACTGAAGGGTTAGCAGAGAAACAGACTCAGAATGTGTTCTACTTGACCAAACGAGCTGTTGCACAGGGGCTTCTATCCTAAAGAGAAACTATTAGTGATGCTACTTGGAACTTAGATTCCCGGGTCCCATCGCATTTTACAGTGAATGAAGTCCATATAAATGCAATGAAAACAAAATCATAACGCAGAGCTAAGTGAGCCAGCTTGAATGACACGGAAGGCGATATTATGAACAGCGTTCCTTCAGATCAACCAAAGAGGAGCAGCCATCCGTGCTAGAATTTCTCATTTCATTAGGAAGTTCATATAGACATTATCTATCTCTTGGGAATCTTTTGCAATCCCTCTGAATCAAGGAAGCTCAGTGAGGAAGAATTAACCTTCCTTCAAGAAAAGGCCTGTAAGTGTGAGAGTCACACGCCTGTGCTGTTGACCTCCACTGCTGGACCCTGACCAACTTCGTAAGAATCCCAACCGCTCTAAGTTTGCTGATCGCCTCCCCAAACTGAACAAGCCCTCGATTATTTATGTATTATACTTCTCTGTATTCAACATCCCTTGGAAGTAAAACAATACATTTCTAGAAAAGCGCCCTACCAAAAGCCAAACCAAAAGTGTTGAAGATAATACCTGGCCTGCCTCACTCCCCTGGGAGAGGGGACACGGGCTTCCCTAGGAACAGTAGAGCTCTGCCCCTACCAGGACTACTTCCAGGGAGACATTCAACCTCCATTATTGGAACCCAACTCTTGCCTGTGGAGAAGGCGCTGCCCTGGCCCATCACAGCCCCAGCCTAGCACTGAGTAGGTGAAGGGAAGGAGGTGCAGCTTTCAACTACTCTGAGTTCCACAGTAGGGCCTGGCTATGATGTATATGTGAGAAATGATTGGAGTGAATGATTTGTACCTTCTACCTCCATCTTGAACCTCAGAAGGAGAGACAGGCCATTTACTTTTTGATGAGAAAGGCAGCCACCCAGCATGCGCAGGGGAGGTTGGCCAAGTATCCATATGGTAAAGATGGTAGAAAAATAAACATCTTATAAATGGGATGAATTCTGTCCATTTCACAACTTTGCCTGTGGTCACCCAATACTCATCCTCCCTAAGAGGAAAATTCTCTCTCAGCTTGCATTGCTCACGGCATTCAAAATACCATCTACTTCAAGACATGTTTTCCAAACTATCTCTGACTAGACTCAACCATTTGACAACCCCTCCCCTCCCCACATCACAAAGCCACAACCAGTCCTCTCTGTTCTTTGCGGTCTTGATTTTTCTTTGTGGGGTAAAACAATGGAAAGGTATCTCTCAGATCTGAAGGCCACAAGTAGTAAAAGTGTGGGCAGAGTCAGTCTCTCTGGAGGCTCTGAGGAAGTCATTTCTTGAATCTTTTCTGGCTTCTGTGGCTGCCTGGACTCCTATGGCTCCTTAGCTTATAGGTGTGTCAGGCTATCTCTGTCTCCATCTTGACATAGAATCCTCTCAGGCCCCTTTTATACTCTTAATAACTGATCCTTTGGTATATGGCCTTTTGATAACCCTCAAGTACAATCTCACCCACTCTCACGAGGCTACACACATGTGTGGGCACCTGCACCCTGTTCCCAAGAATGAAGGCTGAGGTTAGTCTACTCAGGACACAGGGTGCTCCTCAGTTCTGGGCTAGCTCACAGGCCTGGGGCTGAGTTTTTCTCAGGAGACAGAAAAATGAGGCTTTATTTTCTCACTAGGTTAACTGAAGCCCTAAGCCCATGTTCCCAAGCTCCGCTTCAGGCTTCTCATCTCTGGATTTGGTTTTCCCAAGAATGGATACTAAAAAGAATTGACTGGCTGACTCCATCCCTCTAGTAGATATATATAACATGATGGTTGCCATCTTTATATTGTTCTATGTGTTTATTTACATGGTAGTATAACTCTAATGTAAAGTTGCACACTGCTAAAAGAATTTCCTCCTTCAAAGGATTATGTGACTGCTGTAGGGAGTTTGAGACCCACTTTTCAGATGAAGAAACTGAGTCCTTTTACACTCACAGCACACAGAAAGTGGGTTGAGGCAGTAAGGGATATACTACTCACAGAAATGCTTTTATTATTTTTTGGTGTGTGTGTGTGTGTGTGTATGTGTGCCTGCATGAGTTTACATGTACTATGGGCATGCTGGAGCCCATGGAGGCTAGAAGGGAGCATAGGATCCCTTGGAATTTGAGTTACGGGCAGTTGTGACTTGCCATGTGGGTGCTGAGATGAAACTAGATCCTCTGCAAGAGCAGTAAATGCTCTGCTCTTAAGTGCTGAACCACTTCTCTAGCCCCCATTGAAAGTTTAAGATTAGTAAGGGGTACTGGTGAGACGGCCCTCTCCCCTTAAGCATCCCATTGTACTAGTTACTTTCCCTGATGCTGTGGCAAAACACCAGACAGGATCACTTAGGGAGGAGAGGTTTATTTTGGTTCATGGTTTCAGAGGGTTTGATCCATCACAGCGGGGAAGGCCTGTCAGTTTTGTGGTGAAAGCATACAGCTTGGGTGCCTCACATCTTACTAGACAGGATACAGAAATCTCAGATCAGAACCAGAGGTGGGTATAACCCTTAAGACTCACTCCCAATGACCCACCACTCCCAGCCAGAGCCCATACCCTGAAGGTTTCACAACCTCTCCAAACAGCCAGGGACCAAGTGTTCAAATCCATCAGTCTGTGGAGAACATTTCACATTCAAGCCACAATACCCACATCTGTTGGAAGGGCACACAGTCTTGCGCCTCAAATTCTGTGTTTACCACCCTCTTGCTTGCCAGAAGTCAGGGCAGAGGGGCTGCACAGGCCCTTGAAGGGACAGCATTGCTCATGGTCAGCTTGTAGTCAGGACAAACAAGTTGCCTCATTCTCAGGCCAGAGTGTTAGGAACCCTTGAGGAAGCAGAGGCATCGCATCAGAGCCCTTGGGCTTTACATTTTACTTCTCTATTCTGGCCACCCTGCATATAGCTTAAAAATGCAAACTGTTGGGGTGGCAGGGGATGGCTCAGTGAAGAACCTGAGTTCAATCCCCAGTACCCACATAAGTGGGGCCCTGTCCTCCCTCTGATCCCTCCTCATGTTCTGTTCTGCCTCCCTCTCTCCTGCAGATCTCTTTTCTCTCTCCCTCTCTCCTTCTCTCCCTCCCTCCCCTCCCCTCCCCTTTAGTCTCCCTGTAGCCTCAGCCATTCTAGAACTCATCCAGGCTGGAAATTACTTTAGCCCCTCGCTCCCTGGCTTCACAGGGAAAAGACATCCTGTCCAATTTTTTAAAAGTCTCAGCACACAGAAGAACCTCACTGCATTCATTTTCTTGGCAGAAGCTGCCTGCTGGCCTAATGCAGAAGTGATTTAGGGTTGAGTGGAGGTCTTTGCTTCTGGCCACGTGCCTTTCCACCTTATTTAAAAGAACTTGCTCTGCAGACGCTGCTGTCCCCTGTAGCCGTTTGCTAACAGCCATGGTCAACCCCACCGTGTTCTTCGACATCGTGGTTGTTGGCGAGCCTTTGGGTTGTGTCTTCTTTGAGCTGTTCGCAGACAAAGTTCCAAAGACAGCAAAAAACTTTCATGCTCCTGAGCACCGGAGAGAAAGGATTTGGTTATAAGGGTTCCTCCTTTCACAGAATTATTCCAGGATTCATGTGCCAGGGTGGTGACTTCACACGCCATTATGGCATTGGTGGCAAGTCGATCTATGGAGAGAAATCCGAGGATGAGCACTTCATCCCGAAGCATACAGGTCCTGGTATCTTGTCCATGGCAAATGCTGGACCAAACACAAACGGTTCCCCGTTTTTCATCTGCACTGCCAAGACTGAGTGGTTGGATGGCAAACACGTGGTCTTTGGGAGGATGAAAGAAGGCATGAGCATTGTGGAAGCGCTTTGGGTCATGGAATGGCAAGACCAGCAAGAAGATCACCATCTCTGACTGTGGACAGCTCTAATACTTTTAACTTGTGTGCATCTTAACCACCAGACCAGGTGAGCACCCTCCGCCCCATCTGCTCTCAGTAGCCCATAATCTTTGTGCTCTCGATGTCTCGGTGCAGTTCTTTGGGTTCCATATTCTCCTTACTCCCCTCCAAGTCTAGCTGGATTGCAGAGTTAAGTTTATGACTATGAATAAAACTAAATAGGAAAAAAAACAAAAACAAAAACAAATCCCACAAAACACCCTTCAGGTGAGATCAAGGCCACATGGTGACTTCCGGGTGGGCTGGGACTAGGGAGATGCTGTCAAAAAAAAAAAAAAAAAAAAGCCTCGGGAAAAAGTCCTATTTATTTATTTTCATTGTTGCATAGGCTTTCAGTGTCATATCAAAGAATCCATCACCAAATCCAAGGTACTGAAGACAAGTTGCTGCTTTTTAGTGCTAGAAGGTGCTATGCAGGCTGCCAAGGGAGAAAAGTCAACAATCTTACCCAGCAGTGGACCCTGCATACTACAATATTGACCTTGAATCCCAGCACCCACATGGTGGCTAACAACCATTCCCGACTCCAGTTCCAGGGGATCTGATGTCCTCTTCTGTCCTCTGTGGTCACTGCATAAATGTGGGTGGTCTGGTAAGAAATTTTATATGTATTAAAGGATAGTGGGATGCAGAGACAATTATGGGAGGTTGGCAGCAGTGACAGCTGGTTATTAAAGTGGAAATAAGCCAGCAGTTCCAGGATGGGGGAGACTGTGGAGTGGAGGCCTAGTCTTCTTGGGGTGTCTGTGCAGACCAGAATCCCCAAATCTTCAGACCCTCCTGATGTAAAATGGTGCTAATTCTTGCCCAGTTGACATGCTCAGGATAGGGTGAACACCAATTCCAAGTGTAAATGCAGGCTCAGAGAGAACTGGCTATAAAAAAATGTAACCATCTCTTTCATGGCGGGGACACAATTGCCTGTGTGCTCAGCAGGTAATCACAGCAAAGGAAATCTGTATCAGGCAGGCCACAGGTTTGAGACTTAGTCCCACTACTATCTCTGTATTGCATGAGCAAGTCACTTGTCCCATATCTACCTGTTCTCCTGTGCTCAAAGCATTTGGTTAAGCCTCCCTCCATCCAGTCTCATTCTGACAGCACCTCCCGCCCCTTCCATGTATTCCATCTCTGCCTCACACATTAGGTGGCCCAAGTGGATCATTAGCTAAAACCCAGAAAATCCCTCGTCCACATTTTTATTCTTACTTCAAGTCCTAGGGCAAAGGCCACCCCCTTGGAGAGGACCTGGATCTCACAGGTGCAGAGTCTCCCTGTCCCTTTATGACTGTAGAACTTCTCTTACTTCTCAGAAGCCATGGTTAGCATCTGGCTTCAGCGCAGTGGCCAGCACACAGCAGGAAGCAGCTGATTGAATTAAGGAACATGCATGCACATACCCCCAGGCCTTCCCGCAGGGCATCTGGCCTCCACTGAAACACTGATGCTCAGGTGACAGGACTTGGACTCTAATGTACTTATGCAGTCAGGCTCTTGCAATGCAGGCAGACTGGCATGATGGTTAGTATCTGGACTCTGGAGCCATAGGGCCTGAGTTCAAAGCCTAGGTCTGCCACCCACCAGCTGTGGGAGTCTAGGGAATTTTCTAAATGTTTCTATGTCTCCTTTATTCACTATGCAATAAGATAATGCTAGCTATTTTTATGGATGCTTTGAGCAAAAAAATGAGCTAGTATTTATGCTTGGCAAAGTACCCAGTGTGTCACAAGCACTTACTAAATTATGGCTTCAAATGGTGCTTTTACCATTATTCAGTAAAATACACAACCCTCAGGACTTCTTGCCAGGTAGCAGGATTTTTCATGCAAAGAAAATGAAATCCTGTGTCTCTCGCTAAGCTCATTCAGGTCTTTAGCTCTGTTGGTGTCGGCTGCAGAGGACTGGGAAATACAGCCGGGGCAGCCGCTGCCTCAGGGGCCTCTGGCTCCAGGACCTCAGACAGGGCGATTGCTCAGCAAAAGCCTTGAGTGCATGGCAAACAGATTAGCTTGCTATCATTTTGGCCTGCCACTAGCTGCAGAGGACTGGGAAATACAGCCGGGGCAGCGCTGCCTCAGGGGCCTCTGGCTCCAGGACCTCAGACAGGGCCATTGCTCAGCAAAGGCCTTGAGTGCATGGCAAACAGATTAGCTTGCTATCATTTTGGCCTGCCACTGGCCATTAGCTAAACTGCATGATTTGATATGGGGAGTGTCCTCCTGCCCTCTCTTGGTGCCAGGCAGCTTCTTATCTGTGTGGTATGACAGCAGCAAGTCACTCGAACACTGGTGACATGAATGTCCTCAGAAGATTTGCCCTCTGCCTGCTGAGATTCAAGGACAGGGGAAGAGAGGAAAAGGGATGAAAACAGGTAAGGAGAGCAACTGGGCAGAATAAAAATGTTTGGAGGCATCTTCCAGGAAGGGTTCTGAAACCTGCTCTAAGTTTGTGCTCAGAGACAGGTACATCTTTGTCACTAGGTCTGCCTGGTCTGTGCCCAACTGTACTAAAATTTCATTTTCCTAGCTTCTGGATTTGACTCTAATTTTCTTCTATTCAGTCTCAGTTCTTGGTACATAAGTTATTTTGAAGCTTGACAGCGGCACTGAAAGATGTCATGTCTGTGCTATGGACTTCTTCCATGCCACTGGATCTGTTGGGGGTGCAGTGGAGGAGAGGCAGGAGAAGGATGGGAGTGGGATAGCCTTATCTGTTTTCCTGCCTCCAGGACTCAGCTCACCCAAGATACCCTATAAACATCCCCCACAGTGAGTGTCAAGAACAGTCCAGAGTTCTTGGTATAAAAGGATGCAGTTATTCAGTCCGTTTGCTTCCCGTTTCACACATGGAAACTGATGTCCAAGGAACACTAAAGAATAACAGTTAACACCTTCCTGGCTTTGATTAGAAGTGAGGTGCTGTGCTAAGTGCTTTGCATAGATAAGCTGATAGAAGCCCAGTGAGTACAGGCTACTGTTTCATGCATTTGTTGTTGTTGAGTGTGGTGTTTAATACTGATGGTCACCTGGACAGGATATAGAATCACCTATGAAACAAATCTTAGGCTTGTCGGTGAGGGAATTTCTAGGTTGGGTTAATTGAGGTGGAAATGTACACAGTACTGTTCCGTGGGCTGGGGTTCCAGATTGAATAGAAAGGAGAAAGGGGGCTGAGCATGAGCATTCATCTCTGTTTCCTGTCTGTGGAGACGATGTGCCCAGCTGTCTCATGTTCTGGCTGCCACAATTTCTGTCATGATGGGCTATACCCTTGAACTGTGAACCAAAATAGACCCTTCCTTCCTGAAGTTACTTTTGTCAAGTATTTTGTTACAGCAACAAGGAAAGCAGTGAGTGCAACGAGGGAACGGAAGTGCAGGCTTGTTAAGTAGCCTACGTATCCAGTCAGTGAGTGGCAGTGTTGGAACTGGAGCTCAGCACCAGCTCTGAGTCCAGGGCCTTTCCCCTGTCATTTGCCTCCCTGTCATTTGCCTCCCAGGCATGAGCTTTTAGTCACTGCACTGCCAACAGAGGGGGCTAGGGGGGTCAGCAGGGGCCCCAGTCTCCAAGCACAGGCTCCCTGTTGTCTGGGCAAACACAGTAAGCCCCAAGCCTTCCTCCCAGCTTTCTGACCCTTCACACGTGAGGTCAGTCTTTCCAGGTCCAGCTGCCACGTTCTCCCACAAGCACCAAATTCCAATCAGCTGAAGGCTGACAGAATAAATGATGTAAGTGATTATGTAAGAGACTAAATCCCTGTGAAGCAAACAGGATCACTGAGGGAAAATAGAGATGCATACTTCTGTCTTCTTCTTGATCTGAAACAAAGGCCGGGGGCTCCACCTCTAGCCATCAGGGCTCTCTTCCCAGCCCAGTAGTCCAATCTAGTTCAAACAAGTCTGAGGCCAAACCTGGACACCTCATCATTTGAAGTCATGAGCCTTTCATGAGGCTTTCTCATCTTTGTTTAAACTGACCAGTCCCAACAAGGGGAGGGGAAACCTCTAAAACTTATAACCCAGGCCCTCCCCAAGAGATGTTGGATTCTCGGGTTTCCAGGTCTCCCTGTCCACTTGTGGAGAGCTTTGCTTCTCTGGGTGAGTGTGTGTATGGATGTGATATAAATGAAGACTGCTATGTCTGAGATCTTTCCTGCCTTTTAGTTCTTTCATTGCTGGAGAAGCAAAGTCAACTACAAGCCCTGGACAGTAACCACCCAAGACTCCTGATAATGTGAAGGAAACAGAGGACAAATCCTCCCAGCTTTACCTGAGGCAAAACTAGCTCCCTCTCAGCTGTCTTTCAGGCCACTGGGAAAGTTTGGCAGTGATGTAACCAATGGTTCTATAAGCTTTTTCAGAAGGTGGTGCTTACTATACGACTCAGCTGGCAGGGAGCAAATATTCCTGGAAGCAGAACTGTTGCCCACAACCCCACTTCTTCCCTTCATGCAGATGATATGACCAAGGGGCAATGCTGGTATACCCCCGAAGGGCTGATTTCCTTTGTGCTCACATGCAGTGGCAACAGCAATGATGCTGGCTGCCAGCATTCCCTAAAGGCTTCCCACGGGCTGCTGTTCCAAATATTCTACACAGACCAGTTCAGTTATCTGTGTAATCCTCACACTATCAGTCTGGAGACCCACACCATTATTAGACCCATTCTGCAGTTGGGACACTGAGAAATTGAGATATTAGCTCAAAGTTGCATGCTCTGTGTCAAGAGGTGGGAAGAGAGCCCAGGCTCTCTTGCAAAAGCCCATAGTCTTCCTTATACTCTGAAGCTGCCTCAGAGATCAGTGTTTGCTCCTTCCGAGCCTGAGAGATCATATCCTTGCTTGGGGGAGGTAGCTACTGACACAGGTTTTAGTGGAACCAGGACCCAAGGCCAAGTGTCCATTGCTCCTTTCTTTGAACAGTGCGGAACTCAACCAAAGGGCCCGAGTCTCATAAAGAGGCAACTTAAGCTTAGCTTCTGGCGGTGGGATGGGATTGGTGGGGGGAGGGGCGGAATCCTTCTCTGTTTAATATTAACAACTTAAAACACTTTGAGGAATTACAGTTAAGACAATCAACTTCACTTATAAACCTGACACTCCATTAGTTTTAGTTCTAATACAGAACATTTGGAGATACCAAAGCTTTCCCATTCAGAACTAAGGACAAGGAACAAGAGGCAAAGACCAGCCTTGATACCTGTTGCCAGGGCTCAGCATCCATGGAGAACAGGAAGGTTCAGAGCCACAATGAACTGTTTATGCTCTCAGTTCTTATGTGAGTATGCATCCACATGCCTGAATGCATACATAAACACAACGAGTAAAATTCAATTCAAGAAGTATTTATTCTGAGAGAGAGAGGGGGGCAGGGGAAGAAGAGGCCTTACAAACCAAATATGATGATGCACACCCTATAATCCCAGTACTTGGGGAGGTAGAGGCAGGAGCATGAGGAGTTCAAGGCTAGCCTGGCCAGCCTGGGCTACCTGAGCTACATGAGACCCTGCCTCAAAAAACTGAAGGGAAAAAAGAGCATGGATTATTGTAGGTAGTAGTGATGGTGCTTGGCTGATACCAAATTGCTTAATCTATACTCTGCAGGTTGGGCTGCAGGCAGCTGCCATTTTTTCTAAGTCAGGAATAGTGGTTATGTTAAAAAAAATCAGGCTGGGGACTTCCCTTTACTTCCCTGGGCTGCACAGCCTCTGGAAAGCCTGGCGCCAGCACCTTTCCTGGTCCCCAGGAGCCCTCTCCCTAGAGATAATACAGGACATGGAACTCAAAAGAACAATTATAAACATGATAAAAGAATTCAGTGAATTTAAAGAACACCCCCCCCAAAAGAAATCAAAGAACTGAAGGAAGATAGGGATAAACTTCTGAGTGAATT
>NW_008352654.1:3475126-3476196 GCF_000622305.1 Nannospalax galili
AAGTCAATTTGAAATAACAGGAGAAAGCCTCACAGATAGAATGAATGAATGGAAAACAGAATATCAAGACTGGATGATAAAGTTGAAGAACTGGACTGCTCAAGTAAAGATTATGAAAAAGTAATAAAAACACAGGAATGGAATATGCAGGAAATGTGAGACACCATGAAAAGACTAAATTTATGCATCCTAAGCACAGAGAAAGGAGAAGAATCTCAGGATAGCGATATTTACCAGATCTTCAACAAGACTGTAGAAGAAAAATTCACAGAATGAAAAAAAACATGCCCATACAAATACAAGAAGCCAAATAGAACACCAAATAGACAGAACCAGAAAAGAAACTCTCCACAGTACATCATAGTAAAAACACTAAGTGTTCAGAACAAAGAGACAATACTGAAAGGTGCAAAAGAAAAACAGCAAATCACATATAAAGGAAAACCCATCAGGATTACAGCTGACTTTTCAGTGCAAACTATGAAAGCCAGAAGAGCCTGGACCAAAGTATTCTCAGCTCTAAATGACCACAAATGCCAACCCAGATTACTATACCCAGCCAAAATGTCCATTTTAGTTGAAAGGGAAAGAAAAATCTTCCATGAAGTAAATAGGATGAAAGAATTCATGTCCACGGAACCAACCCTTCAGAGAGTTCTTCAAGCAATACAAAGAATTGAAGAAAGGAATGACTATACCCAAGGAGTTATGGAAAGAAACTTAATGAAAGCATAACTGGAAACGCACAGCTACAACAAGAATGCGAACAGAAATCAAAATGACAGGATTCAATACACATCTTTCATTAATAACTTTAAATATCAATGGACTGAAATCCTCAGTCAGAAGATACAGACTTTGTGAATGGATTAAGAAACAAAACCCACCTTTTTGTTGCCTGCAAGAAACTCATCTCACTTTCAAGGACAGGCACTAACCTTAAGGGGAAAGGATGGAAAAAAATATTCCAAGCAAATGCTACTAAGAAAAAAGCAGGAGTTGCAATTCAAATATCTGACAAAATAAACTTCAAACTAAGTCTAATCGGAAGAAATAAAGAGGTCCACTTC
>NW_008352654.1:3476964-3478712 GCF_000622305.1 Nannospalax galili
GACAAAAGCCCAGGACCAAGTGGATTTACAGCAGAATTCTACCAGACATTTAAAGAGGATTTACATCCAATACTATGTAAGTTATTCAAAAAGATAGAAATGGAGGAAGAACTTCCACATTCCTTCTATGAAGCCAGCATCACTCTAATACCAAAGCCAGGTAAAGATACAACCAAAAAAGAAAACTATAGACCCATATCCTAGTGAACATAGATGCAAAAATTCTCAACGAGACACTTGTAAACCGCATACAGACACACATCAAAAAGATCATCCACCATGATCAAGTTGGCTTTATTCCAGAGATGCAGGGATGGTTCAATACACGTAAGTCAATAAACGTCATAAATCATATAAATGGGCTCAAAGACAAGAACTACATGGTCATCTCAATAGAGACAGAGAAGGCTTTTGACAAAATTCAACACGCATTTATGTTCAAAGTCTTAGAGGGAATTGTACTGGAGGGAACATACCTCAACATAATTAAAGCCATATATAACAAACCCACAGCCAACATCATTCTAAATGGAGAAAAACTGGAAGCATTCCCATTGAAATCAGGAACCAGACAAGGCTGTCCACTATCTCCACTCCTCTTTAACATAGTGCTTGAAACTCTTGCAAGAGCAATAAGACAAGAGAAAGAAATTAAAGGAGTAATAATTGGAAAAGATCAAATTATCCCTTTTGCAGATAATATGATATCTAATAGACACCAAAAATTCCACAGAAAACTCCTAGAAATGATTAACACGTTAAGTAAAGTGGCAAGTTACAAAATTAATCTACAAAAGTCTGTAGCCTTTCTACATACAAATAACAAGCAATCAGAGAAAGAGCACATGGAAACACTCCCCTTCACAATAGCTGCAAAAACAAAAACAAAAAAATCTCAGAATAGACCTGACCAAAGACATTAAAGACCTCTACAAAGAAAAATTTAAGTCCTTAAAGAAAGAGATTAAGGAAGACATCAGAAGATGGAAGGACCTCCCATGCTCATGGCTTGGAAGAATTAATATTGTGAAAATGATCATCCTACCAAAAGCCATTTATAGGTTCAATGCAATGCCAAGGGATTCAAAATCCCCATGACATTTTTCACAGAATTGGAAAAAACCATCCTAAGATTCATATGGAAGCACAAAAGACCTCAGATAGCCAAAGCAACCCTGAGCACTAAGAACAATGCCAGGGGTATTACTGTACCAGATTTTAAGCTGTATTACAGGGCTATAGTCATAAAAACAACATGGTACTGGCACAAAAATAGACCCATAGATCAATGGAACAAAATTGAAGACCCAAATATCAGCCACCTGATATTTAACAAAGGAGCCAAGAACATGCACTGGAGGAAAGACAACATGTTCAACAAATGGTCCTGGCAAAACTGGATCTCCACCTGGAGAAGAATGAAACGTGCTGGATAGCTTTAGTGTCAACTTGACACACCTGGCTTGCAGGAGCCTCAATTGGGAAATTTCCTCTATTGGACTGGCCTGTGGCCATGTCTGAGGGGCATCTTCTTGATGAGTGATGTGGGAAGGCCCAGCCCATTGTCGGTGGTGCCATCCCTGGGCAGGTGGGCCTGTGTTGCATAAGAAAGCAGGCTGAGCAGGAGCCAGGGGAGTAAGCAAGTAAGCAGCATTCCTCCATGGCCCGTGCCCCAGCTCCTGCTTCCAGGTTCCTGCCCTGAGTTCCTACCTTGAGCTCCCTGATGAACTGTGCGACCTGGGAGATGT
>NW_008352654.1:3479234-3482032 GCF_000622305.1 Nannospalax galili
TGACCCAGTTAAAAGATGGGCTAGAGATCTAAACAGAGTTCTGAAAGAAAGAAATAAAGATGGCTAAGAAACACCTCAAAAAGTGTTCATCATCTTTAATAATTAGGGAAATGCAAATTAAAACCACTTTAACATTTCACCTTACCCCAGTCAGACTGGCTAAGATCAAGAAAACAAATGATACCAAATGTTGGAGAGGATGTGGGGAAAGGGGAACACTCATCCACTGCTGGTGGGACTGCAAGTTGTTCAACCCCTATGTAAAGCAGTGTAGAGAATGCTTATAAAGCTACAAATGAACCTCCCATTTGACCCAGTTATACCACTCCTTGGCATATACCCAAAGAACTCATCCTATTGCAGAGACACTTGTACATCCATGTTTGTTGCTGCTCTTTTCACAATAGCTAAGAGGTGGAAGCAACCTAAGTGTCCCTCAACTGACAAGTGGATAATGAAAATGTGGGTCATTTATATGATAGAGTTTTACTCAGCAGTGAAGATGAAATCATGAAATTTTCAGGTAAATGGATGGAACTAGAAACTTATACAAAGTGAAGTAACATAGACTCAGGAAAAAAAACAAAACAAAACAGTGTATTTTCTCCCTTGTATGTGGATCCTAGCACCAAATCCTTATAAGTGAATATATATCCAGGCATAACTACAGGAACCAGGATAATGAAGAGGAACCAGGGTAGTAAAGGAAAAGAAAGAATCTGAAAGAAAACAGTAGGAAACAGGTGTTAATAAGGGAGATAAGTATAATAACGGGGTTATTCTAAGGGGAGGGGGGAGGGAGGGTTATACAAGGAACCTAGGGATAAAGGGAAAGGAGCTCAAGGGAGGTGGGACCATAGGAGAAGGATATTATTAAGGGAGAAATGGAAAAAACAGGGCACCTTAAATGGGGAACCATGGTGGAAGGGTTAGACAATGTGAAAGGAAAACAATGCCTAGCTAGTTTTAGAAAACCAGAGGGAAACATATTAGGCCAAGGGCAACCTACTGACAAATTATGCATACAACCAGATCAAAAAATGTAAAATGTAAAATGTAAAATATGCCTAGGCAAGGATTATCTGAGAGTGTTTGGTCTTTGCCCAAGCTCTATCTACATGGCATATGGTAACTAAAAGTACCAGACTGGTGGAACTAACCTTCTTGGATATCTAACAGCCATACTTTGAGGCCTACACTAATTTGGTCAGGGGGACATAAAGGAAAGTTTTTGCTCTTTGCCCTCCTAGGTTGACTAAGTTCCAGGGGACTATAAGCATCTCTCAAAATGTCCTGGAACTGTGGTGAGTCACCTGTCCTCTTGAGCAAGGAGGCAGTAGAGACCCCACCAGATGGGCCTGAACCAGTGTCCAGTCTAGAAAGAGGAGGGTCAACACAGAGGAAACATTTCCTCCACGCTTCCAAGCGAAGCCAGCCATGATCGAGCAGGACTTTTGACTCATCTTCACATAGATGGAACTGGTAAAAGAAAGGAGCCAGGAGTTCCTCCCAAGCCCATGTGACCCCTGAGGAACAGATCCTCAAATGACCTTAAGAGTAAAAATAAATTGTTTTATCTGGGCCAACTGTCGGGTCTTAAACACCCAAAAGGAAAGTATAACCAAAGATTAATGGGGTCAATATAATTTTTAAGACTCCATATGTATAGCTAAAGGCTACATAACAAGAAACAATGCCAGACAGGAGATACCTTTCTTTGATTTATTGGCCAAGGTGGCACAACAGACTCCCAGACAGTAACCCAGCATAGAACTGGGAAAACAAACAGCAGATATCTAAAGGAATATTGACAACCAATTGCTGCTAGATGAGGAACAGCTGACCTTCCTAAAACAAGGCTCTCCAGATAGGCTGACTAGATTCAGCAGATGGACAAGCAGTGGGGAATGGCTGGGGTGTCGACAACACAGTGGACAGTAACAAGGCTGACAGAGTATATGGTCTCCAGTGTGTGTGTGGGGGGGTGCCTATGGGAGGGTGCCATTTGGGAAGTGGGTATATAGATGAATAAGATTGATTGTGTGGGATGTTCTGTCTGATATACACACAGAAAAATCAACAAATTAAAAAAACATATTTGAGGAGGAAGCATAAAAATTTACTTCATGTTAAATAGTAGAGGTGATAAACATTACCAATGAAATCTACCGGATGACTTTATATCCATACTTAGATACTAAGTATCTGAGTGTAACAGACTATGGCTAGTAATCATCAGATACGTAGAGATTAAAGACACATGTACAAACATCTAAGCATTAGTAGCATTAAAAGTGTAGGAAACAGCATATTTTAAAATGAAATGGAGATCTTCTTTAAAGGGTAAAAACTCATTCAATTTTATGCCTTACAGGGCTTATACTGAGCTCAATATTGTATAACTGTATTAATTTAACTGTGAACCTAGAAACTTGCACCCTCTGCAGACAGTAGCAGGGATATCAGAGTAAAAGGACTCTAGTGGGGGGAGGTATGCTATGGGAGGGTGCTACCTGGGAAGCAGGTGTATACTATTAAACTAAAAAATTTTTTTTCAAAGCATAAAAATTTTCTCCTTAATAGTTAGTAGCTGTGAAAAACATTATCACTGAAATCTACCTGATGACTTTATACCCATGCTCAGATGCCAAGGAGCTCAGAAGGTAACCAACTGTGACTAGTAATAATCAGATATATAGAGATTAGAAACACATGTGCATCATAATGTCAATTGTATTAAAAATGAATTTTCTGTATGAAACTGTATTTTAATAATGAAATGGAGATGTTTTTCAAAA
>NW_008352654.1:3482125-3541508 GCF_000622305.1 Nannospalax galili
TATGAAACTGTGTATTTTAATAATGAAATGGAGATCTTTTTAAAAGGTTAAAACCTCATTTAATGTTATACCTTATAGGGTTTATGCTGAGTACAATATTATATAACTGTAATAATTCAACTGTAAACCTAAAAATTTACAGCCAATTTTGAAAGAATATGTCAATGTTGTTGTAATGAAATGCTTCTTCTAAGTATGTGGTTATTAAATAAATAATTTGAAAAAATCAGGCTGGGGCCGCTACCACACTTTAAGTTACCAAATAAGCAAACTGAAGTTTAGTACACAATGTAAGACAAAACTAGAGACTACCCATCACAACCCTGCAGCTAACATTTAAGTAGGGACCTTGCATTCGAGCCAATCAAATATATTTCATTTGTCATCTTTCCACATTCAGCTTATGAGCGCTCACTACCCATGGTAATGGGTGGAGCTCTCTAAATCATTTCTGATCTGCAGGGCTCATTCACTGAGATTTAGTTCATTCATTGATTCATTGTCTTTTAGTGTTCAAATAAACTTTGTTAAATTCATCTAAAGTCTTTTTTTTTAACCAAGAGAAAAGATTGATTTACATGTTTCACTTTTGTTAGCTTGAATCTTTTGACTCTGAACTAGAAGGACCCCTCACTAGAGTCTCATTATTTTAAAGGACTGAGCTAGATTTTATAGAATGGATCCAATTTTATAGAACTCCCAACATACATGATTTAAAACTTAAAAAAAAATGTCTCATCAAAACAGGAGTCACTTTGTATTTTATGCTCTGCTTTCTACCTTTGAATTATCCAAAGTTGCCATGGACCAAGAAGGAACTGGAAGACAGCTTCAGGAAAGGTGAGTCTGGTACTGATGCTATGGGACCCTCTGATGACTTAATTCTCCAGCTATTTTAACCCTTCCAAATTGCTGTCAAACTTGTTTGTTCAGCCTGCCATGGCTTCACTCAGCAGAAAGGAACCAATTACCTAATGTACCCTGTTCTGTCCCTTATCGTTAGGGCTGTGAAATTTAACACAGTATATGACTCTGATACACTATTCCACTTCCATGATGCTGAACTGATGTAATATCTACTCTAAGAAACTGGACTCTTGGTCCTCAGACATGTCATTCAATCATGAACTACCATGGCAAATGAGTTTTGGTTTTGCACTTGGTGACAGTTCAACACGTACAAAATGAGTACAAGATGAATGTTGTCAATCAAAAGACAGTCAGATATTCCTGAAAACATTTACAAATAAATGCTGTCATTTTAGATGGTGGTTACGTTACCCTCAGCACTGAAAGCACACTGAAATCTCACTATGACATGGTCACTTAGGTTGTATTAGTTACAACTCTAAATGTTGAAAAAGATCACTATAAAAATGAAAAAAACAGAGACTGGAAAGATGGCTCAGCCCTTAAGAACAGTGGCCACTCTCATAGAGGACCCAGGTTCAGTTCCTAGAACCGATAAGGCAGCTCACAACTGGCGTTACAGCTCAAGGGGATCAGATGCCCTCTTCTGGCCTCTGTGGGCACTGCATGTACATGGTATGCTTGTATATACATGCAGGCAAAATATTCATACACATAAAATAAAAATAAATCTTAGGCTGGGTGTAGTGCTGCACACCTTTAATTCTAGCGCTCAGGAGGCAGAGGCAGGTAGATCTCTGTGAGACTGAGGCCAGACTGATTTATACAGTGAGTTCCAGGCCAGTTGGGGCTACAGGGAGACCCTGTCTCAAAACGAAAACAAAAACAAAAACAAAACAAAAAAATAAATCATTAAAAAAATAAAGAAACATCATTAAAAACACAAAATTGGAAAAGACTTAGCAGAGGGCCTGTGAGATGGTTCAGGGGGTTGAGGTGGGAGTTGCCAAGCCTGATGGCTTGAGTTTAATCAATGGGACCCACATGGTGGAAGGAGAGAACCAACTGTAACATACACATACACATACACACACACACACACACACACACACACACATGCACACGCACGCACGCATGCATGCACGCACATGCACCATGTGCCATAGCACAAATAAATAAATGTAATTTTTTTTTTGGTCTTTTTGAGACAGGGTCTCCCTGTAGCCCCAGCTGTCCTGGAACTCACTATGTAGACCAGGCTGGCCTTGAACTCACAGAGATCAGCCTACCTCTGCCTCCTGAGTGCTGGGATTAAAGGCGTGCGCCACCACGCCCGGCTCTTTTTTAATTAGCAGAATTTGCAAGTCATCAAGTCATTTGAAAACCACTAGGGTCTTAAGTCTCTGTCTAAGCTGACCTGATTTGATCTGAAATGTCTCAGTTTGAGTGAGTCTGCAGAAGATAGGGCTTTGCCAGCTGCACTGGCATAATAAGAAAGGACTCTTCAAAACCCCTTTAAATAGTAAGCGCTTCAAGATGATTGGCAAGCATGAGTCAGTTTGTTAAAACTTGAGTTACATACAATTTCTTTTGGAGCAGAGCAAGAGTGAGTGACTAGTTCTTCCTGAGAAGGGGAGAGAGGCAGCTGGAAGAAGAAAGTGAAGTAAGCCCAAGGTTTGGGTTGGCTGTGGGGGTCCTGTCCAGGGCTCCTTGTATGTGCTACTCTGCCTCCCTATTCAACAAGCTGCATCAAATTTTCAATGGAGTAAAGCACAGTCCCGGGTTCAAGTCCCAGCACCTACATGGAGGCTACGAACCGTCCTTAACTCCAGTTCCAGGGGAATCCAAAGCCCTCTTCTGACCTCCGTGGCATTGCACGACATGGGTGCACTCACATACATGCAGGCAATACACTCATACACATAAAAGTAATAAAATATTTTTAAAAAAGAGCAACAGTGATGACTGTGCTCTTAATCTACTGACAGGTCAGAGATGATGCTGTGTGTGTGGGGGCGGGGGGCACACACTTGCCATGGCACATGTGTGGCGGTCAGAGGACAACTTTATGGAGTTGGTTCTCTCCTTCCACATTTATGTGGTTTCTGGAGATCAGTCTACGGTCACCAGGCTTGTGTGGTAAGCAGCATTACCCCACTGAGCCATCTTGCGGGTCTGAACATGCCTATTATTGCCAGATGTAGACTAGTAATTTTAATTAGTCATTTTCCTAAAGTCTGGGATAATATTACTTATAGATCTCTGACCACATGGAACCTGACTATTAAGATCAAGGCTGGATATGCACTCAGTGGGTGACACTAAAGCTGTAGCTACGCCTACCCTCCATCTTCCTTCCCCAGCATCCTTAGTGGGCTGACTTTGCTGAGACTTACCTACAGCAGTAAGCTCTATAGGGTGGTAGGTGTGTGAGTGGTGGCCTCAGATACCAGGATGAATGCATCCCCAAGGCTACACATCAATTGCAAGGGAAGATCAGATGTTCTCAGACAAAGGAAAGGTAAAATTGTAACATACCAGTACGTAAGTGGAGCCTTTTCATCCCTTAGAGAAACCTGATAGTTAGGGGCAAGGATGACACTCCACCCCCAGCTTGAACTCCTTCCATGGGCAAGTGGCACTCTCCAAGAGCCACACAGCCCCTCAGAGATCCCATCCCTGGTCATCCCATTCCTGACATGCCCGCGTAACTGCGCCCACCTCAATTCCCATAGCAATGGTCATCCAGACATGCACAACAAACTGTTCATTTGATGTTTTGCTAAATACCAGTCTCTTGTTTTGTCTTTGGAACTAAAAGCCTTCCTTCCAGGCCATTAGATAATCTGTAAATGACTGCTTTCCATCCCCTCCCATTTATTGTCTGTAGTAGCAACTTTAAAATCCAAATCCAGGCATCCTCAGTCACCTTGAAGAAAGCACCTTGGGGAAAAGGAGGGTGGTTGTATAAACAATTTCTCCCTAGAAGCCAAAGTGTAGCTTTGCCCTGCTTTGAAAGAAGGGGCAAGGGAACAGCTACAACTGGAGGGGAAGGTCTATTATATTTCAGGAAGCAGAATGGAATTCCATTACAAAGGAAGTCCTTGCTTGAAACCACTCAAGCTACAGGCTGGTGGACAAGGAGACATAATGCAAATGACAGTGCTGAGGTTTTACCTCCCCAAGAAGATGAGGAAGACCTTGGGTGCCTTCCTCTACCACTCTCCACTTTACTCCTTTAAGACAGAGTGCCATGGTTAATCTCTTTAAAATTTATTATTTTTAACGTTTTATTTATTATTTTATGTGTGCGAGTGTATTGCCTGCACGTAGGTAGGGGCACCCGGGTCATGCAATGCCTGCAGAGGTCAGAAGAAGGCAACAGATCCCCTGGAACTGGAGTTATGGATTGTGGTTAGCCACCATGTGGGTGCTGGGAATTGAACCCGGGTTCTCTGCAAGAGCAGCCAGTACTCTTAACCACTGAGCTGTCTCTCCAGCCCTTATTATTCTTATGTGTATGAATATATTGCCTGCATGCAAGTGCACCCATGTTATGCAATGCCTGAGGAGGTCAGAAAAGGGCATTGGATCCCCTGGACCTGGAGTTACAGATTGTGGTTAATCTCCATGTGGGTGCTGGGAATCAAACCTGGGTCCTCTGCAAGAGTATCCAATGCTCTTAACCGCTGAGCCATCTCTCCAATCCCCATCCATGGTTAATTTTAATTATCAGCAACACAATATAGAATCACCTGGGAAGAAAGTTTCAATAAGGGACAGTCTAGATTTGATTGGTTGGCCTGTGGGCACATCTGTGGGGGACTGTCTTGACTATTGAGGTGGGAAGACTTGCTCATTGTGGGCACCAGCACTCCCTGGGTTTGGGTCTTAGGCTGTATTAAAAAAGGAGAAAGTGAGCTGAGCATGAGCATGCATGCATTTGCCCTCTCTCTTTTTTGACTGTAGATGTGACTAGCTGCTTCCCATTCTTACCACCCTGGCTTCCCTGCAACGATGGGCAGTCACTTGGAATTAGAAGCCAACCAAACCCTTTCTCTCCTATATTGCTTTTGTTGGGGTATTTTATCACTATTTTATCATAGCAACAGGAAGTGAAACTAAGACACAGGGTTTCTCCCTGAACCAGAAGATCTCTGGTTTGGCTAGGCTGGCTGGCCACAGAGAGCTCCTGGGATCCTCCTGTCTCTGCCCCATAATGATACGGTTACAGGCAAACAAGTCATGCCCAGCTTTTATGTGGGAGCTGGGGATCTGAACTCAGGTCCTCATGCTTTCACAGCAAGCACCTTTAGCCACTAAAGCCATCTCACCAGCACCTGTTATGAGATACTTTTTCTTGTAACTTGATTGTATAGTTCTTGAGAATTAACTTTGTTGATCACAACTCCATGATGCAATGTCAAAAAGTTGGACATGTGTGCTAGGTGCAGAGTTTAAATGAACTTAGGTTTAAAATGCTGGTGTAGTGGAGCACACCTTTAATCCCAGCACTTGGGTGGAGGAGACAGGTGGATCTCTGTGAGATTGAGGCTGGTCTGGTCTACATAGCAAGTTCCAGGCCAGCTGGAGCTACAAGGCTACAAGAAGGCCCTGTCTCAAACATACAGCTGCACACAAACACAAACCAGAATTTAGGTTTAAGGACTTAAGCACAAGGCTCAAGGTTTAGAGGTGGTCATCATTTCTACACACACACACACACACACACACACACACACACACACACACACACACACAAAACTGTCTCTGCTATTGTAATGTCTAAGCTCCTAACAGCAACCTAGATGGTTATAACTGCTCTGTGAAAATGTAAGTGAAGCTTACGGGACGGCCCAAGGCAGCACTGACACTGTTAGGTACTGGGGTCACACTCTGAACCCAGTTCTGAAAGCAAGTTAGTTATCCTATGCTTTGTGAACTTCCCAGGCTAGCTTCTTCCCTTGCAGACAGTTTCTGGGATCCCAAAGGGGGTTGGAGGTCAGTAGAGACTTTCTAACCTGCTTGCCAGCAATCACTCAGCCCATTCTTCTTCTTCTTACTCGAGTGACATGACCTCCCAGCTGCCGCCTCCTCTTCACAGCACCGCGTTTCCCCTTCCACTGATCCCAGTATCAGTTTCCTATCAGTTTCCTTGCTTCGTTACACCCTCTCCAACATGTTGGGGATTCCTTTCAGGGTTTCCCTTCTCTAGGACCCTCATTTCCTTCTATTGCTCATCTTGATAAAATTTCCAGGCTCCTCTCCCGGGAAGAAACAAATTCGCCACTGTTCCTTTGTACGAGATGCTTCATGTATAGATGCCAGACTTCTGACGTGCCCGTGCTACATCAGAACACCAAGGGACTGCCACTTCCTGTCTAGACACTAATTTCACAGGTAACAATATGTGTGGTGGCAGCCCTTCCACAATTTGGACTCTTACTTTGGCCAGGGTTTAACATGCAAAAGACACACTAGCTCTCTAGAATTCTGTTACATAATGTTTTCTTTAATCTGCTCTGTCATATCAGATCAGTTAAAATTCTGCCATTGGGCTCTTTGTCATGGCTGTCCTCTGGAGACCACACAGTCATGAGGGCTACAGAGCTGCCTGTAGGGTCTCTACATTCCAACCAACAGCAATTAGCCCTGGGCTGGCTGCAGAGGGACTAGCACCAGGGGTGGCCCTGAGAAGTGAAGGGTCATTTGCAGAAACTGGAATCTGCAGTATAAAATAGAAGGAACATCTGGGTCCCTCCAGAGCACATCAGGAAAACATCATCAAACATCTTCTTTCAGGCTTTTTGCTTCCTGACACTGTCTGCATAGCTAATTCTAGCCTGTGTTACATATGTGTTCAGAGAACTCTCTTGCAGTAGTGAACCTTTATTGGCTGGTATCAGTGCAAAGCTTTACTCCCACAGCCTTTCTGTGGTATTGCTGTTCCTAATGTCTTCTAAATGTACCTAAGTTGGGCGTCACTTGCCAACAGTGGTATGTTCTGAGACTCGCCTCACCAGGTGTTCATATTGTTGTGCACATATCACAGAACGCATGAAAGTAAATAGCATAGCCTGCTACACACCTAGGCTATGGTGTGTGTGTGTGGGATGTGTGTGTATGCATGTGTGTGTGTGTGCGTGTCTGTGTGCGTGTGTGTGTATGCTTATGTGTGTGTGCGTGTGTGTGTCTATGTGTGTCTGTGTGTGTATGCATGTGTGTGTGTGCGTGTGTGTGTGTGTGTGCATGTGTGTGTGTCTATGTGTGTATGCATGTGTGTGTGTGCGTGTGTGTGTTGTGTGCATGTGTGTGTGTCTGTGTGTGCGTGTGTGTGTGTATGCATGTGTGTGTGTGATAGCCCATTACTCCAAGGGCTATATAAAAACACAAGATAAACGAAAGTCAGAGAGAGAGAGAGAGAGAGAGAGAGAGAGAGAGATGAAAAGATGTGGCAGATTTGAAATGTCTGGTACAGCACATGCTATTTTACAGTAAACTTTTTCATATAAGTAGAAGCAGTATACTTTAAAAAAATGATTGGAAGTATGGAAGAGTAAACAAATAAAGAAGTACAAACTATCTATCATCATCATCTAGTGCTATGCAAGGTACCTATTGTACACACTGTGCTTCTGGACTCCTGGCAGCCTGGTAGGTTTATTTACAGCAGCATCACTGCAAACACAAGGAATGTGTGTTGTTCTGTGAGGCTGAGAGAGCTACCACATCATTAGAGGCTAGAAAATTTCATCTCCACTATAATCTTATGGGAACTACTGTCATACCCATGTCCATGGTTGTCTGAAATGTCCTTGCATAGTACATGACTATACGTATATAGCCATTCACAAAACTGGATTTTACTTCTCGCTTTGAGTCAAATCAAAACATTGAGGGGCTACAGCTGCCGCTCAGTTAATAGCGTGCCTGCCTAGCGTAAATGAAGCCTTGAATTCGATCTCTGGCACCACATAAAACTGGTTGTGGTGGTGCTCGCTTGTAATCTCAGCACTCAGGAGGTGGAGACAGGAGAATCAGAAGTTCAAGATCATCCTTGAATACATAGCAAGTTCTTGGCTAGCCTGGACTATGTGAGACCCAGTCTCAAAAACAAACACACACTGATATATACCTCCTGACTTGACTCAAACTAGTCACAAAAGTGGCTCTCTCTACTCATGTATATAGATGTCACTAATGAACCCCATGTGTAACTGTTCAGCTAGGTCATGTCTCACCCTACTGTGCACCCAGCATGCCCCCAGCATCTTCATTACCCATCAAGCTTTGAGATGTGCCATCAAACATCCTTATGAACTCAAGACAACTGAGATGCTCAGTGTTTCTTTTTAAACTCAGCAGTTTTACAATAGGTTCAATAATATGCCACTCTGACTCCTGGAAATCAAACATAATTTTTTTCAGTAGGTTAGATAAAATTCATAGGCACAGACAATCTAGTATAAAGTTAAAAGTTGGTTTACTGTTTTAACCATTTGGACTTTAGCCTTTAAGTCTGCTAATTCTTTTCTTTCCTGTTAGACAATTATCTTGACCAGAAAGATAAATGTAAGGTTTTTACCAAAATCATCTGCTTTCTTAATGTCAACTATTTTAACCATTCAAACTCTTGAAGTGTTAAGCAGCTCTGTTCCTACCTGGTCCTTTCATGATGGCTATTCTATGCTTCTCTGTAGAATCACTGGCTTCATCTGCCCTGGTCTGGGTCCTGCCCTGGTCTGGTCCTATTCCAGATGGACTGGACCACTGGGTTCCCTTTTCCTCTGGTTTCTGGTTGGACTCAGCTAACAAGAAGCAGAACCAGGAGATGGCAGATCGGCAGAGTGTGTCAGCTCACTTCCTGTCTCAATCTATGACTTGGGGCTGGGGTGAGGGGCTCACTGAGAGCCTGCTCTCATTGTTTCTGTTGTGTTCCTTCTCCCCAAATTCTTCTTATTGGGTTCCAGCTTGCCCATCTCTTGTTAGTCCCTCTGTCTGCTACCCACACCTTTTAAAATAGTCTTTTAATTAAAACATCCTCAAATATCTTCAGGGAGCCATCTGTTTCTTCCAGGACCTTCACGAGTATGTCATTTTCTTCTCATTCCAAATCAAAATGTTGGCTGCGGTGGTGGCTGACCAGAGTATGTCCTAAGGCCTCGTGCTTTCTCAGGGCCAGCCTGTCTGAGGGTTTTCTTAAAGCCTTGGGCACTTGTGCGCACCTTGTCTTATCTTCTTTGCTCTATGAGATGAGGCCTTTTTTAAAAATAGAAACTTTTTATGTATTTCATACAGAACAGCTCAAATGATCTTAATCATCTTTATACCCACATCCCCACTGGCACCCTCCCATAGCCCCCCACCCCCCACTGGAGCCCTTATACTTGGTCAAACCTTGGACACAGGTTGTCAGTGTCCCCAACTGTTCCCCAGTGTAAGTCCGTCCACTAAGTCTAGTCAGCCTATCTAGAGTCCCTTGTTTTAGGAAGATCAGCTCTTCTTCATCTAGCAGCAATCAGTTGTCAATATTCCTTTAGATAAGATTGGGGTCTGCTGTTCATTTTCCCAGGTCTATGCTGGGTTATTGTCTGCCTGAGTTTCCATGGGACTTGTGTATGCCGACACCATTGCCATAGATAGGAGGCCTTTTAAATCTCTGGCTCTTCAGAAAGTTTGCTCTGCAGTTTTTTTTACATTTCCTTTTCTTCCTCTGTAAGAATATTTAGAAACCCCAAAGTGCCATGGACACTCATTCAGATGGGGACTTGGACAGCCACCTAGACTAGCTCTTCTCAGTCTTTACCCTCTCCCTCAGGTAACATCTCACAAGTATCAAGTATCCTCACGGACAAGGCCTGTGTTATGACAATGAGGCTTGTGAACCACTGACCTTACCAACTGACAGAGATTTTTCCATCTGCTTTGAAACATTCCAGTAGAACAAGCCAGAGGTGGGGATGCTGACAAGACTGAGCAAAAACTATTCTGCTGAATGGAGCAGAAGATTCTCTTTTGTTTTGAAACAGGGTCTTTCTAAGTAGCTCAGACTGGCCTCAAACTCTTAATCATCCTGCCTTTCTCTCTCAGGGTTGGGATTCTGGGCGTGTGCTGCCAGCAAGGCAAAGAAAATCTCATGACATATTTGGCCACTCTTCTCCAGGAAACAGTGTGACTTGCTTTTACATCAGGGATTTGTGTTCCTGACTGCATTTTGAAGAATATATGAGTTTGGGTAAAGATAAAAGACTGTCCATCACATTTCTCTAGCTTGATCGCACTTGATGTAATGAACAAGGGCAGCATTAAAGCAACAAAGCCAGTCAAAATTTTCATCAGCAGCAATGAAACAAAGAGAGAGACACAACCTAATGCCACACTCTTCCAAAGTTAGCTGTCCTGGGAATTCTGCACAGCAGCAGACAGAGGCTGAGCCTGGAGCCGCTTCTCCCTTCCTGTCTGCTCCTGAAAAAGCAACCAGGGAGTATCGTGAGGGGAACTTCCCCATGGGTCTGGAAAGGAGAGTGTTTCCTCTAGAGAGGGAGAAGGATGCCAGGGAGAAATGAGGGAAGGAGGCAGGGGAAGGATGGGCTGATTTTCAATGAAGGAAATGAATTTATAGCATACAGTCATTTCCTAAGAGTTTGGTTATCTTGAGACTGCCAGACTTCCCCTTTTATATATGCATGGAAAGAATTCAAACACAGAAATAATACTGAACAATTACAAGGCTTATGGCTACTGAGCGAAATACCACAATGTCCAAATAGTCTCCCCCACCGTCTCTCTACTGAAATAGAAAGATTGTTACTCGTCTGTTCTGTCTACATCTTAGCGCTATGGGCCCAGTCCACACCCTGAATGCACCTTGCACAAAGTAGACCCTAAAAACTGCTGACTGAGTGCGCAGTGAGGATGTAATGAAAAACCCAGGGGTGTGAGATAGAATATTAACATCTTCTATTTTCATAGTAAGGAGTCGATTGATACTGTATAAATCAGAACTATTAGTGAACAAAAATATTAGGATGCTGATGGCTTAGAGTCTCCTTAGTGAGGGCATGTAAGGAAAGAATGTGTTGGGTAATAAAGAAATATTTGTGTGAGGCTCAGGATTCCTCCAGTGCTGCTTCATTTTATTTCTGTAGAGAAATACAGAGATGCAGTGCCACCAGGCTTCGTTTCCTCAGCACACCATACAGGTGCAGTATAACCTTCTGATGCCCATCTCTTGTTATTTGGTTTGTCAGGTAAGAGTCTCTGGCCTCTGTGTGCTGTCATCGTGGTGGTGAAATTTTGCATTGGTGCCAAATGCACTTGTGATTTGCTGCATTTCACGACCTTTGCCCGCTGACAGCTCATCTGGAAATTCTAAATGTTTCCCTGATATAACTGGAGAGTAACATGGAGAGAAGCACATCCCATAATGCACAGGGGACTTGAACTCAAGAGATGAAGTAAGAATTGCCAGAGAGGGATGTGCATGTTCTCCATGTTGCCCTCATGCTCTCTAGGGGGGCCGTAAAGTGTCAGCACGGCCAGGCTACCCCCCACCAAAGCACTTTTCCTAAAGGTGTGTGGGCCACGAGGACCATCTGTGTATGAGATTCAGAAAGCAGAAGGGACGCACAGCCTTGAGGCTCACAGATGCTGTGGCTTGTCTGCTATTCATTTAGTGGATGGTGGCAGCATCCAGACTACAAACTATTGTACCTTCCCTGGCTTTTCCCCACCTTCTCTGATTCCTGGGCCAGGTGTGTGTTTATAGCTGTGTGATGGAAGACAGTGCTCCCTGCAGGATAGCGATGCAGACGGGAGGTGGCAATGACTGACATGGGTTTCTGTAGTCTCTCTGTGTCCCGACTCAAGCCTGTGTCCTGGTTTGTCCTTGATCTCATTATTTCATGTCCATCTCCCTTTGATAACTGCCTTCTCCTTGGACTTCACCTTTCAACACTGCACAATCTTAGATGTGAAAACATCAGCCTTACATAGACCGCTTAACCACAAACTGCACAAGGCCGGCTCCCCATGACAAATGTATGTCATCAACACCACAGGCAACTTGAGGCACACTGAATGGGAGGAGTTTATTCAGGCCAGAGTAAGGACAGACCCTGAGCATCATGTAATCTAGTTGCCAGGAATAAAGGCTCTACAATAGACCCTGAGAGGTCTGGTTGTGTAGATTAACACAGCACAAGAAACAGTGTTACAGAAAACTGATTGTCGTAACTGTGTTGATCAAAAAGAGTAGCACAGGCCATCGGATGTCACTCATTTTATGTTAGAGGTTCATGTAAGAGTTGTAATAAGCAGGAACAAGGCATTCTCCACGTTATTTATGGTTCTAAGGGCAGAAGTACATTCACAAGGAACTAAGAAGTGGTGAAGATTAAATTAATCAGATGGTGAGAGGGCATTGAGTGTTGTATCATATAGCCCATGTCTACCAGGCCTGATGGGCCTCTGGGGCTCTCTTTCACGCACGCACACATGCATGCGTTTACTCACTGCTTTGTCTGCTTTTCTTAGTAAACCATCACTGATACTGTGACCTTTAAAAAATTCCTGTCTGATCATTTCATCCTCATTTAACACCTTCAGTGTTTCCCACTGCTTTCGAGACCTAAGTCCCCGTGGGCCTCCAGCTTCAGCCCTTTCCAGGATTTTTCTCTGCTGACGCCACCTTGATCACCTCCAAGTCCCTTGTCTTACTTGCTAGTCAGTTCCACAGGATGCATTTTGCAGTGCTCCCCTGTAGTATTACTTTTCTCAAATGCCTTACAGAAGTCACTTGGCTCATGGCTTCAGAGGGATTATGGTCCACTATAGAGGAAAAGGCATAGTAGAATTCATGCTGGCAGGAATGTGTGGCAGGGGCTTGTTCACATGGTGTAGACCAGGAATCAAAGAATGCCAGGCAGGATCAGGGAAGGTATTACCTTCAAAGGCCTGTCCCCTGTGACTGACCTCTACCAGCCAGGCCCTACCTTCTAACTGCTTCAAAATATTGCCACCAGCTAGAGACCAAGCCCTCAAAACACTAGCCCATGGGGGACATTTCAGATCCAAATCATAACATGTCCTTTGGCCTGGATGTCTGTTTCCAGCCCTCTTCCCTGGCTAGCACCAGCACATCTTTCTTGGCTAGGCTCCTAGTTAGCCTTGTCAAGGTCTTCTCTGTTATATCACTGTGTGCCTTTCCTCTGAACACTGTCACATGCTCATTTACGTGTGTGATTTCTTGTCTAAGTTTTCTTTCGGCCATCGGATTCTAAGCTGTAGGTAGGTGCCAGGAGTGCTGGTAATTTTTGCTCTCCATTGTATTATCCCTAAACCCGGTACCTTCTGTATGCAGTTAATTTTTCCTCTTGGAATAGGAAATATCAGTTGAATAAATGAATAGATTAAAGATTGCTAGATGGATGAAGGGCATGGGGGAGAAGCAGCTGGGGATGACCGAGGATGTGAGGTTTGAAGGAGTTGGAGGATTAACACCGTACCCAGGGAGGGTAGGAGGTTCATCAGCCCTCATGGTAAACCTGCTCTGGACTGCACCCGGTTAGGCTCCATGTCTGTCTTCAGCAAGAGATTGGAAACTATTAACTCATGTAAATTGGATGCCTGCTGAGAGCGAGGCCAACTTCCCTCTGCCTTGGCCAATTACTGCTAATGACCTTTCAAAGTCATGACAGCTGTTATTCTTAACTACTGAAGCAATCACAACACAGTGTTCAACTTTTTAAAGTCTGAATTGTTTTAAAGTAAAAGTAGAATTTAGAAATGTAGCATTCTCTTCAGAATAAATTAGCATCTGTGGAAGAGAAAAACAATTAACACATTCGTGAGTTATGGCAACATTTTCCTTCCAAGGATTTTATATAAGCAAAGCATTTTTGGCTGACTTGAGTTGATTGATCCATGTGCTCGCATTTGCTAAGTAAGGTATGTCCAAATTTCAGTCTCTCCCGAGGCTTAGGATCCCAGCCTCCTAAAGTCTGGACGTGATCCTGGAGAATGAAGTTTGATAAAAGTTCTCAGTGATTGATGATTGACACCCAAAAGGAGTAACCAGTGATCTTAGAGTCAAGTTGCTACATCTCAGCCCTGGAATAAAGCCCAAATACTTGGCCTGAGTTCCAGATTCCACATGATTTAACTTTGAGATCTTGGGAAGCTCACGTGACCAACTTGTGCAAGTCCATCTTCCTTATAGACTGTCAGGTGCATCACTGGATAAGAAGACTGTGAAGGACCTTGAACCCCTAGTCTACTGTGATTCTGAGGGTTTCCCTTTCTGGAAGCAATTATGTTGCACTGGCTTTCTTAGACAACTACAATGACTTCTGAGAAGCCAGTGTAATCGCTGAATGCAGGAAATTACTACTTCTTCTAGCTTCCCTCAGACATCCCTTACTTCTCGGATTTTCCCTCTGAATATTTATGTAAACACTCTAAATCTGAAGGCATCATTTCTTTGGCATGACAGCATCGAAGCATCGAATCACTGTCATCCCCCAAGACAATTAAGATTTACAATGAAAACGTTGCAAAGGTACCAGTGTTCTCCCAATAGACTTTTCTTGTCAATTTTTTTTTTTTTTTTTTTTTTTTTTTTTTTTTGAGACAGGGTCTTCCTATGGACCCAGCTGGCTTGGAACTGTCACTATGTAGATCAGGGTGGGTTGGATCTCACAGAGCTCCATCTGCCTGCCTCTACCTCCTGAGTGCTGGGATTAAAGGCATATACCACCACGCCCAGCTCCCAATAGACTTTCTGATCGATGTGAAGAGCTCTTCTTTCTCTCAAGAAGGATAGCTCTTTCTACTCTTCTGTTTTTATTTGGTATTCATCTATTTTAAGGACCAATTTATTTTTTTAAGGACTCTTCCCAGTTCTTACACTTTGCTGTTCCTACCATCTGTTAAGTCTTTAACTACACAAGTCTGTTTATTCAGTGTATGCTTTCCTTGGACCCTAACTTTAAATTCCAGTTTGACTTTTATGGTTAATTTGGGAATGTACAATGGAATTAGAAGAACTTAGGAAAATTAATTCAATAGACTCATTATTTAATATGATTCTCTGAATTTCCTCACATGGGATAGACTTTACCTTCATTAATGTACAGAAAGCATTCAAACTTGAATATGAACTATCCAGATAACATTGTTGTGGTTTTCCCCTAAGTATTGATAAATATTTTGTATCTGAATGACTGAAGAAACAAATAGCCAATCATAATTATCATGTCTCTTGGGAGGTAAACAATTATACCACTAGGGATGTTACTACTCAAGACAATTAGTTTCCATATGTTCCCTGGACCATGTGTGGGGACCTGGGATTTGGGTCATGGGTCATGGGAGATATAACCGTATCTTGGATGTTGGAGGGGCCTTTATAAAGTCTCCCCGGTGTCACTGGAGAATATTTTGATCAGTTCACTTACCTGATTCCTGCCTGCCCCTTCCTACTTCTGCAACAAGTGTGGATCCAGCTCGCGCTCCAGGGAGCAGCCAGGGAAGCTTGTATTTCACCTTGGAGGACTGACCAGCAAATGCAGAAGACTAAGACTCACGCTGAGCATTGGAGTCCCCAAAGGACTTTGTTCTCTGAGGAATCCCAGCAAAGCAGTGAGATGAGAAACCATGACAAAGGAAAGGAGGAGAGGAAGGAGGTGGTGGGCGGGAGGAGATGGCAGTCCTGAGGGTACCTGCAGCACCATGTGTAGAACAAAGACTTGGGCATCCAGGGCAGAGATGATTCTTGTTGCCTCGCTTTTCAGGGGAGATTCAGGGAGCCAGAGGAGTCACACATCCCTGCTCCCAGCCCCGCAATCATATTCCTCGCATGATACAGAAGCAGAATTAATGAGTCAAGCAGATGGGCCTGAGACACCCAACAGAATTTCTCACAGGAAAGAAAGGTAAACTGAATATTTTATGTGCTTAAAAAAACCACAAGTAAGCACATGATATAACATTAGTTACTCTTCCTGTTTCTGTGATTAGATACCCCGACAAAAGCAGTGTAAGGAAAGAAGGGTTTGTTTGGGCTCACAGTTCCAGGGTACAGTCCATCATGGAGGTGGGGCATGGCCTTAGGAACTTGATTGAGGCAGCTGGTCACATTGTGTCCACAGTTAAGAAGCAGAGAGTGGTGAAGGCTGGTGCTCAGCTTGCTTTCTCCTTTTTATGCTGTCAGTAGTAGGGTGAATCATCCTACCTCAATTGGTCTAATGTAAACAATCCAACACAGGCCTGCCCGGAGGCTTGTCTCTTAGGTGATTCTAGATCTTACCAAGTTGACAATATCAATCATCACAGGATATGACTTTTACTATGATGAGTGTTATTTTATGTTTTTACATTTTAACTCATTTAATCCTCTCAACAGCTCTATCAAGTGAGAACTTTTGCTATTAATAGCTCTAAGTTATAGATGAGGAAATCAAGCCATGAAGAAGCTAAGTGACCAATGCCCACAGCCAGTAATCACATTTCAACCCAGAGAGGATTAACTTCAGAGACATAACTCAAGAGGCCTTTAGGTCAGGATAAAGATGACACAAGCAGTAACACAGGTGATGTGACCAGGTAGCAATAAGGCTGTCTATAGGGGATGTCACTGGCCCAAGTGCACAACAACTGCCCGCTTTTCTTGCTTGAGACCATAAACACCCCCATCCTCAAACTCAGATGTACCTATGAGCAAAAGGAGGGGGGCTAGAGAGATGGCTCAGTGGTTAAGAACACTGGCTGTTCTTGCAGAAGACTGGGGTTCGAATCCCAGCACCCACATGGCTTCTAACAACTGTTCATATTTCTAGTCCCAGGGATCCGACAGCCTCTTCTGACCTCTGTGGGCATTGCACGACACGGGTGCACTTACCTACATGCAGGCAGTACACACACACACATAAAATAAAAATAATAAACAAAATACTTTTTTAAAAAAGGAGGTAAAGAGGAGGAAGAATAGAAGAATAAAGTTATAATTCCTGCACAGCTGTGCCTGAGGCCTGCATTAGTTACAACATCAATGTGGAAGGTAAGAGATCCAGGTGACATCCCATGGAGACGAACAAGGAGGACAGTCCACTGATCTCATCAGCATATTTTTGGCTCTGTAGATAATTGTACCTTATTTGAAGAAAATATTTGTCCCACAGGAATTCTTTAATATATGTAGGGCAAAAGGTCAGCTATAACAAAGGGGAGGAGATTAGTAAGAGACCTCAAATGCCACTTCCCGTCCATTACCGTTTGAAGTACATCTCATCAAAAAGTCACCTGTTGAAGCACTAATCCCAGCTATCACTGGGTGTGAGTGCATTTGGAGATAGAGTCTTCAAAGAGGTGATTAAGCTAAGATGAGGTAATTAGGGCATGCATGAGCCCACTATGTCTGGTGTCCCCATAAGAAGAGGAAACGTAGACACAGATCCACACAGGAGGAAGGTGATATGAAGACGGAGAGAAGATAGCACCATCCACGCCAAAGAGAGCGGCCTCAGAAGGAACTGACCCTGACAACATGTCCATCTCAAACTTCTAGCCTATGGAATGGTGAGAATGTAAATGTCTGTTGTTTAAAAGACCCAGTCTGTCAGTGCTGCATGACAGCCATAGAAAATTAGTACACTCGGTGTGACCATTTCTATTCTCTATATATCTCCACTGGCCAGACCTTGTACACATGAAATTAAACTTGTTCTATATATCTTTAAAGATAATCATTACACATAAGCTTTCTGAAGTATGTGGTTTGATGAATGTTTCCTTGTGTACCATTGCATAAACACCAGCACGGTTGATTTTCTTCCCACCCACGTCCACCTCTAGCTCTCCAGGCAGCTGCTGGTCTGTTTTCTGTCACCATAGTTATGTCATTTTAGAATTTTAAAGTAATGGAGTTTTTGTAATTATTTTGAAATATAAGGGCAATCTCTCACTTTCTTTATGTTCTACAATTATACTTTTTATGTACAGGGTTATAAAAATAACATGCAGAATAGGGTGGCATGGTGAAGAAAGCCTAGGATGGAGATCAGACAAACATGTACAATCCTGGCTTTGTCAGACACACAGTAGACACAGGACTCCACCATCACCTACCCTCAGGCAGCATCTCACGGGAACCCTGGTGTGGTGTGTGAAGCACCTGACACATCATCAACTCCATGAACAGTGGGCCTATTCTTACAGTCATGACCTATGAAGAGTTAAAACCAGTTCCTGCAGAAATGAGCCTGTTGTCTGGTATGACTTGCTCACAAAGACATGGTCACCGGAGCACAAGGATGTCAAAATGAAAACCTGCCCACAGATGAGGGCTTTAAACTAGCCAACTTTGAAACAAAAATTGAGTTTCTTTCTTTTCCTTGTCCATGTGTTTGGAGGAAGCACTGGGAATAGAGTGGCAGATGGAGAGCCTGGGGCTGGAGACTGAGGAGTGACCCGGATGTTGGGTTCCTGGGCTTTGAGGGACACTTCTTTTTCAAAAAAATACTTATTTATTTATTTGAGTGTTATAACCTGCATGTATATAAGAATAGCCGTGTCATGAAATGTCTACAGAGAACAGAAGAGTGTGTGTAACTCCTAGAACTGGAGTTACAGATGGTTGTTAGCTGCCGTGTGGGTGTTAGGATTCGAACCTGGGTCTTCTGCAAAAGCAGCCACTGTTCTTAACTGCCAAGCCATCTCTCCAGCCCAAGAGGGACACTTCCTATGCTTCTTCATACACAGATCCCAATGAGACTCATTCCATGGCTCATAAAGTGACCCAAACTCTTCTCATGACTTCTGGCGTCAAGTAAGCAGCTTATCCAGTGAACATTCTACACCCTTGGTGACAACACTGTGCAGTAGGTACCACCTGCTCATTGCTGGGTCCACAATCTGATGCCCAACATGAGGCAGAGAAGGGGACTGGAATTCATCAGGATAGGCCAAGGCTGAATTCTTGTAGCTACCATGACAGCCTTGGTCTTTTGTTCACAGACTGCTCGTGTACTAATCTTTCCCAAATTCCCTGGAAAATTTCCTCAAATATTATTTCTTATAAAAGTAGGTTGCAGTGCTGGAGAGATGGTTGTTCTTGCAGAAGACCCGGGTTCGAATCCCAGCATCCACATGGCAGCTAACAACTGTCTGCAACTCCAGTCCCAGGGGATCTGACAGCCTCTTCTGACCTCCGCAGGCATTGCACGACACGGGTGCACTTACCTACATGCAGGCAATACATGCATTCACATAAAATAAAAATAATAAATAAAAATGTAAAAAAAGTAGGTTGCATCAGACAGACTTGTACAATGATTTTCAGATGGAAAGAAGTGAGACAAGACCATGAAGGATCTCTTCAGTCAGTGCCAGGACTGGAAATGAAGGCCAGTGATCTTTACTGTCTAAGATGCTGGTTTTCTTCCTTTGACCCACATCCTTCCTGCACAGGCTGTGCCTCTGTGTTAGAAATCTCCAGGGACATTTCTCATGCAAGGGAGACACTTCTCCAAAAGCAGGAATTCCTCCAGTTGCCAAGCCCCACATCCCACCCTGGATGAGAAAGCGTTTTCTTTCAGCATGTCTAAGAGCTTTTGTTTGCAAGAGGAAAGGTCAGCTTGTGATAGACACTTTCCTCCACCTTCATTCACATCTCAAAGGCATCAGATTGAAAACAGGTTTGGGTTGTGCTTACAAATTAAGGAGCCGCTCAGCAGATGGGCTGCCTTTCTTACTTGTTCTATAGGAATTCTTCGTTCACGTTACACTGAAGGTCAAAGCCAAACCTGAAACTAAGAACGAGAGGGATGTCTCCCACAGGGCTTCAGTGGAGATGCCCCAACTTCATCACCAACTACCCTGGTGGTCCAGAGCAGAGCAAGTTCCCTCCTTTAGACTCTCCTTCTCCTTCATCAATGGGACCCCCACCTATGATTCCCATTATTGTTCAGAGTTTCAAAAATAAATAAAAGCACTTGATTAATCAGCAGGAAACTCCCAGCAACATTTTTCCCATCCTCTAATATGTGAATAAAGACTACATCCCAACTGCCTGATTGCTTTCTCAAACATATTTTTCTCCAGGAACAACCAGGAAGTTTGGCTACTGACGATTGCCAATCTCCCCAATGGTGCATACTGCCTGGTAACACAAGCTATAGTCTTAAAACACTCTGCTTCCTTGTGTGCTGCAAAAACCTAATTGAAAAGATGAGGCACCCCGAATGCATTTTTAACACAACATCTAAACATTTAAAGATATGCTGAACGAGTTGCAAGGGATGCCATTTCAGGGGTAATGCATATTCAACCGAAACTTTCAATGTCTTTTTGACAAGATTATAAATATACAAACCATTAGGATTATGGAAAATGATTGCTGTATCAACTATGTGGTAAGGAAAGAGTGTTCTCAGGTAGACCAGGTCTAGCATGCTATTACAAAGAAACATAATGTATCATTTTTTTTTCCCTGGATTTAAAAACATTAAAACTGTTAAGAAAAAGAATAAATTCTAATTTTAAAGTGTTTCTGAAATTCAGCAGCTGTTTTCACAGATGAACTAAAATTTACCAAACAAAAACATTACCCCTTGCAGTTTTTAGGGTTTCAGGTTTCAAATTTCAAGTACAAAGAGAAATTCCAAGTGGTCACACAGTGGCAGAATTGAAATGGCTTACATTTTGGAGTTGGCAAGATGGCTCATTGGGCAAAGGTACTTGCTATCAAACCTGCTGACCTGAGCTGATAACCCTCCTAGATTCCACCCACATGATGGGAGGAGAGATCTAACTCCTACAAGTTGTCCTCTGACCTCCCTTCAGGCACACACACACACACACACACACACACACACACACAAAGGGAAAAAAAAGAACTTATTTTTCATTACTTCATCTTTACAATACAGTGCTCAGAGTTAATTTTAACTTAGTGCTTAAAAGATGGCATGCAAGTTTGAGACCAGACTGTGCCCCGTTCCAGACTGTTAGGCCCTGACTTTCAGGAGGATGTTAGGAGACACTGTAGGAATATTGGTTTTCTAAGTTTATGTCCAGGTAGAAATATGGTGTTATTAAACAGAATTACTAGGCCAATATTTGAATGCCAACATTATTCAGAATCACTTAGTGATAACAGAAAGCTAATGAGCTTTAACTTAATTTTATTTTTTAAATTCTTTCCTCTTACCTTTAATGCTTGCATTTGTGGTAGATGACTCCCACAGCTCTGCCCTTGGTTTACCCTCAGAGGATCAACGACCACCCCAGAGAAGAGTAAACAGGAGGATTAGGTGAGAGAACTTGGTACGGAAGATGAAGTTCTCTCTGCCTTTATCGGTCTTGGTTGAGGCTGGACCAATATTCCACAGAGGAATATTGCCTGTTTATGGCTGTTAACAAGTAGAACAGGTTATCACTGAATAATGAGGAAAGAATAGTCTGATGGGTCATGTTGCATGTTTGTTTACAGAAGTTTGGCATGTAAGTAAAACACAGGATACCCAGCCCATTGTGGTGGTACATGCCTTGTAATCTCAGCACTTGGAAGATGGAGGTGGGAGGATCAGGAGTTTAGGGTCATCTTTAGCTACATAGGGAGTTCAAGGCCAGCCTGGGCTATATGAAACCATGACTCAACAAATTAAACATGGTAAGATCAACAACAACAATAATAACACTACCAAAGCAACACAAAGCGTCTAAAGTGATATAGCCTGTTTGGAAATACATGAACTTGGATGTTTTTCAGTGTTCTCTTGTTTGCTATAAGTCAGAGTCAATTTTATGATTCAATGAATAATTAAAAATCACAGCAAAGTTCACCTTTTAAAAGTAAATATGTTGATTTAGATCTACTTCATGATATACCTTACCTTTATATTTCTTTAAAACCAGTGCCTTTCCCTGATCTGTATATACATAGCCATATACAATTTTTCACAAGGTTGTAGTTATGGTATAGACATATACATAGTCATAATCTCCTGAAAAAGTTTCACTGTGAAATACTTCATAAATATATACAAAAGTATAAAGTGTAGATATATTTTAAAATTATAATGAAATGATCAGCCATGTTCTGATCACCCAGAAAAAGAAAGAAAATGATTTGAGTACCTTTGAGATCCATGTACCTCTGCACCTTAGTATGTCTTATTTTTCTGCTTCTGTATAAGAACTAATCCCTCTGTCCATGTCAATGGTTTCCCATCCAGAATACATTCCTTGTAGTGAAAGCACCAAGGTATGAGATATGTGTGAGTTCGTCTTGAACAGGCATCGCTACAATGTTGTCCAGTGAAGACTGTCGACGCCCCCTCCTACCAGCCCCAGATTAGCATGACCTTTGCCCTGCACACTTGTGTTTACTTAGCAGCATCAAACTCTGTGAATTTTTCCAGTTTGGTGAGTCAAAAGGGTGTCTCACTATAGATTTGGCTTGGATTTCTGTGATCACTAATGCCATTTAACCTGTGTCATATGTTTATTGGCCATGTGTCTGACCTCCAGTCTGGCTCTAAACCATCATGACTTTATGAATTTTTCCCTTCTCCCCGCCATTCTGCTCCTCAGAGCAGCTTCTGAGATTTCCAGCTTGCCTGCCCTGAGGATTTTTCTTTCAAACTCTAATAAAATTGTTTTAAAGTTTCTAAAAAGAAAAAGAAAGAAGTCACAGGCTGTGAGAAGATATTTTAACTTGATTTGATGGTGTATTAGGATTAGGTGTATATGAAAGACTCCTGTTATTAAGAAAATAACAGTACCATAGAAAATGAGTAAAAATATAAGCAAACGTTTTATAGAAGAGGAACTGTAAATGGCCTTCTTAGGGGTGGTCCTGTGACCAGGTGGTTGACCCAGCAAAATGGGAAAGTTTAAGGCTTTAACTTTAACTTAATTCAGGCCAGAGATCTTTACCCTCTCCACCAGTTTTCTCTTGAGGGTCATTTCTTGCTACTGTAACATTCCCCCTCTGAAGAGATGGCCCCCACGTCATTTGGGAATCAGGTCAGAGCCGCAAATACTTCATCATCTCTGGCTTTAAGGTTAAAGCTGCCAAGAAGCTCAAGGACATTTTTTACTTTTAACCAAGAAAGAAATTGGCTACTTTGGCATCTTTTTACCCTAAATTGTCTAGCCAGTTTCTACCTCATGTTCTTATCATGCCCCCCTCTGAAGAGGTCAACGTAATTGCTAGTAGGGTATTGGGGTGATGATTGTCCTATCTCCTTACAGCTGAGTGGGGGTGCTGGGTATCACAATTGGGTTACCCCTTTAGTAAGCCTATCTAAAAGAGCTCAAAGGTGCATAACTGTTAGCTGTAGGGAATGAAGGAAATTTTTGACTAGTGCCTGGAAAGAGATGTGAGGAAGAAGTAAAGGCTGGCATTACAAGCTCCAGGCAGGAAACCAGGAGAAGCCAGAACAGAGGGTATTTTTGAATGTCCAAATCAAAGTCCATTAGACTCTCTCAAGGGGCTCCTAAGAGCATTCATCTATGTGGCGCATCCTCATCTTCCTTTTGGCTTCTAACTCAGGATCTGCTTTCAGGCACTTTATAATATTTTCTGATGAACAGAAGTTCTTAATTTTATTGTCAGAAATTTTTAAAAATTTGAATTTTAATATTTTACTTGATTTAATTCATTTTAATTGAAAAAGATACATAGCTAATGATATAATCCTGGAAAGTGCCAGTGTGGACCTGCTAAGTATCTTTTACGAACAAAATCAGAACCTGGATACATGTTAACTGACCAGCTCCTGTCAGTGTTCAAGCTTTTACTTCCTAGTATTTAGAAGTCATCTTCCTCTTTATTAGCTCTGCACACTCTAGATGTTCTCACTTCATACTGGTTGTGACTATTTAGATGCATCGTGCTTACCACAGTCTTATTAGCTGTTCCTTTGACATCTCAAACTTTCCCTTTGAGACAGTTTTCCTTCTTTCTGAAATATGTACTAGAGAAAGCCCTCAGGTAAAATAGATTAATATACCCCTTTTGACTTCTATTTGCTAATTTTGCTCTTATTAAATGACAGCTTCTTTCCGTGGGACATTCTGAGTTGTTGCTTTCTTTAAATACTCTCAAGATTTTCTGCCTCTGTAATGTGACTTCCAGTTTCAACCAGAAGTCACCTGTCCGTCATTTTTTAAAGCTAGATAGTCTGTCTTTTCTAACTATTTTGAAGATTTTCTTTTTGTACTTAGTGTTCTGCAGTTTGATGTCACAAGAGCCACATATGCATTTCCTTTCATTTCACCTTGTTTGGAATTTGTCGGTGGACTTGAGAAAGAAAGAACGCAACGGAGAAGAACTGCCTTCCGTTTCCTCCTCAAACATTCTACCAGGGTTAGAAGTTTTACTATGTTTCTGCAAGCCTTTAACCTCTTCATATTAGTCTTCATTTGTGACATTTCGAGCACTTCATCCTTCCTGTCCTCCTCTTTATCCATTCTCTTTTTAGCTATGTCAAAACTACTGTTCCGTATTTCTCTTCACTCTCTAATTTCAATTATTATATATTTAATTTCTAGATGGTCCATTTAGTTGCTAATGTCACTTCTACTCCTTTTGGAGAATAGTCTATGCCTATACCACCTTGAATGTGCTGATCTGATCATAGAAGCTAAGCAGCGTCAGGCCTGGTTTCTCCTTGGGGTGGGAGAATCCGTCATCTTCCATCAGTCAACAGATTTCTAAAATCTTCTACTTCTTTAAAAATAACTAGATTAAATATACAAAATTGTAGTTATTTATAAGTTTTGACCTCTAAAGATAGCAACTTCCTATGGCATGATCTAATCATTACTCTGTAATCTGAATATAATTCCAGGTTAATACACAATCTTATAATTCCAATATCATATCTGACTTTTACTAACGTTAGTTTTTATTTCATGTTTCCATGATTTTTTTTCTTATGGAATAATTTATTTTCATTTAATATTTTATTTTTTTTTTTTATCTTTTTGTGCACGAGTGTATTGCCTGCATGTATATAAGTGCACTTGTGTCGTACAGTGCCTGTGGAGATCAGAAGAGGGTGTCTCATTTCCCTGGAACTGGAGTTAATGGACAGTGTTTAGTTAGTTCCATGTGGGTGCTGGGAATCGAATCCAGGTCTTCTGCTGAGCATCCAGTGCTCTTAACCAATGAGCCATCTCTCCAGCTCCATCTTACAGAAAAATGTAAAATCCATATTTAAAGTGTCTTTCTCTCAGGGTTGGCAAGATGGCTCAGTGGGTAAAAGAGTACTAGCCACACAATCCTGACAACTCGAGTTTAATCTTCAGGGCCCCTGTAAAAAGCCAAATGCAGTTGCATACATCTGTAATCTCAGCACTCCTACTTCTGGAAGGGAGGCACAGACAGGAGCTCTCAGCCCAGCTAGCCTGAAAGATGCAGGATAGCTGCAGAAACAAGAGAGAGACTGCCTCAGCAAGGTGGAAGCTGGGAATCCCCAAACTGTCCTCTGATGTCCACATGTGTGCTGTGGCATGCATGTGCCCTCCACTAATAAGTAAACAAACAAACAAACAAAGTTTAACTGTCTTTTTCCAGAGAGGAGATATGTTTGCTTCTACTGGGGACCTAAGGCCATACTGGACAAACTTTAAGTTGTTTACTTGGAGGTGGGGTCATATGAGCATTACCAAGACAATCTAGCAAGAGGCTCAGAATCCAGAATTAGAAATAATCTAGTGAGACTTTTCTCCTCTTTCCCTGAAATCTGTTCCTAACCGAAGCCCGTACCATCTTTCTCCCCTTTCCTCTTTAAGGCTCTCGGGGCCTCCCCCTTCAGGTACTAACAACATGCTCCTTAGGCATTCTTGAGTCATCTGCTCCATAATTAATTTTTTATTTACACACATATATATGGGCTTTTCAATCCAGGCACAGGCTACCCAGATAGATGGCTACAAAAAAGGCTAACCTCATGCTGTGCCAGCTTACCTTCCTAGATTCTTGCTTCCCAGTTCATGACCTCTAATGATGCCCCCTACTTTGTCTCTAGTTTAATGAGCTATACCAAGCAGTGTTCTTGTGACGGCCATCTGACCACATGACTGGAAACAAAAGTCTCAGCTTCCTGTTGTCCCAAGACAGTATATCTGGTTTCAGCAGTATGAACTCAGTGAGGTGCCACTGGGAAATGATCTTACTTTTTCCTAATTATTGTCATCCAAAATTATTTTTTTAAAAAATCAAATCCCCTTTCATACTGTTTAACGACATCATGGGCTAATGATTTAGCTCTCTATCCAATTGCAACTAGTTCAATTTAAAATTTAAATCCTATTTTGACTTATATTTCTTTCTCTTCCTACCAGCCCTGTTCCAAGGACTCATAGTGAAACAGGGTGGACTCAGCCCTTTATCTCTTCTCTGTCTCTTCTCTGCCAGTCTCGGTGTAGCGCCATCCTGGTGCCTTCAAGGGTTGTAGGGAATCCTTGTGTTCAATGTACCATATTCTCCTTTGGAATCATATCACTCTATGCCCTATCTGCTTATTGGTGTGAGCTGCTCCATTGGTCTCTCTGCTTCAAGAAGTCCCTGTCAGCTTCAGTTTCCATAAATTCACAGACTCCAAGATGCACCTGACAAATGTTCCGTAATTTTTCCATATTTTCTTTTTTGGCAGCAGATGAAGGAAGAGCTAAGAGTTCAACAGCTCAGCGAGAATCCAGGTAGGGAAAGGGGTCAGCAGCTCTTTCTTGTAGCACCCATGATCATTGCTGGTGATTCTATCAGAGCCTTCCTCACTTTGCTTAGTGGGAGGAAATATTTAGATTCAGGAAACACTGTTGAGGAAAGCCTGTACAGTAACTGCTATTGAATACCAAGGCACACGCTGAAGAAACTTACTCCCTCACTGCCACAGTGCAGGAGGTGGGGCCTGAGAGGCAGTGTTTGGGGCCCTGGGGTGAATCCATATGAACAGAAGCATCCTTCACATGGAATGATGGGAGTTTAGCTCCCTTTACTCTTCCTGACACCCCTGTTTACTTGTCCACTTCCCCTCAAGAAGTTGAAGCAATTGGGGCCCTCACCAGAAGCTGAACAGATACCAGCATAATGCTCTTAGCCTTTCAGCCTCCTATGAGGCAGAATAACCTTTTTTCTTCATAACTCACCCAATCTCAGCTATCCTATTTTAGCAACAGAAAATGGACTGACAGTGACTCTATAGAATGCCCTGTTTTGACTTCTTAACCCCAACGACTCACTTACACATGTTACCATAAACATAGGAATGTTTGAGCATATCGGCAACAGATGTTGTCTATGATAGGCTCAATATATGTTTTGGTTTATTATTAATTCTTCAGGAAAAAATAGTACTCCAAGGACATTTATCTGAAGAATATATAGGGTAGAATTTTGTAGAAGATCCTGAGCCAAAGATAATCTTTTAAGTATTTGAAAAAATTGTATATGAATGTTTTGCCTGCATATACGTAAGTGCACCATTGCACGTATGTGAGTGCACCCATGTCGTGCAATGCCACGGATATTCTTGTATCTAGAAAATGGTGTCTTACAACCAAAAAACCAAGGGTAAGTATTACAACCTAAGTTTTATATAAACACAATTTTAGGGTCAGTGGTTAAGAACACTGGCTGCTCTTGCATAGGACCCAGGTTTGATTCCCAGCACTAACATGGCAACTCACAATCATCTATAAATTCAGTTCCAGAGGATTGATGGCCTCTTCTGGTCTCCATGGGAACTGTGTGCACATGATGCAATTATGTACATGCAGGCAAAACACTCATACACATAAAAATCAAAGATACCCTAAAAAAAAGATCAAAGATGAATACAGGTTTTCAAAAATTATTAGTCTTCCTCCCTGAAACTTGCCCAACCATTTTAGTGCATGGAGTTCAGTGTTAGGGCAGTTGGCTCAAGAAAAATCAACAGTTTTTGTTGCTCATACATCTTCCTTGTGAGGCTGGAGAGAGGGTTCAGTAGTTAAGAGTACTAGCTGCTCTTCCAGAGGACCCAGGTTCAGTTTCCAGAACCCACATGGTGGCTAACAACCATTCATAACTCCAGTTTTAGGGTATCAGATGCCCTCTTCTGGTTGCTGCAGGCGTTGTACCACATGGGAGCACTTACATACATGCAGACAAAACACTCAAATACATTATCCCTGTGAAAGGGCAGGGTGCCCACACTAGCGTCCAGATCTTCCTTTAAAACAGACTCAGTGCCTCTGGGTCAGCTACAATATATCTGGATTTCATTTTCTTCTCAAATTTATCTCACTCCAAAAACCACATTATTTTTCTGTAGAAATGTTAAAAATAAACTTCCAAGTACAATTAGCAGGTTGTACAGCATATTTTTGCTTTTAATAAATGAGCTGTCTTTTTCGGTCCTTCATTCCACTTAGTATTTCTTTTCAAAGGAGGAAAAAAAATCAAACAAGGAAAAATGTGGAAAGATGAATTAATGAGACATTTAGAGTAAGATTTTAATGACACAAAGGGCAAGAGTATCTGAGTTCTGCTTTCCCCTTTAATACTTACAACCTGACACATTTCAGGATGTTGTTACTAAAATGAGCTCCATAAGCAGAAAGGGAAAAAAAAGGATACATTTTAAGAAAATGTGCTATAGTGAGGTTATATTAGCTAAGGCCACCCAAACATAATGGAGATTTGATTAAGTGCCATCTTTTCTCGAATTGGCCCTGCAGAAGCTCTAGCCTTTTCTCAGCCGATATTGGCTATGCTACAAATGTTTTCGAAAGTCTTCCATGGAAATAAGCTATGAATGCACTTGTAAGAACAAGGAGACAAGTACCAATAATGCACCCTGTTACATTTTATCGAAAAACGAGAATTGAGGATTTCTCTGGTTGATTCCAGACCTTACTCACCACACTGACTTCAAAGTACTAAAAAGAAAGGAAAGTTATTTTCACTGTGAAATACTATATACTCACCATGTATTTCCTGCTCCTTAGAGGAAACCAGTTTTCACTTGGTGTCTCAGCATCCTTTTAAAATCTGACCTAAGTCATCTGAAACCCAGTTACACTCATCACGTTTGACTTACTTAAAGATGTTGCTTCCCAGGTTGTTTGTGATACAGCTTGCTTGCTCCACATCTCTCTGGCCCCCAAACCCAACACATCTCACAATTGCTAGGTCCAGAGTAAACCTGATGGTCAACATCAGGGTTGTGTGGATAGGTTCCTGCCTTGTAGAATGTTTCATTTAAGTTGGCTGATCTACCAATGGCACAGGAAAGCCCTGGCTGATCCCACTGACCTTGGCAAAGCCATGGTCCCACAAGTCTTTGCTCTCACTCCAGCTTTTGCCCTCACTTTACTCAACACCTTCTGGTTGAACCTCAGTCTTCATGAAGATTGGAACTTAAACCTTCACTGCTGGGCTGCAGCCTTTCAGACTCAGTCAAAATGTGGCATCACCAGAATTGTGGATGGTCCGTGATGTTGGCTAAAGGTACCTCTGGGCTTCACAGTGTCCTTTTAGGGGTGTCAAATGTCTCCAGTGCAAAGTTGTCCCTGAAAGCCAGGATCATATCTACAGTATCTCGTATCACAATCTTGTTCAACTCACTCTTCACTCTCTTGTTGACTTGCCAATGACATCAAATTGTTTCCAGCTTTTACACTTGTCATCCAGGAAATCGGCCTCTGAGTTATAGTCTGTTCTTCCCCAGAGATCTCCAAATAAGTGTAGTTGTCTGTTTATGTGTCTATGGATGTGGACGTGGATTTCTGGCTTTGCTTTTGTGGCAAGTTCTAGAAGTCTTAAAAGTTCTTGCTGGAGAGAAAATAAAATATTCAAGGCAATAAAGTGGTCTTGAAATAAACGTCACTCTTCAAAGTGCATATTGGAGTGTTATATATAAAGATTCTAATTAAAAATAAATGATATTTTATATACTACTAATTGGTTTAATTTATCAAAAATGTAGAAACAACATGACTACTTAGTAGGTTTGAAAAATATTTAAACTACACTAAGACCTGGACAAATGAAATCTGTGTTATAACATTATTAAGCAGTTTAAGTGAGTTATATCTTGAATAATTATACCATGGAAGTTCATGTCAGTACAGTTTGTTTTCCAAAATAATATTGTGATTCACAGTTTTTCACTAAAGCATTGGAAGAAAAAATATTTGTGAGCTTTTTCTCACTTCTTTTTTCAGTGAAAAATATTTTATTTTTCTTAAAACAATTGCTCTGTCTTCTTAATACTACAGTGTGTTTAGTGCAGTCTGGGCCCTATTTTAGATTTCTAAGGATGCTATGACAAATCGCCACACGTGTTGATGACCAAATTTATTCTCTCACAGTTCTGGAACCTACCTGGGATATTTTCTGGAAATTATTTGTACAATGAAAAATTATAAGGAGGAGCTAAGTGGATGGAATTTTATTCGAATTCATCCCTCTATTCTCTGATTATGCAGAGAGCTAGAACCGAGACCAATGACTTGAAGCAACACAGGGGCGGGTCACTTTCATTCATTATGAGGAAAACGTTTTCAAAGGTCAAAATTGTCCAAAGATGATGACATTCATCACTGGGGGTTATTAAAGTGAAGGCTGGGGGCACTTTGCAGAGGTTATATTGATCCCAAATGCAGACGCATTGTAGAGACAGTTTTGGAAGATGCAGAAAATAGAGGTTTTGAGTCCAGGCCCATGAGGATGCTGTGGAGTTGTACTTTCAGTAAGTAACACAAGTGAGTCCCCTGTTCAAGAGAAACGATCAGACACCTCTAAGGAAGTGTTGCAATTTAAGAGTCTATAATTTTCTGCATGGGGCGATGGGAGCAATTTGCAATGGTGGTAAGGAATCCAAATTCTAGTTTGGGTTCTGTCTCTGTGATTTTTGAAGATGTTATATCATGTCTTTGAGACTCTTTTCTGACTGAAATATAAGTGAGATTAGATGCACCTTAGGATTCTTACCTGCTAGGAGTTCAGGGTTTCTGAGGGTAGCCTGGAGGAAATTAATCTCCAAAGTCCCTGAAAAGTTCTTCAGGACATTCAGGAGATAGGGAGTTATCTTGGAATGACTGTAGTGACAGCTGCAAAGGCTGTACAGTCTGGCTGCTTTCGTTGGGCTGGCAGGCATTCTGCCCAGGATCTGTCTGTCTCACACTGGGCAGGTGGGGAGGGGAGGGCTGGAAGCTGGGAACTCAGAAACCTCCCTATTGGTTCTGATTACCACCTTTATGACCCTATTCAGAAAAGAGGATCTGAGGGGCTCCTCTGCTGTTTCAAAGGAGAGTGGTGGGATGACTACGGGGTGCCCTTTCTGTGGACATCTTGCTCACCTCTGGAAGGTGAGCTCGTACAGCACGGATTGGCACATCTGATGAATGAGCCTACCGAAGCCAATGAGCTTCAGCGTTGAACCAATATTGAGGTCCACTTTGTCCTTGACATTTTCTTTCCTCTCCAATTCTCTGATTTTTCCTACAGGAATATTTGTGTGCTAAGCCTTACCCTTACAGATCTTCATATTTTATTTTTTTGAGGAAGGGATTGTGTTCAAATGATTTGCCTTTTACCTTCGCCTCCAAAATGTGCTCATCTATTATCTCAGTGTTATTTCCTTGGGGGCTGGTCTTCCCAAGCTCAGCCTAACACACAGATGGACCACTGGACTTATCTTCACTGTCTTTATCCAAGGACTGTCTAGGCATTTACCTAGGAGTCTCCAAGAGGAAGAGTGAAGGTAAATTCCCTTTACTCATCAACAGAGAAGCTTTAAACTCAGTCACAGAAGATAGGGTGGGTTATCAGGTTATCTCCGAACAGGGTAGGGGATGGCGTTTAGATGACCAGGTGGAAACTGTAGTATCCAGTCATGTCCTTGGGCATTATGACTCCCTGCCTTTTCTATAAAATGTCTCCAGGACTTCAACCCTGACTTCCAGCTGTGTCCTGAAAAGGAAAATGTGCTGCCCTTCTAAAACCTCAATCCAGCCAGGTCAAGACTGTTCTTGGATCTTTTTTCCCAAACCCACAATTTCCTCAAACTCATATACTAGGCAAAGGAGCTACCTCCACCTTATGTAGTTTAGATCAACATACGTTCTATTTCTATTAAATGCACTTATTTTCTTTTATTAAATACATATTATTAATAAAGACGTAACCAATGAAGTGGATCACACATTTGAAGACAAAGAAGACAATTAAGAAACAGTTTTAGTTTTAGCACAGTTAACCCAAAGTGGTGCTTTAGGTGCAAGGTCTGAATGGGACCTACAGGAATTCACCAGATTTCATTCATAAGACAAAAGGTTGAAAATGCCTATTGCTCTTCACGTCAATGTTCCAAATGCTAGGAAATGACACATTAGCAATATTTAAACAAATGAACCACAAGCCTTCTTAAAAAGGACTTATCAGAAGGAAATAGCCTCTATTCATATCCTTGGGTGTGTGTGTGTGTGTGTGTGTGTGTGTGTTTGTGTGCGTGTGTGTGTGTGTGTGAGAGAGAGAGACAGAGACAGACAGACAGACAGACTTGCTGCCATGGATCCATTTGACATCACTTGTGACTTCTATAAAGCTTTATTTTTATAGTCTACTTTGTTCATAACTGTGTCTTCCTCCTCATTCCTACCCTAATTCCTTTTTCAAAGTCCATATTCCCATGTCTATATTTTTATCTCTAATTTAAAGTATTTCAAGTTTGACCTTAAAAAAATACAGATGCTCCTTGATTTATAGAGTGGTTGTGTCCTGATAAATTCATCATAAGTTGAAAGCGCTGTAAGTCAAAAGTACATTGAATATGCCTAACGGACTGAGCATTGGAGCACGGCAGCCCAGTGTGCTGCAGAACACTGGCTGATTCCCTTGTGATTACATGGCTGACTGGGAACCATGCTTTGTGACTGTCACTTCCCATCACCAGATCAGGAAATGATCAAAGTTCAAAAACTGAAGTGCAGTTTCTCCTGAAAGCATATTACTTTGGGACCATCTAAAAGTTATAGAGTTGAAAAATAGTAAGTAGAGCCCACGTCAGTGATTACTCTCTCCTTCCTGATACCTTCTCTTTATATAAAAAGCGTTCCGTTTCTTACCCTAACCCATTTGATCCACTGCCGATGTGCACACCTGAGTATTTCAATGTATTAGTTTATTTGGTGTGATTTACCAACAGTTGCTTTTCTTTTTGCCTTTGGAATGGTTTGGATAAGTTGATGTGGTGGTTTGAATGAGAATGTCTCCCATAGGCTCCAAGTATCAGCATGCTGTATTCCCCAGTTGGTGGTGCTATTTTGGGAGGTCTTAGAAGGTGCAGCCATGCAGAAGGAAGCACATCACTGGGGGTGGACTTAGAGAGTTCTTAAGCCTTGCTGGATCCCCAGCCACTCTGCTTCAAGATGTGAGTGCTAAGCTTTGTACTCGAGCTACCCCTGCCACCATGCCTCCCCGCCATGGTGGACTCTGATCCCTCTGGAACTGTAAGCTCAAATAAACTCTTCCTTCTATAAGTTCCCTTGGTCATGGCATTTTAGCACAGCAATGGAAAAATAGCTAAGACAGTTGGTGAGGTTTTTCAACTCCGTGTAGTAGGCAGATAGCACCTGGACGGGCTTCTAATGGGATGCATCTTGCTCAGAACCACTTTCTGCATATGATCATTAGTGTCAACTTTCATTTTCACCATGCTGCTGAGAACATGCTGCTGAGCAGCTTCCCGAGGCTTCTGACAGGGAAGAGAGTCTTGGTTACACTGGGATACACTCCACATCTTATGTTTGGTGGACGCTTTCGCCAGGGCTCTCAGCATCTCCAACTACTCACCTTCTTCCACTGAAACCACTCACTGCTTATTCAAGTCACATGTAAGGCTGGGCAGTGGGTAGTCTGGCAGCACATGAGCAAGAGACACTGCATAAAAATATCATCATTATGCCTGTCAATCATGATCTTATCTTTATTTTTACTCAGGGACAGGGGTTCCACACAGAAAAGAAAAAGCGACTGTTTCTGTTCAAGGGCAAGTCCCACTTGAGAGAGTGTCTGCTGCTGTGTGAGGGAAGCCTGGCTATTTTACTGATGGTTGGGAAGTCAGGAGGGAGCTGCTGTGCTGGAGGGAAGGTTGCAATGTGGGCTGATCACTGCTCTGTGGACTTACAGCCTCTATTGGTGCAGTAAGGGTGGTTACATATATCATGGACTTCCACCTTCTTGTCAGTACCCGTGAGCCTCAGTGACCTGGATTTTCCCTGTAGGGAGCTCTCCACTGCAGTGATGGAAATAAGGATTTCCTGCAATGCATCTCGGGGCATTACTCTAGAGGAGGTTGGTGGAGGTGAAGAGCCCGAGATTGGTGCTGGTACTCTGTGGGCATTGCATGACATAGGTGCACTTATACACAAGCAGGCTATATACTCATATACATAAAATACAATAATAAATAAATATATTTTAATCTTTTTATTTATTTATCTTTTTGAGACAGGGTCTCCTTGTAGCCCCAGCTGGCCTGGAACTCACTATGTAGACCAGGGTGGCCTTGAACTCACAGAGCTCTGCCTGCCTTTGCCTCCCAAGTGCTGGGATCAAAGGTGTGCGCTATCATGCCCAGCCTATAACATACATTTTAAAAAACAAACAGAGGTAATGATAGTTCCTATCTCTGAGGGCTTCTTGTGAGGAGCTAGTGACATATGCTTCCATGGCTTCTGTGACTGTGACTATGGCCTTCTTATTTCCTGCTGAGACCCTCATGTGGGGATGCTCTCTGTAGTCTCCATTTTCCCCATCACTCTCCCAGGTTTGCATCCACTTCATACAGGGGATCTCCTCTTACTTAGAGCCTCTGAGGCAGTCCTTTTGGGTATTGAGTCTAAAGTCACAGTTTCTTCATAGTCTGTTATCAATGTTAAGTCTCATGCCCTTTAACTCTTGTTACTGTTTTGCCTGCAAGCTACTCTCTTGAAACACATAATCAGTTTAGAATTCCACCCATATAAACATGCTCAACTTTCCTGAAACTTGGCATATTTTTCATGCATGAAGGCCTATGAAAATTCTGCTTGCTTCATCTGGAATGACTGTCCTTGGAGTTATACTCCTGAGGCCTGGTTCTAAAATTACTTCACATGGTAGATGGTAACAAAGGCCTCTAAAGAATCATATATATGTTAATGTGCCTTTCCACTCCTACTCCAGAAGGGGCATTAGTTTCTATATTCTCTTTAATCTAGGTAGGCTAGGCCTTGTGAATTGCTTTCAAGGGTAGAATACAGTAGATTTGACATTGTATAAATTCCAGTGCCTTCCATTAGAAGGCCTTGCAGTTTTTACCTTCTCCCTCTTGGAACTTTGAGATCGTGAGGATATAAAGATGCCTAGTGTCTCTTATTGGAATGTCTGAGATGATGTGGAAGAGGAATGAGGCTCCAGCTAAGAGCTAAGACTACCAAACAAAGGAATGAGGCCACTGTGGATCGTGCAGCCTCAACAGGACCATCTGATGACTATGACCTCATGGGTGAGACAACAGAAGGGTTACCTGATTATCAGCTCGTGGGTACTGAACATGATAAATGAGAAGTTGTAGTTTGAAGCCATTATAGTGTATGACGGTGGTTACATTGGAACAGATCGTTGATACACTTCCTTAGAGGAATGTTATAGGCATTGCCAGTGTAAACTCATGAATATTCTTCTGGGCTCAAACAATATTTTGTCCCTTCTTCTATTTAATGCACAGCTCACACAATTAAGGTTCTGCAGTGAACCTGCTTCTCTCACCAGAAAATAGTCTGAACAGCAAAGATCAGGTTTTTGTTCATCTTTTTATCTCCTGTGACTATTCTAGTGCATGGAACATGGAAACCATGGATAGTTATTACACATGACACACATTCTTCAGCTCCGGAAGTTCTCTCATGTGTCCTCTGGAACTCATGGTCAACATGCAAAATCAGTTCAAATTTTCTTCACTGTCTTGTTCTTCCCCAAGGGCACCGCTTCCGGGTGGCCCTTTGATGTAGTAGCTATTTCCCCACTCAGTGCTTCACCCTGGGATTGAAGGCAGAAAGTGATCCCTCCTTGATTTGCATGACTTCTTTCATACTATCTTCATTGTGTGTGTGTGTGCATGTGCGTGTGCGTGTGCGTGTGTGTGCGTGCACGTGTGTGTGTGTGTGCGTGTGTGTGTGCATGTGCGCGTGCGTGTGCGTGTGTGTGCGTGCACGTGTGTGTGTGTGTCTACTCAGCTCCGATCCTCATGACGTCATATCCTGTGAAAGTCACCTACTACCCCCTGGTCTCTGCCTCTCATTCCAGAAAGATTTAAACCACAGACTCACGACCACCCTTTCTAATGCTTCTCAGTAGTGATGTCAGTATCTGTGTGAATCAGTCGTCTGCTACCATGGCTTCTCAGTTCCTGACCTCCTCTCTTTTAATGACCTTGCCCATTGTCCTATCTGTCACACCTTAGGTGTTCATACCTCAGATCTTGTCCCCATTAATAACCGTAACCTCGGCATGATCTGAATTTCAGATCTTCCACTATCCAATCACTGTATTTCCAGACCTGTTTGTCTTGCCTTGAACTTAGAAGTCCCTTTGCCACTGAAATTATGGATAACTTGGTCACTCCTTTTCATGGTTCCTCATCCTGTATCTTGCCCTCATTTGTCTGTTACATGTTAATGGTCAACTATTTCAGTTGTTTTCTTGCCTGTCTCTTGGCTTCCTATACTTTCTTACTTGCTTTGAAATGAACCATGTCCAACTTTCTGCCTGACATATGTTCAAATTCATAGAGCTAAATGAGGCTGGAGAAAGAACTCACCCTCTTCAAATTCATAAGTGCTAACTGTGTGTGGTGATATCGTCCTTAACCCTAGTACTTGGGAGGTGAAGGCAAGAAGATCGTGAGTTTAAGGCCAGCCTGAGCTACGTAGTGAATTCCAGGCCAACTTGGGTTACACAGTGAGACCTTGTCTCAAAACAAACTAAATAGACAACAAAAAATCCCTTAAATCTTAACAACCCCAAGAGGATACTTAATGTTACCCACAACCAGAACTTCATCTTCCTAGTCGAGTCCCTTTATTCTTCTAGTTAACTATTTCCATGCTTTCCAATCCAAACCTTCAATACCTCTACCCCTGTCCTGGTTATCTTTAATTGCCAACTTGACACAGCCTGCAGTCACATAAGAGAAGAATCTTCAATTGAGGAATTGCTTAGAACAGGTTGGCCTTGGGCATGACTGTGAGGGACTATCTTAATTATTAATTGATGTAGAAGGGTCTGTCTCACTGTGGGCAGCACCATTTATTGGCCAGGTGCTCCTGGACTGCAAATACAAAACTAGCTAGGCATGAGCCAGAGAGGGAGCCAGAGAGCCAACCAGAAAGCCACAGTCCTCCACAGTTCCTAATTCCAGGTTCCTGCCCTGATTCCCTCAATGATAGATTGTGACCTGGGATGTCTAAGACGGACTGTAGCCTCTGAGCTGAAATAAACCCTTTCCTCCTCTAATTGCTTTCGGTCATGGTGTTTGTTGCTGCAACAGAAAGTAAGCTAGAACAGCCCCTTTGGGTCCCATATCATTAACAAAATAGATATAATCAGGAGAGACCATCTACACATCTCCCACCCCTCCATTCTGATTCCTCCCTTCCATTTTTATGTATAAACGGTTCATTTTTCTAGTGAAAATGACCCACCTATCTGCATATTAGATTCAATCTCCTCTTGTAGACTCATTTACTTTTGGATTTTCCTTTCTCTTTAACCATTGTCCCCCTCTATGGAGTCATTTCTGTCATCATAAAAAACAGACTGTCATTTTCCTATTTAAATGCCTACATGTTCTAAATTACTGTGTTCCTATACATGTTCTACCGTTTTTCTTTTTAGAAGAACTGCTTTAAAGATGATCTGTCTCAGATCACTCTCAAACACACTCCAATAGGCTTTTTATCCTCAGTGTTTTGTGAGATGTACAGGTCAAGGTCAGCAAGGAATTCAGGGGTGTTCAACTCAATGCCCAATTCTCAGCCCTCAGCTCACGAGCTAATTCCTTCAAATACTTTCTAGAGAATTTGACTCTCAAAAAGCCCTAGCCTCTTTGTTTTCTTCTCAGTCCCTAACAATTTCATCTAATTTTTCTTTGCCGTTTTTTTCCTTCACTTCCTGACTTGTAAATACTGGGTATCCCAAGTTTTAGGGCTGTAAGCATCATTTCTATGATGGTGAGTTATACTGTCCCCAGCTCAAATATGCCGTTAAATGTAGATCCACATGTACAAATGCCTGCTTGTCTCTCCAGGTGAATGGGTAAGGGGACAGGAGTCTCTAAAACTTAACCTGTCCCAAATTGATCCTTAGATTTCTTGATCTCCACCTAAACATGCACACATGCATGCATGTATGCACACACACACACTGCAGATCTCCAGTCTGCTCATAGTCTTCCTCATTGAAATTAATGACAATTCCAATGTTGGGAGTTGCTCAGGCCCAAGTTGTACAGTTATCATTAGTTCTTTTCTTTTTGTCACTTTCTGAATCTGACCTGCTCCCAGATAAGGTGTATTGTTTATGGTGCTTTTTCCTAGAACATAAAGTCCAGGTAGAGATTTTTAAAAATATTTTAATTATTATTTTCTCATTTCATGTGTATGTGTGCACTGCCTACATGTAGGTAAGTGCACCCGTGTCGTGCAACACCCGTGGAAGACAGAAGAGGCTGTCGGATCCCCTGGAACTGGAGTTACGGACAGTTGTCAGCTGCCATGTGGGTGCTGGGATTTGAACCCGGGTCTTCTGTAAGAACAGTCAGTGTTCTTAACTACTGAGCCATCTCTCCAGCTCCGAGGTAGAGAAATTTTTATCTATTTTATTTTCTTTTAAATCTTAAGTGCTCAAAAGTATTTAGAAACTAGCAGATACCCAACAAATACTGAAATGAATAAGTGGGCAAACAAATTGAAAAAAATAACAAAATGGAACTTTTAGCTATAAAAAGTAATTGAAATTATATACTTAGCTGGATAAAAAGAAAATTAGTTTTCAGAGACCAATACAATGTCAATAGAGAGATACATTCATGACTTCTATCAGGAGGCTGGCTGGCATAAATTGATGTCCCAGCCATCAACAAAGACATGAAAAACAACAGAGCAATCCTATCCATGAAACTATATTTAAAAATTCTCAGTCTGGATGTTGACACACATTTGTAATCCCAGCACCTGGGAGGCTGAGGCAGGAGGATCACTAATTTAAGAGAGGCCTGGAGTATATAGAAAGTTCAAGGCCAACCTAAGCTTAAAAAGAAAGTTTTTTTTTTAACTTTTTCTTTGTTAGCTTTTCATACTAACAAAGAAAGAAATTCTGGATATATTATTAAACAAAATTTGACAATATATGAAAATCAGTCTACTATATTTCACAAATTTTAATTCTATTTAGATGAATTTCAGAGCACCACTTTCAAATATACTTGATACTTATTAATGAATGAATTTTATGCCTCTTGAAAAAAATATATATATATTGAACTCTACACCCCAATAGGATAGCACTAAGAAGCAGAACCTGTGGGAGATAATTTATGAGGGTGGGGCCTAATGAGTGGAATTAGTGCCTTTACAAGAAGGGACTAGAGAGCTTGCTTTATGCCATGTGTCTATACAATTACAAGCCTACAACCAACAAGACAGCCCTCATCAGACTTAGTGGTGCTGCTGCCCTGATCACAGACCTCTAATCTTTGGAGCCATGTAAATTAATTTTTTTGTTGTCTATAAGCCACCATGTCTGGGTATTTTATTGTGGCAGCCTGAGCTAAGGCAGTATTTGATTTTGAACAGTGACTTTATGGACAACGAATGGAGTACTCATGGCTACTTAGTTTATTTACTTTTTTAGTTAACACAGAGTAACGTTGACTCTTTTTTTGTATATGTGCTGTTTTATGACGTTCTGACCCACGTAGATTCTGTAGTGTGGGTACAGAATACACATATCACCTCATAAAACTCCCTCCTACTGTCCCTTTCACACTCCTCTCCCCAGTTTCCAGTGCCTGGTGACCATTAACATCTCCATTTTGTGGAACATCATATACATGGAATAAAACTGTATGTAAGTTTTTGAGAGTGACTTTTTTACTCAAGGAAACTGATGCTGAGATCAGGTTGCTGTATGTATCAATAGTTCACTCTGTTTTATTGCTGAGTTTGGATTAACTAGAGGTTGTTCATCTATTTGCTCAATGAATGACATTTGGGCTGTTTCTCCTCTGTGGAGATTATGAATAAAGTCATTACAAATCCTTTCATATGAAGTTTTTGGTAAACACTTGCTTTCACATCTCTTGGGTTAATACTTAGGAGTGGGTAAGCAATGTTTAACTCTATAAGAAACCGCCAAACTGTTTTTCAAAGATACCATATCATTTTGCATCCCCTAAAACAACATATAAACGTTCCAGTCATTCCACATCACTACCAGCACTTGGTACCACCAGTGTGATTTAAGTTATTTTTTCAGTCAGTTTAAATGGTGCATCACAGAAACCAAGTCCTGGTTGTTTCTGGATTTTGGAATGCAAATAGCTAAATTTTGAGAATGAGAGACTCACCAAAAATTTTACTCGAATTTATCTGCTTATTTGTTTGGATAATAAGAGCTACATACTTCCACAAGAAAATGATGAAGACAAACAATGATCTAATTATCATAAACAGGTAGTATAACGGGAAGGGAATTCACTTTGCTGGTACATTAAGGGACTCTTAAGATATTGATGTAGGGGCTGGAGAGATGGCTCAGTGGTTAAGATCACTGACTGCTCTTGCAGAGGACCAGAGTTTGGTTCCCAGCACCCACATGGTGGCTAATAACCATCTGTAACTCCAGTTCCAGGGGATCCAATACCCTCTTCTGGCATCCATAGGCACTACACTACATACATATAAGCAAACCACTCATACACATAAAAAATTAATAAAAGTTTTTAAAAAGATATTGATGCAAGTTATAAGGCAAAGTGGTGGGTCCATACAACATGCTATGAGGTTATGATTATTCTTGAAATTATACCCATGTTGAATGTATTTCACAGTCAAAAATTTTAAAATAAATATGTTTGAGTATATCAACCCCATAAAAATAGAACAGTGTTTGGTGTCAGCATACCCAAGACCCATGCAAACTTATACAGACAAAAACCCAGCATAGAACTGTGGAAATGAACAGCAGGTTCCAATCTTAGTGGATTCTTAAGATTAGTGGATTCTTAAGATTCTTAGTGGATTCTTAAAGATTCTTCTTAAATCTTAAAGAATCTTCTTAAAGAAGATTAGCTCTTCTTCACCTGGCAGTAATCAGCTGCCAATAATTCTTCTACTAAGATTGGAAACTGCTGGTCATTTCCACAGTTCTATGCTGGGTTTTTGTCTGCATAAGTTTGCATGGGTCTTGGGTATGCTGACACCATTGCTGTAGATTTGTATAAGAAGGATCCCAGGTACTTAGAGGATGATTTCTGTATGGTCCTGTACCTCCTTTCTGGCCCTAACAATCTTGATGCCCCCTCTTCCCCAATGGTCCCTGAGCTCTGAGTAGGTGGATTTTAATATGAGTCCTTTCCAAAGACTCAAACTCTGAAGACTCTTATCCTCGGCTTTTTGGCCATTTGTGACCTTTTGTGTATCTGGTCCTCTGTTGCATGAGGGAGCATCACTGATTGTAGGAAATCAGGCGTGCTCTAGGGTGAGATGAGTCTAAAACTTTTAAGTCTAGGCTTCATTCTCTCCTAACAGGAGGGGTGCTGAAAACAATAGCTCTGATAATCCTCTTGCAGAACACTGTGAGGCTAGCAGGAGAAAGTGGACAGGTCAAAAGTGCAGGCTCCTTGCTCTGTGGAAAGTGTCCTGGTCAACAGCTCATCTCCATGTCCTGAACAAATAACTCAGCTGTCATTAGCTAAGAGATTAGGCCAGGTTAATCGTTTCCTCCTGAGCTAAAAAGTAAAAGTTTACCATGCCTTTAGCCCTAAGAAAGAAAATATTTTGGCCAATAAATTACCAGACAGTCATTGGTAACTTTGAGTAAAAGTTTAACCATCCTTCTGGTGCCAAAAAACAGGCAATATGTCCTGTTTCTTTGTACCCTAAATCTTTGTATGTGACTGCCAAATGCCACGTGACTTCCAGTTCCTTGTAATATATAAAAACTATCTGGATTTTGTAATAAACAGCTTGTTGTAAAGACAAAAACAACAACAACAACAACAACAAAAAAACCCTACTCTTTTTAGGTGTTTAAGTACAGTGAGTTAAAAACTTAATAAAAACATTCTGTAGAATTTGAGCATAGGAATATCTTAAAACATGAAACATTCCTTAAAACCTGCTTAAACTGAGCCAGGCATAGTATTATATAACTGTAATCTTAGCTTGGGAGACTGAGCAGGAAGATGACAAGTTGAAAAACAGCCTGGGCTATATGGTGCGATTATAGTTCAAAACAAACAACCAACCCCAAAGCCAAAACAAAATGAAAAGCTGTTCAATTTCTTTACTATTTCCACACCTGTTTATATCCATAGGCCAAATTGCCAATGTGTCAGTTCATTACTCCCAGATGTCAGAACCGACACACACTTGAAGAATTCATCTAGTAAAGCCAATCTTAACGACTGGCAAAGAGAAGCTTTTTGTTAGAAACAAAGACTAGAATGGACCTTGAGTCAAGAAACACATGAAAGTCTTCATGTTTGCCATTGGGATCCCTACATACCCTTATATTACCATCTAGACACACAGCTCTTTAGTGGTTGGTCTGCTTGTCTCTGATATTGCATGAGGAGCATGTTACCTGTGACGACACTGGGGATTTTGGAGAGAAAGCTCTTAACTGTTCTGATGGGTACACCTCCTGTCTTGTCATCCTGCATCTTTGTAATGATGTCCTCGATCTGGAAGAGGTTGAGGAAAAGAAGTGTTAATTTTTTCTCACACAGTAATACTAAATACAAGCCTTTATTATTTATTTATTTATTTATTTATTTTATTTATATATGTTTTGGTCTTTTTTGAGACAGGGTCTCCCTGTAGCCCCAGCTGGCCTGGAACTTACTATGTAGACCAGGCTAGTCTTGAACTCACAGAGATCCACCTGTCTCTGCCTCCTGAGTGCTGGGATCAAAGGCGTACGTACGTCACCACTCCCGGCTTATAAATATAAGCCTTTATAAGACAGTCCCAGTGTGTATTAAATGAATGCTAACAACAGAGATCAGGGAAAACCTTCATCTAGTCAGTCAGGAAACATATGTTGAGTGTGGGGAGGTCAGAGGTGATATGAAAGAACATAGGACAAGTTCTACAGGAGCAGCCCCTTCCCCACCAGGGCACCAAGGGAGGGAGGGAGAAGTACATGGGAATTCTTGATTGGATTCAACATGAACTTCAATATGTATATGATGAAATGTCTCCTCTTATTTAAATTAAGTTTATATGTAGCTTGTATCATGGGACATCACCATATTTAACTCTTCTTAAATGGCAATTTCCCAAGATTCACCCTAAAGTGTTAACATAAACTAATCATTAGGAAGTTTAGGCAGGGATGCTTTGGGGACCAGAAGAAGACAGTGGGAGGAAGAAGACGACTGTGGGAGGCTGGAAGGCAGGCCTCCGTGATTCTGAATGGGGGTATGAGGATGGCCACTCTGAGGCAAGGCCGAGGAGCCTAAGGGCAGAATACTCTAGTTTTTGGAAGAGGACAGCCACACTATCATGAGAAAGACCGCAGGGGGCTGGGCTAAACAAGGTCTTACTAGTGAAAACAGAGCAGCGAATGGGGCTGAACCAAGGGTACACATTTGTAGCTAAGACGTCACAAGCCAGTTGTAATTTCTTAGGCAGAAATGTTCAGGGTAGGAGACATAAACGTCTATAACAAGGATGTGGCCCCTTCTGGGGGGAGGTGGAGTAACTGGAGAAGTAGATAACATTTGGTATCACATATTTTGTTCCCCTAATCAATAGTAATATCTTTGAAATACCAGGATGCATTCTCTGAGTAAGTCTTTAATGGAGTCACATTAATTAATTAAAGACAGAAATTTAAGCTATAACTTAATTTCCTCTAGCTTAACACACCAGCATTACATTTCAAGGGTAACTGATTTTTTAAAAAACATGTGTCTAATAATTATGCTGGTAGCTACAGATATTCATTAGATACCAACTTAGGTCATGGTATAAGATCGTCACCATCATTACCACCAGTAAGATAAATTTAGAAATTCTAGGTGCTAGTCTAGGTATTTTATATACTTTGCCTTGCTTAATATTCATAATTATGTTATAAAATGATTCCACGCTTCTCTCTCTCTTTTTTTTTTTTTTTTAGGTAAAGAGACTAAGCTTTAGCAAGGCATATCAATCAGGGTAAAACAAGTTAAGTTGGGGAAGCAAATAACTCCTCAAATGTCAGTGGCTTAACATAGTCAAATTTATGTCTCAGGTCTGCTACATGTCTGTCACACATCAACATGGGGACACTACTCATTTTTGTCACTTGAGGGGGCAGCCGTCTTCTTGAATGTGACCAGTCACTATGCTAGAGTGACAAGAGAAAGTTCTGGAGAGGTGCTACCAGGCATTCGGTGTATAATACATTCAACATAGGCATAACATACTTGCTTACAAATTCTTTTCTCAGAGCTTGTCACTATCTAAGCACTGAGGAACCAGGGCACCGAGTCCTCTGGTTGCCTGAAGAGAGGAAAAGAGCCTCTGTAATCAACCCCAATGGCTACTACAGGGCTAAGTAATGTTAACAACCTTCACAAGGTCCCACAGCTACCCAGTGGTAAAGTCAAGTTTGAATGTCGTTGCAGACTCTAGGATTCAGGTCTCTAAACCTGAGATGTTTTGCTTTATAATAGGATTCTCAGAAAACCAGTCAAGTGTGGAAACCATCTTCCCATGGAGATTTCTGGGTTTCCCTTAAAAAGTACTGGGAAAGAGGGATTGAAGACGTAATTCAGCAACAGAATGTTTGTCTAGAATGTGCTATGTTCTATCCATAGCACTAACTAAGCAAATAAATATACAGGAGATGGAGAAGTCATCCGAGGGGCCCAGTCACTTAGATGATAGTGGGTTTCTCATAGGTAGAAGAGTCATTCCCTGAGGCCTGAAGATCTGTGTTCTGTTAAATTACATTCTAAGAAGGAATTTAATCCATATTCCCATTGTCCACCTCATTCACTACTTGGCTCTCTGTTAACTCAGCCCAACAATTTACAGTATTCTCAATATTACTTCTCAATGATCAAGGGCAGCTCTTAGGGTAAAATGGTCACGTTTTCAAATGTAATCTATGCCTTTGACCTAGTGTGTTATCTGAAACCAGAAGTGCTGGTTACATTGATAGTTGCTGTGAGATAGCCAGAAAATCTTTGGGAACTGGAGGGAAGTCAATATGTCAATTCAGTTAGACTTCTGAGTGGGCATTAGATGGTAATAATTTTCAGTCTCTGCTAATATGGGATGGATGTAGAGACCTGGCTACACAGAGGAATTGGGGAAATGGAAAAGGATTTATATTTTCTTGACTATTAAATTGTATCTAACTTCTGACACCCTTTGCTCCTAAGGAAGAACAAACTCAATTCTTCCACATCCATTAATATGAAGATCTGCATCATGGAATGTGTTTGGACCTAGCTGCCACAGTGTCAATCAATGAACAGGTGGTCTCTATCAGACAGCCAGGTGAAATAGAGAAATGGCTTGGCCTGGCCAGCTTGGATGGTTCTGCCTGGATGATCCCCAACAATCAGGGCATTCTTCTCCAAGGAGCTCAGTGCTCAGCACAGATAAACTGGTACAAAGCCTTTCCAAATACTAGGGGCAAGGCACAGATAAACTGGTACAAAGCTTTTCCAAACACCAGGGGCACGGCAGCCATTATAACAACCCAAAGCCAAGTTTGAATGTAGTTGCAGACGCCAGGGCTCAGGTCTTTAAACCTGAGCTCTCTAAAGCTTTCTTTGAAATGAGAGGCAGACACAGTTTACTGAAATAGGCCTGGGTAGGAAGGCAGGAGGGAGGGGTGAGGAAGAGCAATCTTCTCTTTAGAAATGGAAGTCACAGTGGAACAGCAGGACCAGACTGAGGTCTGGAAAAGCCTGTGGTCCTCACTGAAGTGCTGTTTCTTGGGCATCACTCTTCTTGTATCTATGGTAATGGGTATGTTTGCCAAGTGCAGAACTGTGGTCTGCAGATATGAGAGGCTTCTCTGATGTAACCAATGCAAAACTGTCTAAGGAGTTACATGGTACAGGCTGAGGAAGGGGGTGGGTAGCACCGAGAGTCGGGGGCAGGAGGGTAAAGTTTTACAGATTATGTATGTGGGGCAGATGAATCCTGAAGAGGCCCTAGCACTGCTCCTTCATGGCCAGCCCAGGCCTGCCTGCTTATCTCTACCTTTCTGGATGACACACCCGAGAGAAATGACAAAGGCCCATATCAGTATTTGTTGTGTGAATTAATGATCCAATGAGCTAATTTATTTAGCTCATGCAATGTTTCCTCAGTGGGAGATTAAAAAATGTCAGATATAAAAAATTATGGTGCAATTACTGAAAAGAAAAGTCCGTAGCACGTCAGGGAAGGAGGCCTCAGGCAGGAAGGACTTTTCATCCGAGTGTTTCACCTTGACTTTGCAATCAGTTGCTTAGTTCTACTTCAGCTCCTGCATTTCATTACAGACCCCGTCTGTCCTGGTGTCTCTGAATGAGTGAAAATGATTTTGTGGACACCCTCTTGTCAGCCCAGAGGCAGGAATCAAAGCTGGCCAGTGATAATCACGTTTCCCAGTGAAAAATGAGTATGCTTCGCTGAGCATGGTCTGTTCCATATGTCTCCCAGGAGATCAGGCCATTTCTCTTTTTAAAAACATAACACAACTTCTATTTCAAACTTTTAAATGTATTCAAGTTCACTTACTACTTTTAGTCCCAGGCTCTGTGTCAGTTTTTATAGTTAAAAGGCAGGGAGGGAGTGGCCTAGGGAGATGGCTCAGTGGGTAAAGTATGAGCACGTATGAGTACCTGAATTTGAACCTCCCAGAACCCACATAAAAACTGACTGGAGAGGTTGCTCAGTGGTTAAGAGTACTGGCTGCTCTTGCAGAAGTCCTAGGTTCAATTCCCAGAACCCACATGGCAGCTAACAGCCATCCTTAACTCCAGTTCCAGGGTAATCCGATGCTCTCTTCTGATCTCTGCGGGCATTGCATGACGGGCTCACTTACACAGATGCAGGCAATATACTCATACACAAAAAATAATAAAATATTTTTTTAAAAAAATCTGGGCATAGTAGTATGCATCTGTGATCCTAGTGTTCCAACAGCAAAATGGGAGGCAGAGACAGGAGAATCTCCAGGAGCTCATGGGCCAGCTACAGTGGCATATACTATGGTGGTGACTAATTATTGAGACCCTTTCTCAAACAAGATAGAAGGTGAGGACTAATGTCCAAGGTTGTCCTCTAACTGCCACATATATGCCATGGCATGCATGTGCCTGTAGTCATACGCATGAATACATGTGCACACACATGCACACATCACACACATGCACGTCACATACATACACACACACACACACACACACAATAATAGGCAGAAGAATCCCTTAATCCCTTATTTTCATAGAGGAATATGAAATCACTAACACACTGTTTAGTGATTCAGGGATTTAGACTCATCATTAGGATGTGTTGGGGACTTCTGGGCCAAATGTTGTCTCCAAAGACACTGGAAGTGAAACATTAAATGTCCATATCAGAGGCCCTTAGAACGGGTTCCATCAGGAACCCTGCCCTTTTTACCATCTCAGTTCAAGGGCTGAAGGGAATCTTGGGATTCCATATTCTAGCTATCAAAATGCTTGCTAAATTTTGGGCTAAATGTATTTTCAAATCAGTGTATCAATCAAGGATATTATTGGTGGTAAATAACAGTAATAGCAACCTCTAGACGAAGTTGGTGTGGATGGTAGTTGAAATTGCTGCAACAGCTCCTTTCTGAGACCTGCCATCTTTGTCCACCTCCCCCTCTCCCCATGGTGGTCATATTGAGGAAGAAAATTAAAATTCATTGAGAAAAACCCAGAGCAGGTTGCCCAAGAAATCAGCCACTGCTTATCTAAGAAAACAGCCTCCCTACTTACCTAAGAAAACAACTGTTTGTCTGATCTTTGCTTCTGCATCTATAAATATGCTTCCTGCTTGGAATTCCAGCTCATGGACTCCCTGACTCATAGCTTAGAGACTTCTATGCCTGACTCTGGTGACACAGACTAGAGACCCCTGTGCCTGTTCTACAGAGATGTAGGTGGGAATTCAAGACCACCAGTGCTGGAGTGGGTCTGAAATGACGCTGGATTGTCTATAAATACTATAAAAACTGTTTCCTGGAGCTCAGATTTTGGAGAGGACTCCCCCCAGTTTCCTACTGTCAGGAATTAAAGCTATGATCTTCTACTCTGTCTCCAATGCCTGATTTGAAAGTGGTACTTCCTATTATGAGATGGCTGCTCCAGTTCTAGGCTTCAAGTTTCTGTTAACAATAAGAGAAAGGGGAAGTGTTTGTGCAGTTGTACTTGTTTCCTTAACCAGGAAAATCCAATTCCATTCTAGAAGACTCTAGCAGATGGTCACTCACATCTCAGTCCAGAATAGGATCACGTGGCTACTTTGAGCTGCAAAACAGGATGGGAAGAGGTGCTTGGCTTCTCCTTTCCTGTGCCACATGGAAGAGGGGAAGAACAGGATAGAAATGGGGCTGGGTTAGTCAAACAACTTTGTCTGCCCACAAAAATCCTGGAATTGTGGGCATTCATGAAAGGATGGGCAGGCAGACCCTGGTTTTCCTTCAACCTGTTTTCTGTACTGCAGTTTCCATGAATACTCCTGAATGGCAAATGTGTGCATTTAACAGCATTGCTTAAAATCTGCGTATTCTGTCCCGGAGCCCTCCTTGTTGTAAGTTTTTATAAGACCCTCTATCGTTTCTCCATATCAATTATCATGCTAATGTGTATTTGCATATTTTTATTTGCCTCTCCCATTAGGCTGTTTTGCTCATCATCTTAATTAATATTAAGTGCTCAGCAAATATTTCTTGCATGAACACAACTATAAATAGATGAATAAATATTATGTCTACTACATTCTTAAAGAACTTTACCTCTGATGCTAGCATTGAGTGGCACTTAACTTATTAAGAGTCTTGGGGAAGGGAGGTAACCAAAAATCTCACCTACTCAGTTGCAATCTAAAAGGCTAAATTTGTTCATGACATTTAAGGTCATTTTGCTTTCGGATGGGTTCCATAAACAGACATCTCAAGATGTCATGAATTTTCGCAGCTATACTCAAGAAAAAGCTCCACAGGCACCCAACCAAGTACCAGCAGAGAACTGGATCATCAAGGAATGATGCTTGAGTGGATTGGGGGGCCATGCGAAGGGGATGGAGGAAGCAATGTTGTTTGCTTTGTGGCTACGATTCTAATATTACATCATGTAGTGTTTCATAAATTACTCTCATGGGAACATTTTTCTCCCATTTAAACGAAGAGAAACACAGGAAGAATGGCATTCCAGGGCTAGGATCGAACAGCTTCCTGACATCTTAGGGAAAGCATTTTTTCCTGAGTTTGGTTGGGAGAGTTGAGCTTGTGTTTCTTGTATAGGAATCTGTTGTTGCTTTGAAAGATAAGGGAGCTGGTCCCCTGGGAGGGCAATGGACTGGGAAATCTGCCGTAGGCCAGCTGCAATGCATGTGAGGACAGCGGACACTGACTGGTCAGTGAAACATGCCAGCAGTTTCGGAAGACCTCAGTTCCTCATTATCATCCCCTCAAATTACTCTAATTTGAGTGTGTCATCTGCTTCTTGTTGGGAGCCATTCTCTCTTTGCAGAACAACAGGCTGGTATTTAGGGATGGTGAATTATTCAAGGACACGTAAGACCGTTGAATAAATGTGATTAGTAGTAGAAAAGCCAGGCAGTCTAGCTCTAGAGCCTGCTGCCTGGATCTCCACACCAGCTGGTCAGGACCTGTTCAAGGGGGCTGGGGTTCATCTAAGGCTTTAGCTGAGTGGAAGAGGATACAGAAGTTGGGGCCACCGTATCATGTTAGAAGGCTAATACAGAGTATGGAAGGCATAAAAATGTTTTCCACCAACAGATGAGCATACCCCAATCCCCTGGAACCTGAGGGTATGTTACCTTACGTGGTACATGAGTCATATGATGAAAGTTAAGGACCTTGAGGTAGGATAGTTTCCCGATTTCCAGGTGTGCCCCATTTAGTCACAGGAGTTCTTGACAGTATAGGACTTTCCTGGTTGTAGTTGGTTAAAGACATAATAGCAGAAAAGCTGTCAGAGAAACAGAACTTTCCCACTTTCAAAGATGGAAGAAGGAAGGAATCACAAGGCCAGGGCAGGCGGCCTCTGGAAAGGCAAGGCAGTAGAATAGAACCCATCAAGAGAAACACGGTCTTGCTAGCATGTTCATTTTAGTCCAGGGAGCTCTAGCTCAGAGTTCTGACCTCTAAAACTGTGAGAGAATACGTGTTTTATTTTAAGCCACTAAGCTTGTTGTTTATTTGCTCTGACCACAATAGAAAGCAAATGCATAGTGTGACCCCTAAAACACACTTACAGTAGTAAATGTTGCTGTCCTTCATAGTTTCCAAAACTAGGCCACTGTACTCTCCTCCTGGGTGGGAAGTGGAAGGCCATCCTACACTGTTCTCTGTGCACTTTGAACTGTTTAATTGTGAAGGCAGTTGTTCTAAAGATGTTTCAGGGACATGGGAAAACCCCTCAGTCTTCCAGAGCTCCTGAGAGATGAGTCTTTCCACATGGAACAAGCGGCCGGAGTGAAGCTCCCTCAGTATTTGGAAAAGCCTTAAGAAACTTGAAGGTTCAAAAGATAAAGGAGATCTGCCTCTGAGCCAAGTCACGCCCACATCCTCTTCCCTTTCACTCTGTGCACCTCTTTTCCAATTCCTCTAATGAGCTGTTCTCAAATTGCCTGCTCCCCAGGGCTGCTGCAGCTCTTGGGTGCTTAGAGGACCAGGTGGAGCTGGGGAGCCTGAGGGGAGGGCCTGAGGATGAGGCCTGAGGGGATATTTGAAGGGAAGGGACTAAGGAAAGGGCTTCAGGGGAGGATCTGATAGAAGAGAGGATAATCTGAGGGAAGGGCTAAGGAGAAGTCCTGAGGGGAGGGCCTGAGGGAAGGAGGTCAGAACCCCCGCCCCTTCTCTCCTGACAGTTGCTGTGTTGGTCTTTCCTCAACACTGCTTGTCATGACTCTGGGCATTTGAGCCTCCCTCTGGCCCTCTGGGACTTGCCCTGAGGAGCCCATTCTTTTCATACCCCCCCACTCTGTGCTCCTGAATGTCATTTCCTCTTCCCTGGGGCATGTTCCTCTTTGGTGCTATTATTTTTCATGTCTGACTTTCTTGACTGTTGCAGTTAACCCAGTAGAGCCAACACTGGAGGAGAGAGGCTGAGACAAATTACGGTTTAGAGACTCCCCCTGCTCAATTTTGTATAGGCAAAATTATGAAGGAGTATTAAGGACAGCGGAAAGGAAATGGGAGACTTGTCATTTATTCCAAACGCATTGACGTACTTGCTTATACGAAAGGGACTGGGAAGTCAGACAGCCAGGGCACTTCCCTGAGCACTGGCCTTTTCACTGAGAAGGTTGTCATGAATTAATGAACCTAAGGAAGTAGGTGATAGTTCTGATAGAGCTGGATGGGGGCAGATGCAAGGATGGGGCTGCTCAGGTAATTCTGCCAGCACCATCTGAGTTCATGCTGAGGCTCCGCCCTGGGATACGGCATTGGTTCCTCTTCCCTTTCATGTCCCATCTCTTGCTCATGCTCAGTGCTATTTCTAAACAAGTCAGCCTGTGTTCTGTGGCCTCCAGAAACACATTTGCAAGTTCCTTCTCTGTAGTTGATGCCAGAGCCTAGGTCTCACCTGACCTCTGGCATCGCTACACCATAAAACATCCTATGCATCATCCTGCTTACATGGCGGTTAATACCACTGTCCCAGGGCTCTCTGAATTGTCTGATCGCTCTCCGGCCTGGCTCTTGACTAATGAATGGTGATGCCTTTGTTCATTTACATATACCTTAGGTTGGGTAATTTACTATTTATTATTCACAGTTCTGAAAGTTGGAAGTCTAAGATCAAGTGACTGGCAGATGGCGTCATCTCTGTGTCCTCACACGCTAACAGGCTCCTTCAAGATTCTTTATTATAGGCACTAACCCCATTCATGAAGACAGGGCCTCCATGAGCTCATCACCCCAAAGGCACCACATCCTCATACCACCCTTTAGGGTGTAAAATTTCAGTGTGTGATCATGTCATACAATCTTTTATTCTCTTCTTTTTAAAAAATATTTTATTTATTATTTTTATTTTATGTGTATAAGTATATTGCCTGCGTGTATGTAAATGCACCCATGTCATGCAATGCCTGTGGTCAGAAGAGGGCATCGGATCCACTGGAACTGGAGTTAGGAACTGTTGTTAGCTGCTACGTGGGTGCTGGGAATCAAACCTGGGTCCGCTGCAAGAGCAGCCAGTGCTCTTAACCACTGAGCCATCTCTCCAGCCTGTTATCCTTTTCTTTATGCTTTATATTTTCTAAGAAACCTCTACTGTCCACAACCTAACTTTGATTTTAAAGGATCAGTATTTGTTTCTAGAACTTACATTAGTATGTAGGCAAAAGCTCAGTGAAGAGCCTGGTCAAGGTCTGCACTCCTCAGCAAATATAAATGTACTTTTCCTTCAAAATCAATTTTAATTTCTCTTCTGTCTGAAGCAGATGACTAACCGTAGGAGAGTCTACTGCTCCCTTGGAAATGGTGTGATTGGATTTTCCTGTGTGTAGTTCCTCACTGCAGCCTCAGGGGATGACAGCTGGGAATACCAGTCATATTTGTCAAACAGGTGTCAGCAAAAGTCTCTTAATGGCTCCCACTTTGTGTAGGCTTACAGCTGTGCGGAAAATGAGTATTTTCAGCTCTGCCTTAATCACAGAATTTCTGGGCAGCCTTATTTTTTATCAGTTGGCATGGTTTAGGAATGGTTAAACATGAACAATTAAGGCCCACTGTTTAGAAGCTTAGTCCATGGTATGGTGGTATAGAAAGGTGGTGAACCCTTCAAAAGGCCAGCCAAGAATAAGGTAGAGAGATCATCAGGGACAATAGGAAAGGATTAACACAGTTCTTATGGAATGTCTGTTAGTTCACGAAAGAGCAGGTTGTTACAAATAGAGGAAGCCTGGCTGGCCCTTGCAGCTTGTCTGGCTTCCCATGATACCATTTGCCACGGACGGTCTCATCAGATGCTAATATCCTGCTCTTGAGCCTCCAAATGCAAAAGCTAAATCAAACCATTTTTCTTATATGCATCCTATTCTCAGGTATTTTGTTACAGCAACAGAAAACAGACACACACTGCCTTATGTTCCAAGTTATACATGGCAAGATAAGTAGCAGGACTTTGTTGCTCACAGGGAACAACTTGCCAAGGGGAAGCCCATGTCTCCCTGGAAGAAGGATGAGTTTTGCAGGCCCCCAAAAGGATGCTTTTAGATTTCTAAGTCCTTTTACTTCTGCTCTTACAATCATAGACCAAAAGAAAACCTTATTTTTCATCCCCTAAGAAAATGGGATTGAATAAAGTATTAAATTCTAAAATTAAGGCACCTGAGAACCCTGAGATGTGTTTGATTGGGCTGTAGGCCTCATACTGAAATCAGCAGGATAAACACCAATATCTGAAAATAAACCGCATGGCCCTCAGGAGAGTGGCAGGGTCGTTTGTCAATTATTTCTGTTAATCACACAGATTAAGTGGCTTTCACAGCCTGTCTCCCAGCAGCTCTTCTTCAATAGGAAGGCAAGCAAGCATGAGCCAGGCAGGCAGACCAGCCAGGCAGCACCCAGTCCTGGGTATCCAGCCCCCACCTGTGGGTAGGCCTCCTTGGGCCATGCTACCTACCAGTTACTAAGGTTTCCGAGTCTCAGAACTTTGTATGTTAGTGGGTACGTTGCTGTTTACTCCCCTCAGTCATCCAGAGGAATGAGAGAGAAAAGTTGCAAAGAGAGCTTTGGGGACCTCATCTCTATACAATGGGTTTTCTCTTCTCCTTCCTTCCTCAACTCATGGGTTCTCAAGCTTAGACAACAGGAGGTAAGGAAGAGGATGCAATTCAACAACCCACTGGGTTGGAAACACTGACCTCAGCAGGTAGAAAGAGGTAGGTTTTGTTTCCCACCTCAGGAGAAAGACTTAGGAACCAATGTACTTGGGGAAGGGTATCGAATCAGTAAACGTCTGGTGAGGGCAAAAATCAATTCTAGAGTGAATTGGATTAAAATGGCCGTGTCTCACATGTAACTTCCACATAGTGGTTCTACCTGCTTACCAGAACTACCCTGAACTGATGCTATTCTTACTGCAACTTTGTGAATCTCCTTGGTATAGGTTGGGCTGTGTTCTTCAAGTACATACACTAGAGTCCTAACCTCCAATATCTTAGAACATGATCTTATTTGGGAAAAATGTCCTTACAGACAGAACCATGTCCCACAGGTCATTCAACCCTAATGTGATGGAAAATTTGGACAGGTGATGCAAAGACGCAGGGAGAAGCCAAGCCAAGGATAGAGGCTTGGGACATGCTGGGGTTTGGTCAAGAACTCTGCTGTAAAAGCTCACATGTTGAAGGCTTGGTCCCTGATGCAATATTCAAAGGCGGGGCTATGGGGAAGTGATGGGACCATGTGGGCTGTGACCTAATCAATGAATTAGGGCTGGTTAGAGAAAGTAAGTCACTGGGGCATGCCCTTGAAAGATATATCTTATCCCAGGTCCTTTCCTCTGCCTCTCTGCTTCCTGGCCACCACGGAGAGAACAAAATTCCTCTGCCATACCTTTTGGCCATAATGTGGCCTTGCCACTGCCTAAAAGCAACAAAGCAGCTGACTGTGAAGGGAAAAGTACTGAAATTGTGAGCCAAAATAAATCTTTCCTCCTTTATGTGACATTCAGGTATTCTGTCACAGGCTGGTTGACACATGGCAGAACCAAACCCCCAAAAGGAACTAGCTTGCCAGGACATGATTTAGAGCTTTCCAGTCTACAGAACTGCCAATTAATTTCTATTGTTCAGGCACCAGAGCTTGTGACATTGTTACAAGAACCCTGCAAACTAAGACTCCTGAAATGATTTTATAGGTCACAGAAACCAATTTTTCCGATTATTCCTAATACATTTCCTCACTCCTTCCTTCCTTTCTGCCCTCTCTTCCCCACCTCTGCTGCCCCCCACCTCCACTGCCCCCCCACCCCAATCTGAGAAGATGCCCAATTATTCCTAAATTAGATAGTGTCCCATGTGCTATATTGATCGACTTGACTTCCTACTTCCTGAAAACCAGGGGATTAGACACTGGGGGTGCAATGAAGGTCTCATCTCAAAAATCCCTTTTGGTGGTTGGCAGAAAGAATGTAAGAGCTAGAGGAAGGGGTAGTGTGTTAACAAGAAATGTCCTCTGACCACTATGCCAGCAAGCTGTAGTCACACCTCCTTCCCACACTCATCAAGGAGTTGAGGGGAGAGTCAGTTACCCTCCCACCCAATCAGCCGACCTTAGCTGTATGTGGGGATGGGGCTAAGGCTATAGAAGCCGACAATGTCAGGAGGCACCTTGCTCATCATTTCCTGTGGCTGTCAGGAAGTCACAGGATCGATATTTGAGTGTGGACTTTCCAGTGCAGCCTTAAATGGGGGGTGCCCATTGCTCTGTAAATAAACCCCCCACCCTATGCTCTGTTAAAGAAAAAGAAAATGATAGGTGTTTGGATAGCTAGATGAGAGGGATCTGACTAGACTGCAAGTGGATGGACTTGCACTAGGGAACTGGGGAAAGTCTGGGGACACAGACTTCACGCAGTGGCCCTTAACACCCAGGACAGTGTATATGGGTTCCAGTGCGGGGGAGGGGGCTTTAGGACAGTGCTGGTGGGGATGGGGCTATAAAAATGATTGAGATATTCTGTATGAAATACAACAAAATTTAATAAAAGCAAATTTAAAAATCCCTCTTGTTGGCTTTACTATATGTGGTTTGGACTCTTTCTAGGTCACAAGAATATCCTATCTTGTTTGCGAGGGGGTAGTTCCCAGTCTCTTCATTAGTGAATTTGATGAGCATTATCATAGAAAACCATTCGCAGAAAGTATTTCAAACAAACATCTCTCATGTCTTTGAAATCAGTGGTCCAGTGAGAAGTGGAGTCAGGAAGGGAGATACAGAGAGCTGTGCCTTGCCTGTGCCGTGGCGCCAACCAGCCAGCCTGCCAGAGCAGTTGCTGTAGGGTTTCAGTGAGGCATATGAAGTGCTCAAGGGCTGGGAACTGTTGGGGACCCCTGCTGTTTAGGGTAGCAGTCTCCCCATGTCCGGATAGCCACAAGCTGGCTCGGCGTGATTGGGGAGACTCCTCTTCTCAGCGGGGTGCCTTCTGCTCTCCTCCCTGACTTACTTTTGAAATGCCCGTCACAAGATACATGCCCTCTGGCACAGGAGCTACCAGGTTTTAATCAGGCGTTGTCTGATAGCCTGATAGAAGCCCACCGCCCTATGTAAATGAGGCATCCTAAAAGTACCTATCAGCTAAGGCTTCTTCTACTGTCTCCACACTATAAATAGTCCTAGTTTTACCCCAATAAAGTTGGAGCTGGAGCTGAATCACTGAGATCTGAGCTGAGTCACTTGTCTGAAGCTGTAACACTAAATCCTGTGATCCAGTCTTCCCAGGGGGCGCTATCCTTCTGTCATCAACTCACGGAAATCCAGCTTTAGCCACCCCGCACCTCTCCTCGTGACCCGGCAGCTGACGGGCCCCGAACTTAGAGAGAGAGTGCGTGGGTGAAATTGGGGGGGAACTCGACCGGGCCAGCCTCAGTAGCAGAGACCCACAGAGACCGGAGAAGCAGGGACCCACCAGCAACGTGGAGCAGACGTGCCACGGGACCCGCCGCTTCCCAGGTGCGTGCAGGAGGCTGGCGCTACGCTAGCAGCTGGCACCCTGAGGTCCCCGCACCCCCATATCTGGCGCCCAATGTGAGAGCCTCTGAACCTCGTGCCAGCTAGCAACTGGTGCCCACTGAAACGCAGGATTCGTGAGTATCCCTCCCCACCAGGAGGGCAACACAGATCTCTTCTAATTTCCTCCTTTTGTTTCCAGTCTAAAAGTCTTCAAGTGGGACTGCTAAGGACAGAGAGACAACTGAAGCTTCCTGGTCAGGGCTACTCCCTGATGTTAGCTGAAGGTTTCTTTGACCCCCTAATGGACCCCGACTGCCTGCAAAGGTGTAGACAAAAGACCTCTATCTATATATCTTTCTAATATAAAAATCTGGTGACGCAACGGCCACTTAAGAGTCATTAGGATGGCCACCAGCCTCTTAAATTTGCGGGAAGGCCTGTACTGGGAACCAAGAAAAATCCCCTGAAATCTTGATTTCAGGCATGTTTTCTTGGGAACCATCACTTCACCCCACTTTTTCTATCTCAACACTGCTAGAAAAATCCCTAAAGTTCTAAAAAATCTCCACGTAAGCTTTGGAGTCAGGCATATTTCTCTAGTCAGCTCTGTTATCCTGCCCCCAGGCATTCAAACCACAGGTAAAACCAGTTAAGTGATAATTTAAATTAACTAGCCCCTGCCGAACACCTGGGAGTTCAAGGTGGTTCGTGGCCAGAACAAAAGATTTAAAAGTGACACTTTTTTTTTCTGCAATCTAGAGGCTTGTAACTTGCCAGGGCGCTCCAACCCCCTAGTGTCAGACTGCTGTAAAAACATCTTCTTTTATAATGGGAAATTCAACATCAGGCCAGAAAAAACTCCAAATTCGTTCCCTTAGAGCCTTACTTGAATCAAGAGGGCTTAAGATCTCCCAAAGGAAAGCTTAAAATTTTGGAACAAAGTGTATCAATTTGCACCCTGGATCCTATCAGCAGACATATCTGATCCAGAGGTCTGGAACTTTCTTGCGTATCTGGCTCGTAAAAAAGAAATCCAAGAAAGGCATAATTTTCCCCTTTCCTTTTTCCCGATAATGGCAGCCATCCAGCAATGCTTAAAAAACCCACCTAAGATTGAGGAAAGCTTACAAACACCAGAAAATAATAAAGGAGAGGTTTTAAGCGATAAAAAAAAAACCCTGCAGACTGCCCAGTAACAGATTCAACAGCTCCAAAAATAAAATTTGACCAAGTCAAACAAAACCCACCCATCAACAAAATTAACTCTTACCCCCCTCTTGCTGATTTAACAAGCCCAGATATTAACGCCCAGACTTCAAAAGCTCCCAAAGATCCTCAGATAAATTCCCCTCCCCCTTCACCTCAGCTACCACCACGCCTTGTGGCTCCGCCACCGCCTGTGGCTCCACGCACTACATCCACAGAGCAACTGTGTTTTCTTAGGGATAGTGGAAGTTGCCAGTCCCAAAGCCTCCAGCCTCAATGGCCTCAGGACCCCCAAATCCCACCAGTCGAGGCTTTTCCTGTTAGCTTACAAATAATAAGGCAACGCCCACTAGCCTGGTACCCGCTCCCAGCAGCAAAACTTAAAGAATTATACCAAGCTGTCCATGGAGCATGCCACAAACCCATAGAAAAGACTATTACAGCCTTTACAGATGGAAGAAAAAAGGGGACTGCATTGGAATATATGACTCCTCTAATGACCCACCTATGATATATTTTCAACCTCTATCTAATAAATCCCCACAATTTAAAGAGCTCTTTGCCATCTATATGGCTCTTGATAAGATTGATAAACCCTTCAACCATTATTCTGACAGCATTTATGCTGCTAATTTACTCCCATGGCTAGGTCGTTCCTTTATTAAAATAGATGGTAACCCCATCTCACCTCTGCTAATTAAAATTTCCACAGTATTACAAAAAAAGAGTGGCTCCTTTATTTGTCCAACATATCAGGTCCCACTCCTCTCTCCCAGGACCTCTTACTGAAGGAAATGCCATAGCAGATAAAGTAGCCACCGCTGAAACCTTCCCTGCCAGTGTCACAGATGCCCAAGACCTCCACCATGCCACTCATATTAATTTACAAGGGCTCCATCTCAGGTTTCCCCACATTCCTCTCAAGCAACTTAAGCACATTGTTAGAACCTGCTCTTCTTGTGCATCAATCATACATACTCCTGCCTTACAACAAATGGGCGTCAACTCTAGAGGACTAAGATCTAATGCCCTTTGGCAGATTGATGTAACTCATGTCCCCCAATTCGGCAGACAGAAATATGTATTTGT
>NW_008352654.1:3543011-3544926 GCF_000622305.1 Nannospalax galili
AAAATCACCCATCACACTGGCATCCCTTACAACCCGCAGGGACAAGCCATTGTGGAAAGGTCGCATAAAACCTTAAAGGACCAATTAAAAAGACAGGCTCAAACAACATATTCTCCCAATATTCAATTAACATTAGCCTTGTTTACCCTTAATGTACTTAATGTATATAGAGGGACAGATGCTCCTCCCATCACCCGACACTGGGCTCAAACACACTCAGTACCACCCATCATGGTTAAATGGAGAGAACCCTTTGATGGACTCTGGAAAGGACCAGATCCATTGTTGACCACAGGGAGAGGATTTGCTTGTGTTTTTCCACAGGACCAACAAAAGCCTATCGGGGTTCCAGCTAGAAATGTCCGATACCTCCCCACCCACGAAGAAAATGGCTTGCATGACCCTGAGAGAGACAAAGAAAAGAAAGAGGCAGAGACGTTACCCAAAGCCACACTAGATCACGTGGAGAGAGATCCATGACCTAGTGGAAACTGCACGCCACAGATATCCCCCTGGAGCTCCCTTTTTTGTCATTCTCATGGCTGTCTTTACCCTGCTTAGCACCAATGCTTCAGACAGCCCCCACTCTCCCTAATACCATGTTCTAGAGATTTTATTTTTCAGTGAAAGTATCAGATCCATGGGACAATCGGTGGAACATTAAAGTAATAACTCAGGCGTATCTTCTAGGTGCCCTACAGCTAACTTTCATGTCTCTCAACAGCTTCCAAGTCTGTGCTAACTCATAATATTATTCTACAGGAAAGACAGAGGACCAGATAAAATCAACTGTGTCCTAGAACAAGTCTAACTTTCTTCCCTTCACCACCTACCCCAATGTCTAAATGCCTTCTTTTGTGCATCCAGCAATATTCTACTGACAGCAGTACCATTTACCACCCTTCTCTACCCAGGAACAGAAAAAGATTTCACTGACTCTCATCTAAGTGGATTCAAACAACTGGCTAACCATTTAATTTTCATTTTCAGCGAATAAGCCTACAAATGCCTCACTAACTACTCTCTCCAGCACAGCATGCATCACCCCTCTTCTCTTCATATGGTACAAGAAAGAAGCCCAAAACTGTGTTAATCTCTCTTTGTCCACCCTTTGTGTACTAGTACATTTCAGGTGTGATACAGCTGCCAGCAGAGAAAAATCTTCTTCCCCCTGCTGGTAGAGATTGAACTTCTGGCAGAGATGGAACTTGCACTGGATGCTGGAGGCATTGCTATGGCGACAGCTGTTACAAGCTACACCTGAACAGCTATTACAAGCTACACCTGATTCTACTCTGACTGAGACTAGCTGGACTAAGCAATAACATCTGCGACTGAAGCCTGGAACCTCTCCAACAACAAATGAACTCTCTCGCCAGGGTTGTGCTCCACAACAGAAAAACATTAGACTTGATAAATATGGGGCGGGTGTATGATATTTGAGAAAAAATGCTGTTTCTTTGTAAATAAATCAAATGATGTTGAAACCAATGTTAAAACTCTGTAATAACCCATTTTCAAAAAACTCTGTACTAACCCATTTTCAAGATTTCAGCCCACCAGACAATTAGGTTGACTTAGCAATCCCTTGTTTTGCATGGCTCCTATTCCTCGTTATCTTGATGCTTGCTCACTGTTTTTAAGATTTCTTTGCTGACAATTACCGTCATTGCTGAAAATTGCTACAAAACAGGTCATGGTCAATTATCAGACTTTGGATTCTCCCGAGACAGATGAGTTGGCCCTTAGGGCTGGTGATGGCACTTCTCCATATTTAAATTAAACAGGGGGAGATGTTGGGGACCCCTGCTGTTTAGGGTAAGCAGTCTCCCCATGTCCAGATAGCCACAAGCTGGCTGGCGCAATTGGGGAGACTCCTCTTCTCAGCGGGGCGCCTTCTGTTCTCCTCCCTGAC
>NW_008352654.1:3545663-3547272 GCF_000622305.1 Nannospalax galili
GTGTGAGAGAGAGAGAGAGAGAGAGAGAGAGAGAGAGAGAGAGGCAGAGAGAGCGAGTGAGCAAGAGAGAGGCAGTACGCTCTGGTAATAATGCATGTGCGGTTCAGACAGGGCCTCTGCCATTGATAACTTATGACAAGTAAAAAGCCTTTGCCAACAGGTAGGTCATTTGGAGATGTGGAGATATGATGGGAATGGAAGTGTGTGTGTGTGTGTGTGTGTGTGTGTGTGTGTGTGTAAATTACTTTGCATGCTGGAAATGAAACTCACTTCCCACCTGGCAGGGCGGGAAGTGACAAGTGTGTGGCCTCTCCAAGGTCATGGACACAATGGGGAGGGCCTTGCTCTTCTCTAGCACCCAGCTGGGGAGCTGTGATGGGGCTCAAAGTACTTCAAGGTTTGTGCCCCAGCTCCAGCTGCAGAGAAGGCAGTGCACAGACCCAGCGAGGTGTGGAAATGGGATTGGACAGTGCCTTATCTCCCTAGGACTATATGGGATGATGCCCTGTCTCTTGTCACTGCCTCTATTCTGTGACAGGCAGAGATGGAAGAAGCTCACTTGAGAGGTTTGTGTGGGTGAAGGGGTAGCTGGGATTGGGACCTGACTTCTTTTAAGGAGAAGGTACTGGAACAAAGTCTGGTTCATTTCTGCTCCCCAAGAGTCCCAGGGTAAAAAGAAGCCAGGCCCTACCCACATAGGGTGAGCCTATGGTTGCTGGCCAGGAAGTTGCCTCCATTCAGGTTCCAAATGATGACATGTGAGGCTGTTCCCCATAACCTCTGGTGATGGGTGATGTGAGGGCATGTTCATTTCTATTAGCCTCACACCCCTCATCCCCTTTCTCAGTAGTTCCAAGTTTAGATGGGGCACAGGGATGTTATTAAATGGAGTCTCCAAAATCCTGGCAATAACCCTTGAGTTCACAGCATGAAGGCAAGCCCTGCACCTGAATTGAAATACGGCCAATCCTATCTTTTTCTGGCAAAGCTTGTAGGCCTCCTCAAACCTCCCCTGTACTTTGCACACCATCTGGCACCCATAGGAGCTGAGCTCCAGTTTTTCTCAAGGAGACCCAGTCCTGGCAACAGTCTCAGAGTGTCTATCAGATGGTTTCCTCAGTCAAGGAGAAACTCAGAAGCTACAAGCTACCCCCAAGTAACTTAGAAACTGTGCCTAGCCCAATACCAAGCCAAGGGTCCCTTTGGTTAAATAATTCATGGCTGCTGTGGAGTGTGCAAACACAGCCCTGTCTAATGCAGGCTGACAGGTGATTTCATGCATCATTTAACTCTTTGCAGTGCCCAGGAATGCAAGAGATTAGATAATCAGAATAATTTCACATTGGTAAACTATTTTTCTCTAAGGAATGAAATACTGTAAACCTGAACTGCAAAAACATGTCTGGTTGGAGCATGTAGAAAATAAAAGCAAGCATTTATTACAGCAGTGAATTGGTATGTTTTCCTTCCTCTCCTCTCTGCCCGGTTGGGCAGGGGGGCTCCTAAAGAAAGATGCCCAAGGCCAGTGGGAGTTCCACTTGAACTTTACTTCAAACACAGCACCCAGATGTAGTGAAAGAAATGAAGGGAGAGAGTAAAAAGGAGAAAG
>NW_008352654.1:3547914-3574184 GCF_000622305.1 Nannospalax galili
AGCAGGGCACAGTGGAGTGGGGAGGAAGAGACAGGAGGATCTCTGGAGTTGGCTGACCAGCCAGTCTAGCAGAATCAGTGAGTCCAGGTTCAGCGAGAGACCTTGCTGCAAAAAGCAAGGGAGAGACTGACAGAGGAGGACACCCAGTGTCGACCTCTAGACTTTACTTGCATGTGTGTGCACACATACAGACACACAGACAACAGACATACACACACACACACACACACACACACAGAGAGAGAGAGAGAGAGAGAGAGAGAGAGAGTAGTTTCAGCGAGAGACCTTGCTGCAAAAAGCAAGGGAGAGACTTACAGAGGAGGACACCCAGTGTCAACCTCGAGACTCCACTTGCATGTGTGTGCACACATATAGACACACAGACAACACACACACAGAGAGAGACAGAGAGAGAGAGAGAGAGAGAGAGAGAGAGAGAGAGAGAGAGAGAGGATTCTTTCATTCTGGAACCAGTGCCCCTGTCCAATACTGAGAACATGGGAGAATGTGGGGTGCTTTGGTGGGCATTTGACAATTGCCTTCAGAAAGCTGTACATTGAGTCCAACCCTGTATAAGAAAAGCTTATCTGGGTCTTTCCATATTACAAAGCAGAGGACATAACACACTCAAGAATGTGCAGTTTGGAGGCTGGAGAGATGGCTCAGTGGTTAAGAGTGCTGGCTGCTCTTCTAGAGGTTCAGTTCCCAGAACCTGTGACTTGCAGCTCACAACCTCCTGTAACTCCAGCAACAGGGTACCCAATGCCCTCTCTGGCTTCTGTGGGCAATCCCTACCCCATGGCATACATTCACACAGTCACATACATACACACAAATAAAAATAAATCTTAAGAAAAGAATACATAATCTGTTCATTGTATATTATTTCCCAGATTCTTTTTATGTATGGTATGTGTGGTACTAGGGATGGAACCCAGGGCCCTGTATATATCAAGTAAGTGCTCTACCACTGAGCCATCCTACAGTCCTATAGTATATAGGATCCCCAGGCCTATAAATGAAATCTCAATGCCTAATTATTTCTTTAACAAGATGCTATATTCAGTAAAGAACAAACAGCTCAATTTTCTTGAGCAACAGGATGGTTTTAAGTCTAGTAACAATTTATAACAGCAAGCCGGGCCAGTACTGCAGGGAAACATACCAGATAGACCCACACCCCACCTTCAATCTTTCTGCTCTCTACTTTCAGTCCTGCAACCTTCTCCCTGGCCCAGCAGAATCATGGACAAAACTACTACCTTTATCGCATCCTTCTGCAGACTGATTCTCCAGATGGGCTCCACTATAAACCCTGGCTCATTTGGGCCAAGAACCCTGTTTGCACTGTCAGTGATGGATTAATTAGTTGGAGCAGAGGAGGCCCTGTTCCACAGTCCCTGGGCTTTGGAAAGCACACTGAGTGACAGAAAGTTTCACTTTTTCTGGGAAAATGAAGCACACCCATAACTTAAAAAAAAAAAAAAAAACCAACAACTCAGAAAACTCCCTTTCAGGTGTAGACAAAAGCTAGGATGGAATACCCAACACCAGTCATCTGACCAGACATCTCTGGCTTCCACACAGGGGTCTGTGTGAAATAACCCCTTTTGATAAGCATGCTATTACTGGATTTAGATGTTGGGCCCTGGGGATCTGAAATTAAATACCCTGTCACTAACGTAGATTTGAAAATATCACTTAGCTGAGGTACATGAAAAGTTAATGCCCTAAAGAAGACTCAAACTCAGAAAGACATGCAGCCAAAGCCTTCATTTTTTCAGCTCGCCATCAATCTCCCTGGCACAAAGGACGGGACACATGCTGAGAGGGCACTGGGCCTCTGGGGCTCCCCATTTCCACATTTTCTGAGTATTGTTACTGTTCGAATGTCTTCTAAATTCATGGGCCAGAAATTCAGTCTTCAGTGCAAGAGAACTGGGCAATGGGGTCTCCTGAAAAGAGGTGATGGGGGTCATAAGGGCAGAATGGAACTATTGAATGGATTAATGTCATTATTGTGGATGTGGGGTAGTTGCTATGAGAGTTAGCGCTTACAGAAAGAGTTCTATCACTCAACTCTAATTTTGCAAGCATTGGCTTGCCTGTCTGCCTTTCTGCCACACTATGGCATAGCATAAGACCTTCACTAGATGCCAACACCATATCCTGGAAGTTCCCAGATTCCAGAACCATGAACTAAATAAAAACCTTCACTTTATAAATTTTCCAGACCGTGCCATTCTGTGACAGCAGTAGAAAAATGATCTAAAAAGAAGTATTCAGGGTGCTGATGTCTAAGGGACTCACAGAGGTTTTCAAACACCTCTTCCATATTACAGCCTACTCCCTACTCTCCTCACTGGAGAGAGGGAGTACCCAAATCACAGATGCTCAGGACAGATGAAGCCAGCCTCCTTTGCAGAAGTCTTGTTTATTCTGTGGAACACTCTAACATCTACTAGCTTGTGTGTTATACACACTCAGTAGGTTCTTAATGTATTTAAGGCACTCATTGTCATGGACAAGGCTGACCATTGGGGTTAGAGGTAGACTAGAAGCTTTCAAAGCATCCTTGTGGGTTTGAATCCCAGTGGCAGAATCCTTGCAAATTCATCACTGGGCAGCTTTCCCTCCTCATTCAGCATTCTCGCTGACACCCATGCTGCTTCCCTCCATCCCAGGCCCCTAGTTTAGATGCTACACCTGTCTTACGACTGTTGCAGATTGTGTGTCCATGATACAAGTTTTGCTGACTTGCTGTTGACAAATAAACCCATTCTGGGCACTGTAATTACTGTAATTCTTTTCCTTACTTCTTTCTAAAATATATTTTTTAATTTATTATTTATGTATGTGTATGAGTGTATTGTCTGCACGTAGGTCGGGTACACCCAAGTCATGCAATGCCTACGGAGGTCAGAAGAGGTGTCAGTGGAAGAGGTGTCAGATCCCCTGGATTGTTGTTAGCCATCATATGGGTGCTGGGAATTAAACCCAGGTCCTCTCCAAGAGCAGCCAGTGCTCTTAACTGCTGAACCATCTCTCCAGCCCCCTCCTTACTTCTTATGAGATGTGCTGGATAGCTTCAGTTGTCAACCTGCTACAACTGGATAGAGGGAACCTTAATTGAGGAATTTCCCCTATTGGGCTGGCCTGTGGACATGTCTATGAGGCACTTTCTTGATTTTTGAGTGATGTGGGAGGGGCCAGCCCACTGTGGGTGGTGACACTCCTGGAGAGGTGGTCCTGGGTTGTAAAAGAAAGAAGGCTGAACACAGGCCACAGGAGCAAGTCAGTAAGCAGTGTTCCTCTGTGGTCTGTGTTCCAGTTCCTGCCCCCAGGTTCCAGTTTGAGTTCTTTCCTGACTCCCTTTGATATTGGATTATGATTTGGGATTGTAAACTGTATTAAATCCTTTCCTCCCCAAATTGGTTTGGGTCAGCGTTTTATCACAGCAATAAAAAGCTAACTAGAACAGAAAAGAAAATGATGGTGTGGTACTGATTGACAGTTGCTTTTCTTATCTGGTAGGAACCTTGTGGATAGACCATGCCAGTTGAAGCCTGCTCAGGACAGAGCCCACCTAGAGGTTGTTCTGTGACTTTTCCTAGGGCCTTATGAACAAATGTCTATTCACCTCAGATGGGACACCAACAACAAACCAAAGAAATGGTTCTACCCAAGTCTAGCTTGGTGAACCGTGAGTTTCTTAGGGTTACTTACAGGGGCCTTGGAGACTCTGAGGCAGCTGCATCACTGAAAAGATTGGTCCAACATGGAATATGACTCACCAAAGCTTCACTCCTGGAGCTCCTGCCCAATCATTTTCTAGCTTAGCATTTAGAATAGCTGTTTTGCAAATCAACCCAACACAGAGAACCGGGTCAAAAGAAACTGAATCAAATGGGGACTATGAGTCTCTGCAAATGTGAGGGATCAGCTGACTAGAACAGGTAAAGTAGCAAAGACTGACAACAGAGAGAGAAAGCACACACATTTTCTCCATTATAGACCCTTGAAGAATATTCTCTAGGATGTAAAATCACTGATTTTAAGAAAGAATTTATTTCATTCCTAAAAGAAGCTGGTGGTAGTTTAAGTTTGAAAGAATTTGTAACACATGAATCCAGACAGAATCTTCTTGCTTCAGTTATATTTCATAAATATTCCCTCAATCTGTAAATCCTGAATAAGTCTATTAGTAGTAGTTTCACCAAACTTGGGGAGGGGGTTCACAATTTGTATTCTAAGAAGTCTACAGTTTGTATTCTAAGAAGGCTACCCATCCTTGAGAAGCTGATTAAAACAGCTAAATTAATAGTAAAAGCTGAAAAGGGAGATTTATTTAATGTGGCCACATTAGGAAAGGGGACAAAGAGACCCAGTGACACCTTCCAGTCCATTTCCGGGTCCTGAGGCAAGATTTAAGTTCAACTAGAGGGCCAGGGACATCTAAGCAGTCCCAGTCAAGTGTGGTCTCGCCTACCACTGACCCATATTGTCTGGGCTTCTGTCTCACCCTGAGAGATGGTCTGATAAGTAGTTAGAACTGTGTGAAATCTCCTTCAGGAGATCAGGTCCCCCCCTGCCTGGCCCCAGGCTCCCAGTCTTTTCCTTCTCTTCACATGAGATTCCCCCAAATTTCTCTTTCTTGGATTCCATTGTTGCAACAGTCTGATAGTCAGATTAAGGGACACAAGTGTGTCTTTAGAATACTTTCATTTCTGCTGGGCTAGTTACAGTAGTGATCTTACTACTCCAATAATGCCACCAACTGAGTGGTTATCATATGCCTGGTCTTGTACTGGATGCCTTCCAGACCTCTATGGGATTGAGTTATTAGTCCCAATCATTCACCAGGGAACTAAGATTTAGTAAGGTAAATTAACTAGCTCAAAGGTACAACTAATAAATACAGTAGCCAGGATTCAAATCCAGGTCTGCCTGACTCTTGCATCTTTTATATCAGCTACTACAAACATCATTTTAATGGAGTTATATTTTAATTTTAAAAGTAGTGTTGATCTGAATCATATATATTCAAATTCTAGATCTATGGAACAGCTTATATACGCTAAGTACTGATGGCCACTTAAGAAATACAAATTTACTAGTTTGGCTATATACTTAGCTATCAGAATAAAAGGCACAGGATCTGGGTCGATGGCTATGCAAGTATAAGGATCTGATTTTGAACTCCTAGCACCCATGTAAAAAGAAAAGCATGGCTTCGCATGTGCCTAACCCCAGCACTGGGGGAAGACACAGGTAGATCCTGGGCAGCTAGCCTCGCTGAAAAGGTGAGTTTCCAAGCTTGAACTTCAGGTTCAGTGAGAGACTCTCTCTATCTCAAGGTAATAAGCTGGAAAGCAATAGAGAAAAGCATTCAATATCCTCCTCTGACGTCTGTATGCACATGCATGGGTATGTGCATTTCCACTCACTTAGGTGCTTGTAACCCCCCCTCCATACGCATACATACACAATAGAATATAAAAAGGAAAAAAAAATACCAATCACTGACCTGAATACATCAAGGGATTAATGCTTTTCCTATGTAACAGGGAATCTAGCAGCAGGCCAAAACATCTGTTAAACAATACCATTAAATACTTGGACTTGCTTTATTTTCTTGTTTCTCCAAACTTAAGCACAGTGTTCCTTCTTGTGGTCATGGGGGTGGGGTGGGGAGGGAGGCTGCTTCATGTGTAGAAAGAGAATCTTCTTTACTTGCAGGAAGAAGAGGAATGACCAAGGGTAAAAGATGAAGAGGTTTTATCTACCTGAGGGAAGATGCTTTCCCTGGGAATCGTGCCTGCCTCACTGGAAGGTAGGAGACTCCTAGCTGCACTGTTGCTAAGCCACTAGGAAGGCTGGGAATTTCAGGTCTCTGGCCTCTGCAATGGAAGCAGACAAGGTAAATGGGGTTTTTGAGTGAACAAGTGTGTTGCGTCTCCCATGTTGTCTGGGAAAACTGTGCTTTCATGAAAAAGAGGCAGGTCTTTCTTCCTCGTTGTGTGTCTGTGTTCTAAGCCTAATTACCCGACCTCTTAAAGTCTTGGTTCTTCATCTGGGCAAGTGGAGCTAATTCGGAGGTACAGAGATGGGTGAGAATTTAGTATCTTGATATTTATAAAATCATCTATCTGGTGTCTTGCACATAAACACCACTGCTATGTTCAATAATATCCCAATCTGTCAAAACTCCTAATTAACTTGTGTATTGCCAACACTCTCACTAAAAATAAAAGATTCCCTGAAAAACGTGATGGGATTTCTCTTGTCAACACTGAATTACAATCTCTTCAGGGCAGCTATTACCCAGTTCACCTACAGATTTCATGATTTATTCAATATTTCAACTCCTGACTAAACATCCGGCAGGTGCTGTCCTTCCAGTTTACTGCCGGGAGCGTTTGAGAGAAACAACCAAAATTCCTCGCACAACATTTGCCAGCTGAAAAGGAAGGGCTAGTGCGAACATTATTTCAAGAGCCTCCAGCAGAACCAAATTTACATTTCTAGGTTCTGTTCTTTCTCCGCCTTGGCCTGAATTCCCAGGTCAGCTTCTCACTGTGCTAACTACAGGGAGTGATTGCAGTGAAGAAAGTCAACCCCTGCTTTTGTTTCTAATCTCTTAAATGGATGTTTATAGAAGTCTTTGCTTCTGGAAAGTGAATTTAATAGATTACTAAGGGTATCCAAATATGATCTTCAGGTATAAATCGTTCCTGCCAGAAAAATGATGCTGTGCTTTGGGGGTCAGGAGTGAAGCTTGAGGCTGTTGGAGCTCAGAGCCTAAACTCCTGCCTCATAACTTCTGCTGTTTCCAAGTAGTCTTAGAAACTTCGAACACGCAGACTCCTCATGGGAAGGGTACATTCTCTCTGTTCTATAGAACTTGGAGGAAGTTCCATCTGAGGGAACTTCAGGGAAGGTGTAATGAATTGACTCTAAGTTTTCATAAGGTAGAATGATTTATGACTGCTGGTCGAAGCAGGAATCGGCCAAGGTGGATGCTGCCAAATGCAGTTTGAAAGGGAAAGTGATGCGGCAACGGTAAAATTGCTACACCCAGAAGAGAGGCTGGACCAGTCACTTGCTGGTCATCATTAGGGACTTCACCCAAGAGGTCTTTCAACAGTTTCTTCTCACCACCAGCAGAAGGCCTAGAAAAGCTAAATGTCCATTTTAAGAATGTATTACGTAGCTAGAACCTTTCATAGTCTAGTCAAAGAGGCATAAGCAGAAGTCTGCAGGAAAGAAAGGGAATGGCTCCTTCCCACATTTCTTTTTCTCTTAAGCATGGTTATGATGCTTGGAGCCAAAGCAGCCATCTTGTGACCATGAAAGAAAAGCCGGGGGCAGCAGGAAGGAGGTGGGCAGTCAGTGAACTGTCAGAGACAGTGGTCTGCCTCCTAGCCTCTTACTAGAAGGATTGACCCCCATCCCACCCAAACATACTTACTATTTTTGGAGTAAAAACATTCACAACTGATATAGTAACTATAGAATTAGTTGGAAAAGAAAATATGAAAGATAGAAGCAACATACCCAAATTCAGATATTGGGACTCCTGAAAAAATGACTCAAACTTTTTTTTTTTGTAACTATGAAGTTCAGAATCAAGCCATAGAAAATATTTAGTTGCTTTATTTAGTGGAAATGGCTCAAAGCTGGGGAAAGATTTGAGAGGATGAGTGAGATCAAGGGCAAACTGCAACATCTTTCCATGTCTTTGTCCTTTTTCCTTGCCTTGGTTTACTTTCTACCCCTCCCCTCCCCTAATGCACACATTCCAGAACCTTCTTCTGCATTATGACATTCTTATTTCTTTTCTTGTGCTGCCTTTGAAAGAGCTTGGGAGATATAGGAATCGACATGGAAAGGTTGTGCTACTGACTGCCCCCTCTCCATCCTACCACTTGGCTCTCTGGTTTCAGGGGCGAACAGTTTAGTCAATAAGAAAGCGTCCTGAGAAACTTGGGGGAAGAATTGAAGCAGAATGTTTAAGAAGAAAGTCAGCTTTCACCAGGGACTTACCACTCTAAAGAAAAAAGGAGAAGAGGGAAAAAAAGCTGTTTGAGTGTTTGCTAGGTGACAGGCCACCAGTGCCCAGGAATTGTGGCCTTGTGGCTTCAAGGGCGTGTGACCTGTGCAGTTGTTCCACACAGGGTCTCAGAAGGCTCCTGCTGGCTTCAGTGCTCTGCTGTGGTCATCTTGATGTCCTTCACCAAATTTGGACAAGGAGCCTTCTGTTACACTCTGCACTTACTTTGCAAACTAGGTAGCCTCTCTAGGATGCCGTTTCTGTTGTTTTCAACTTATTAACACCCTCAGGAGGGAGATGGCATGGCACTATCCCCAAATGAAGAAACCGAGGCACAAGGTGTTGATAAGGTCACCCAGACAGAGCCTACCTAGCAAGCAGGCAGAAGAGCTAAAATTGAAGTTCAAGTCGATGCAGCTACAAGGTTATCCCAACTTCAATGTCATTCTGTATTACAACAAGTTTCCTTTAAGGCAGAACCACTCAATTCTGTGAGTGTCTGGGAGTAGAAACGTGACGCTCCTAAAAAGCATTTTTAAAGTCAAAAAACGTCAGCATGTTCCTTCACAGAGTGATGAGTGGCTAACAAGGTCACATGAAAAGTGACTCTAGAATTTCAGGGGGTACATTTTTCTCAAAGTTATGAAACAGCATCTATCAAGGAAAATCAGGGTTGGAATTTAAAAAATATATACGAACCAAACTAAGAAACTATAAATTTGTGTAGATGTTTAACCCACCACCAGCAATGCACACCCCCTGCACACACTCTGCAGGGAGCAGCCTTGCACAGCACAGTATGAAGAGAACAAATTCTGAAACTCCAGGCTGCTGGGGTCGGCACCCTTCTATGAACACCATGTCACCCAGGAATACTTGCTGATTTTTCAGTCGCTAGAAATCCTAGGGCTGCAGTTTTGTGTTGGGGCCTCTTCAGTTTGCTGCCTAAATTAAATGAAGAAACTGATCTTGACCTCTGTGATCTTCTGACTGAGCAAGGGAGAGGGGTGCAAGACTGTTGGCAATTCCCTACCACAGCACTGAAGGTCACACTTCCTCTTTCCATCAGACGTGACAACTCTGGTTTGTCACTGTACTAAAACCAAACCAGAATTTTATATGCAAATTAACTCTGTATATCAACGATCATAATAAAGCCCAACAGTGGGTCTATTTAAATGATGATGGATGGAGCACTTTGAAGATGTGCCTTTTCCTCATTGTCATAGAAACAAAGAGGACAGAGACAAACCCGAGGAACACAAAGGGGTTATTGCCAGATTGCCAGGAAATGTCAAGTCTGGGCTTGGCTCTAATAAGTTTATGCTGAATTAATTTGATTGAGAAAAATAAAATAGCTACAATAATATTTTCTTCTCTGTTGAAAAAAAAGGCCTCTCTTGACCTTCAGTCGTGGGATTATCTCACTTTGATGTGAGTTCATCAAACGTTAACAATCTTACCATGTTACTTTCCCAGGCAAAATCATATTATCATTTAGTTCTGACATTGTTTCTTGCTGGTGAATTATTTAAAAATGTAAGTGTCTGAGGTTGTGTGATAAAAATCACAGAGTCACACAAATGGAGGTTATTAAAGGCCTTTGAAGACTTGAGAGAGGCAGAACCAATTGTACACGAGGCTCTTTGCTTCTGTTTTACTTTCATTAAAATATTTTCTGGAGCAAAAGGTTTTTGCTGAAAGGCTAACCCACCTTTCTCTCTGTACTCATTTGAGTACTCCTCTCTAGAGTAACTCGAAGAAGGGTGCCTGGTTACTGAGGCACCTGCTTCCTAAAGGGTGCCTATTGAAACTTACTGAAACTTCTGGAAATGGGAAGTGGATGTCTAATGGCCTTTCTCCAACATTCTCCTGGTATCTGAGAATGCCAAATCCTCCAATATGATCTCTGATTTCAGGGGAAAAGCTAGGGTGAGGCCAGTCCCTGGAAGGGTCTGGGTTGTTACTCTTCCTTCTGCTGCCTAAGGCTCTGGGGAGGCTGGTTTAGGATGGCACTTCTGGTGTGTAAATTATACATATGCATGTGAAGGTAGACCGCATGGTCCTGCATCCTGTGGTGTAATTCCAGCCTGCTTTGCAGAATCAGTAGGTGGAGTCTGCCACCAGAAAGGGCAGCCCATGCAAATTACTCACCCAACTGCATCTTGCCAGGCTTAGATGAATAAAAGTAAGGGACTAGAGAAAAGTCAGTTTCTTTTCTCTACCGTTTGTCCCTAATAACAAAGCTAAGGATATATGTTAGATTCACTCTTCCTGAGTAAACAGAAAATAAAGATGACCACCCTAAGGAACTGGAGCTAAATCAAGGAGTTAAAGGGCAAGAGGCTTGAAATCAGTCCATCAGCATTCTATACCCAGGGGGTCTCTTCAGAGTAACAGTTTAACCTTTTGTTCACTAGAATATGGAGAACAGGTATAAACATTCCCTAAGGCAGCCGCCACTGCCATTACCACCATCACCATCATCACCATCGCCACCATCACTCCCACCACCGTCACCACTTTCACAGCTGTTTCTCTGATGTCAGGTATCCTTTCTTCAAGCCTGCCAGAAAATGCCTGGCAGGTTTGGAGTAGCCGTTCTTGACCTCCACTAGATATTGCAGTTGGCGTTGCCCAGAAGTGCACAAGAGCTTGAGGACATTGGGGCGCAAGAGGTGCTGAAGGGCCATCAATAATGGACGGCTAAGATCGTGTGAAGAACAGAGGAGGGCGGAGAAGCAGGAGATGGCAGTCATCCTCTCAAAGAGCTGGTGCAGCTGCTGGACGCCCTTGAGACTCAGGTTACAATGATGTTGGGTGGTAAAGGGAGAGAAAGGGATAAAGAGACGTTGAGCCACACTATCCCAAATACTGCTCCAATGACAGACCTTCTCTGAGCTTAATACTGATAACATAACAGTGAGCAGCCCTAGTCACAGCAATGTTAGCAGCCTGCAACCATGGATTTTTTTCTCTTTGGAGTTTGACCAGAGATTTGAGAGACCAGTCTGCTCCCATCTTTATGAGTGCTTTTTTGTCTCAAGCATGAAAGAAATAACCTCCTGGAAAGAGCATATAGCTTAAAAGGATTTGCTGCTGCTTTCAATTCATGTGTTCTTTCAAATACATGAATTAATAATAAAACCATATTTATCAAGTAAGCAACCTAAAGTTCACAAGATCATCTGAGGACGAGGCTAAGGGAGCTTTTCTAAACCAAGCGCAAATATACACACTACCAACCTCAGGCTTGCTGAAGGATTAGAGGACTCCATGATTAACATGATTAACATTCAGTCACTCTTGCAGTGCAGGGATATTTATTAAGAACCCAATATTGTGCTAGGTGCCAGGGCTCTGGGTTGGGAACTGTGATTACCAACTGTGGTTCATGACCTGGACACACTTTCCTCCTATTAAGGTACATAAGAGAAGGGCACCATGCCTCCACATTCCCACACCCACTTGCAGCTCCTATGCTTCACGCTCCTTCTCTTGAGAGGGTTGGTGGAGGTGGTGGCAGGAGGCTCACAACAGGTTTCCCTGGAAGAGCCCAGAACTGCTTTAAGCATTGTGATATAGACTTGTGAGTGTGTGTAGCTAAGTCTCTGATGGGAGGAGCTGACACACAGGGAACTCCTAACTCATACATGGAGAGTCCAAACGAAGGGACTGTAAGGGTGCAACTGGAGATGATCACACTAAGCAAATCAAGCCAGTCTCCCAAAGACACAGAGTGTATGTTTTCTCTTGTTTCTGGTTCCTAGATTTGTTTTTTAAAAAAGATTTATTTGTATTTATGTGTATGTGTATGAGGCTATGTATATGTACGTGTGGGCACCTATAGAGGTCAGAAAAAGGTATCAGATCCTCTGGAGCTGGGGTTACAGGTGGTTGTGAGCTGCCTGATGTGGATGCTGGGAACCAAACTCTAATACCCTAGAAGACCAGTGAACACTCTTAACCATTGAGCCATCTCTCCAGCTTCTCCTAGATTTTTAAAATTTTTAATTTTATGTGTGTGAGTGTATTGCCTGCATGTATGTAAGTGCACCTGTGTCATGCAAAGCTTTTGGAGGTCAGAAGGTGTTGGATCCCCTGGAACTGGAATTTTAAATGGTTGTTAGTCGTAATGTGGGTGCTGGGACCTGTACCTGGGTCTTCTGCAAGGGCAGCCAGTGCTCTTAACCAGTGAGCCATCTCTCCAGCCCCTCCGCCTAGATTTTATATTGTTACCTAAAATCACGTATACACACACATACACACACACACACACACACACACACATTATATACATATAAAACATGAAAGAAGTGAAACTGTCTAGGGGAACAAATGGGAAGGGGAAGGGTGAGAAAGAGGTGGGCAGGGGACATGGGGGTTATGTTTAATGTAAATAAATCATGGTATAAAAACGTCCTTATGTAACCAGTACCATTATAATGAATATACACAATGAAATCATTTTTAAATAGGAATTAAAACTAAGAGGACATGATGCCACTCTAGATAAAAACAGCTGTATACTATAAAGAACTCAAACCCGGATGCTGAGGTCACTTGTTCTATTATTCTTGTTGAGAGAGGCTTTTTAGAGAAAAAAAAAAAGATTTGGAAGTTAAATCTAAAAGGTATGAAATAAATTGATGACTTCTGTCAGCCCATGTAGACTTAGAGAATGGAGCAAGTTTCACATGTTCAAGTTCTTTGGCTACAAGGGGATTTCCCTTTATAATCTTATTTTCTTGATAATAATTTCTAGGTAAATGTCATATGCTTTTTGACTAGTGTTGAACATAACTATGTGGGTATGGATATTTTATCAGCTGACTTATATTTATTATTTATGGCTAAGAGCTCTGTATGAGAATGCATATTCTATTTGAACAGATGCTTATACTTTTAGTGTATCAGACTAGATTTGAACAGATCTTTATGTTAATTAATTAGTTGATAATTAGTTATACAGCGCTGCACTGAACATTTGTTGTGTACAAGGCAGAACACTTTGCCTTCTCAGGGTTAGAGAATTCGGGGACTATAGAAAGCAAGTATAATATATAAACAACTCCACAACAGGATACAAAGTAGGAAGTGACAGAGAGAAGAAACTTGGAAGTTCAAAGGAGGCAAAATCAGCTTCCGGGCCTGGGAATGCAGCGCAGTTGGTAGGGTGCTTGCCTAGCAGACACAAAGGCCTGGATTCCATCCCCAGCACCACTTAAAACCAGGTATGGTGGTTCATGCCTACAATTTAATCTTATTATTGGGGAGATAGAGGCAGGAGGATCAGAACTTCAAGGTCATCCTCAGCTACGTAGTAAGTTCAAGGCCAGTCTAGGCTACGCAAGACCTCATCAAGACAAACAAACAATTTCTGTTTGAGAAGGGGTTCTGCAATAAGCTGGATTTGAGTTGAGTCCTGAATGACAATGGGGTTTTCTTTTTCCTAGTGTCTGGAATGTGGTGGGTATTAGTGGTGGGTATTAGTATTTGGTGTTGACAAAGTACAGAAACATTCCTGTTAAAGTCAAAGAGAAGATAAAATCGTTTATCCTTTATGGAATGTCATTCTGAAGGCTAATCAAAACAAGCCAGGGGAAGATGAGAGAGATCAGGAAGGAGAATCATCAGTTCCGAGATGATATGATCGCACACCTAGAAAACGGCTGTGAACCATGAGATAGTCAATTCCTCAGCTAAGGAAAATTCATATCTAGAAATCTAAAGCCTCAACATTTGTAAGTTATAGATAGTTAATAAATCTCACAGGAAGAAAATATTATTATTTAAATTTGTAGGAATAAATACAATGAGACGTGTATGATCTATGTAAACTAAACTTTTAAAACACCTTTAAAGGCATTCCTTAATTAGAAAGCTTAGCATTCAAAGATTCAATTTTCTTTAGTATACAAATTTTCAACAGCCCCAAAATAGCAATTTTATTTTTTTTCGTGGAGTTTTAGAGAAGATTATTCTAAATAGTTTATTTGGAAAACAAACTAAACAAGAAAGAGGAAACAATATACAAATCCAAACAATAACAAGTGTTAAGACACATTTTAAATAATTAAAAACTCATTCTTATATTAATTCATGAAGAAATGGGTCCACAACAGGATTCAGACAGAAAACGGTGTCTGTTAATATTTGATAAAGATGACGGTGCACATTTGTAGAGAAAAAGAAGAATTATTCTCAAGTAGGCAAGCAACGGAAAGAAACAAAGTTTCATATCTTGATCTCATATCTTACATCAGCATAAAAAATTTCAGATGAATTAATGATTTAAATGGAAATATTACCCTATTAAAATCAAGTCCAGCCTGGTGTGGTGGCGCACGCCTTTAATCCCAGCACTCGGGAGGCAGAGGCAGGCGGACCTCTGTGAATTCAAGGCCAGCCTAGTCTACATAGTGAGTTCCAGGACAGCTGGGGCTACAGGGAGATCCTGTCTCCTCAATAAAGACAAATAAATAAATAAATAAATAAATAAATAAATAAATAAATAAATAAATAAAATAAAATAAAATCAAGTCCAAAACATCAGGAAAATTTCTTTATGCAATTAGAGGGTAGAAAAGATGCCTCTGCATATAACTCCATAAAGGAAGATAAATTTGACAACATAATATAAAATAAAAATCTGGGCAGCAAAACCTGCTATAAACAAATTTATAAGATAAATGACAAGTTTCACTCCATGCACCAAGAGAAGGAGCTAATTTACTTAATATAGGAAAAGCTTCTTCAAGTCAATAAGGAAAAGGCCAGAAATACAAATGACTCTAAAGCTGTGAGAAGATATCTCTCCTGCCACCAAGCATGGGAACTGAAACCACAGAAGCCTGACATTTCTCACCTGGTCAAGATCAGAAAGTTTGATGGTCCTGGGTTGAGGAAGATCGGGGGACATGGCTGAGGGATTCTACATTGGAACAGTCTATGAGCAACAATTTGATAGTGCTCATCAGAGTTTAAATGCACAGAGCCTTGGACTCAGACTTCCAGACTGTCAGAATCTGCTTTTTCAGATGTGAGGTGCCTATTGGTCTAGAAAGTTCACTAAAGCACGGCTCATGGCTGTAGGACCAGAGTGGAAACCACATGTCCATTAGTAGGGAGCAAGAGAGATGAGTTAGTGTATAGTTGTACTTTAAAATTCTGGGCAGCTGTTAAAATAAATAAGGTATCGCTTCCTGCACTGATGTGGACTTGTTACAAAGCCCACTTACCCACTTGGTGAAGGAAGGATCCCTTTCCTGAGATAGTGCGAGATAGCTGAACACACAGCACTAGACAAAGGCATCAAACAGCAGTTTAGAAGTGGTGTACCTGCAGTCTGAAAGGACACTGTTCAGTCGGGAGGGCCATATGCAAGACTCACTCCAGAGCAAAGTGACTGTGAGAGGCTGTGGGCAGTAGGCTTAGTAGTGACAAGAACTTGAGAAGTCCCTGGTTCCTACAAGAGGATGTGATGGGCTTGTTTGAATAACTTCATAACTGGCAGGGAGGTGAGTTCTGCTAGGCAGAAGACTGAGTAGGGTCCATCTGCCCTCCTTGTTGGGGGAACTGTCCAGGTAGGCAGCCTTGCTCACCGGGTGGGGGCATATGTGGCAAAAGTAAGGGAACTGATTATCAGACATTTAGGACCAAAACTGGCAGGACAGCAATGAAATTTTAGTTGTTACTGTTCATGAAAGATGTTATGTGAAAGGAGAGGTGTAGAATGCTGTGCACTGTATGTATTTTAGATGAAAGGAGCCTACTCATGCTAACGTACTTATATAATGCACAGAAGACCTCCAGGATGAAAAACACATAAAACCAGGACTAATGAATTCTGATAAGAACACTAGTTGATTGGGTAGTGATGTAGGAAAGGGACCATTTAAAAATGAATTATTATCATTATTGTTGTTATTGTGTGTGTGCATGGTGCATGTGTAGACATGTGTGCCATGGCATGCATGTGGAGGTCAGAGGACAACTCTGTGAAGTCAGTTCTCTCCTTTCACCTTTATGTGGGTTCTGGGGATCAAACTCAGATTGCCAGGCTTTTTCCCTCTGAGCCATCTGTCATCCCAGGAGCCATTTTTTGAGATCTACTGTACCATGTTCACATTATACCCATTAGTAAACACATGACTTACTGTCCTTAAAAACAAACCTTTATTCAATTATCTGAATGAATCAGAGACATCATGGAGGACTACAAAGGGAAATGGTATTTTTAATTACAAAAATTGTGAGATACAGAACAAAGGGGTAAATAGCTAAAAAAAGAAAAAGAAAGGAAAAACAAAAGGAAAGATTATATTGACCATAAATCCTTCAATATTTATACCATAGAGCTGAGGTTAGGGAAGACTGAGTGTGCCTGTCTGTGTGTCTATCTGTGTACATATGTCTGTCTGTGTATATGTGCATGTCTATGTGCCTGTATACGTCTGTGTCTCTGTGTGTCTGTATGCAAATCTGTGTATGCGGTGTGTGTGTGTGTCTCTATGCATGTCTCTGTGTGTCTGTGTGTCTGCGTACATCCAGGACAAGTTATGGCATGGGTTTTTGGTGTCTTCCAAAAGGAGGACGATCTTTAAACGTCTTGATCTCATTAGGGTGGGAACAAAAGTCAGTAATGGGGAGTGCAGGACTTCTTCTGAGCCTTCCTCTTACCGATGACTAGCTTTCCTGTTGTGGTTTCTACTCTGTGCAGAACGTTCAGTTGTGCTCCCCGTTTACTGCTTGAAAGATCTGGTGCTGTGGCTATTCTTCAGCTCAAATCTTGGCTCTGCCATTTTTCTGGCTGTCCGTGACAGGGCTTCGCTGACAGCACCTTTAAATGTAGTTTAGAGTGGCATCACAGCCCTGTCATGCTAGTCAACAACCAACATTAGACTGCAAAATGCAGGCGCTGAACAAATAAGCAAAAGCTCATTTCCCTTAATCTTGCTTTATCACACTGTGACTGGCTGAGACGACGGCTCCCGCCACCCCGGACAGACGATTCCACAGCAGAGCGAGCGTCTTCCCTCCACGTGCTTCCCCTCTGCACACAGCGTTGACCTAACTTTCAACTCTTGGCTCATTTCAGGCTCACAATCATCTTAACCTTTCTGAACTTCGGGTTTTATTTTTGAATCTACAAATCAGATATGGTATATCCTCTTGAAGTTTTGTGGGAATAGAATGAAACTTAGTGTACTTGGAAAAAAAATCATTTGATAGTGTTAGAAAAAAAAAATCAGTAAAGACATGAAAATGCCTGAAAACATGATCAATGCGCCCACCACTCTTCTCGTCTTCACATGATTGCTGAGCAGAGTGACTACAAAAGCGAGTTTCTTGTGGTAGAAATTTTTCGGTCCTTTATTTGAATGGTCTAATGGGCAAATTAAATTAGACTCAGAGTAAGTGGAAGAAAAGAAACAGTACCAACAGAGTAATGAATGAAATGGAAAATTTACTAACAGAGGAATATCATGTAAGCCCATAGCTGCTACTTTAAAAATATCAATAGAATTGATATATCTTTATGTAGCTAATTAAGAGAAAAAAGACAGGACACATGACCAATATTGGAGATATGAGAATGGAACATCACTACTGATTAAAAGTATAACATTAAAAATATAACATGGCTGGATGGTTATTTCTCTGAAGAAGAGACACACAGATGACTAATAAGCTCAACATCATTAGTCATCTGAAAAATGCGAATCAGAACCATAATGAAATCCTACTTCATGCCCATTGAGATTCAAACCCAGGTCTTCTTCAAGAACGGCCAGTGCTTTTAACTACTGAACTTATTTAGGAATAAATGTAATGGAAGACACTAGACTTGCACTCTGAAAACCCTAAAATGCCACCAAAAGGAGTAAATGGGATCTGGAAAAGGAGGAGAGACACACTGTCCAAGGACTGGAAGGCTCCATGTGCTGAAACTGCTGGTTCTTCCCAGGCTCACTGGAAGATGTAACAGCTTCCAATGAAAAGTTCTGGTAGATTTTTTGTGGAAATTGGTAAGTCGATTCTAAAATTCATAAAGAAACACAAAGGATCTGCATATTCAAAAAATTCCTGAAACAGAAAAACAGAGTTGGAGAACTTACTCCACCTGTGTCTGAGCTTAATAAATCCGCAGAAATCAAGAGCACAGCACTGACATAAAGTGGACAGGTCCGAAGTAGAACCATCAGCTCACATGTGTGCTTGCACAGACACACTATGTGGCGAAAGCACTTTCAATGTACCTAAGCAATTGGAAGAAGAAAATCTGTTCAACAGATGGTGCTGGAATAACTAGTTTTCTATAACAGAAAGAAGAAAGATTTTAATCCTAGTGCACACACATGTGCACATCTGCGTGCGTGCGCGCACACACACAGAATTCATGATGGATCAAGATATAAACATATGAGCTCAAAGTATAAATATTCTAGAAGAAAATATAAATGAATTTCTTTGTAATTTGGCAGAGGTAAGATTTCTTCAAACATAGAAAGCAGTAACCACAAAAAATTCACAAATTAAACTTTATAATTTAAAAATTGCTCATTAAAACACATTTTCAGTAAGACAAATTGCAGATTGAAAGACTTATTTGCCAGATTTAGATCACATAAAAAATTATATCCAGAAGAGATTGGGAATGCTTACAATTTAATAATCAAAAGATCAACAATATAATATTTTAAGGGACTAAAAGTTAGGCATTTGACAAAATATAGATGAATGGCCAACAAGTGCTTGAAAAGGCATTTGACATTATTAATTAGAGGAAGATAAAGTCACAGTAAGATACCACAGGTACCCACTAGATAGAATGGCTGAAATATAAAGAGCCAAGGATATTATATTAAGGGCTGGGAAGGATGTGGAGCAACCAGAATACTTACCTACTACATGGATGTGTGAAACTAGCAGTCACTTTGGAAGTCTTGACAGTTTCTTAAAAAAAGATATACATTTCCTAGAGAGATGGAAATATATGTCCAAAGAGGTCTTGAATGAGAATTTCCCTAATAGCTTTTTTTTTTGGTCTTTTTGAGACAGGGTCTCCCTGTAGCCCCAGCTGGCCTGGAACTCACTATGTAGACCAGGCTGGCCTTGAACTCACAGAGATCCACCTGTCTCTGCCTCCTGAGTGCTGGGATCAAAGGCGTGCACCACCACATCTGGGTTATCCTAATAGCCTTTTTATACTAGCCAAATACTAGACATAGTCCAGTGGCCCATCAACATGGGAAGAGATAGACTGTGCACATCCGTTCACACAAGAAAACACTACTCAGGCATAAAGAGGAAAAAGTCACAGGCATATGATGTATAGGGATGAATTATGTGAAGAAACCAACACAAAATATGGTGTGAGCCCATTTACGCAAAATTCTAGAATAGCTAATTAATTGTGCTGGCAGATGTCAAGTTTCTAATTGCTTCTGGGTAGGGAGAGATTTATTGGGATGGATAATGAGAGAAGTTTCTGATACAATAGAAATGTAGATTTTGGTTAAGCCACTGATTACACAGTATATGCATTTGTCAGCACAGATCATGTATTTAATAGCTGTGTTTCATGATATGTAAATACACCTCAGTACCAACAAATAATAAAAAACCCATCAAAATCTTTAACTGAACATCGGGTGTGTTATTCTAGTTACACGTGAACAAATGTTAATAGCAGGTTTTGTGTATTTTTATTTATTCTCTTCCCACTGCTTGGATGCAATGGAATGTCAAATACACATTACAATAAGCCTGATGGTTCTATAGTATAACCCATAAAAATAATCTAAATATATGCGCAATAAAAGTTAACAGTACAACAATTCAAAAGGATGCTTTATACCAGCAAAAGCTGGTAGAAATGTTATTGTTCAGTTAATTTCATTTTCTTCGTGCATCACTTGTTACCTGCAGAGTGTTGAATTTTCTGGGTTTCAAGGTCCCTGGAGATGATGGGTCAGCCCCTCTGCAGTAGACTGAGGAGGGGAGTCAGAAGTGGAACCACTGGTCTTTCTTCTTTCCAAATGTACCAGAGCAACTAGCCCTTTTTAGATGCATATATTGAGATGTTATGTAAGATTTCATTTGAGAAGATTCTGTTAAAATTTGAAACATTATGCCTGCTTCATTCTACTGTGACTGTTCTACCATTCTGAGGTGAGGATTGGTGGCTCAAGTCACACTATTTAGACAGGACAAACCTAGTCAAGGGTCTGTGGTTTGGGCAGTGGTCAACAATGAGATGGCATGGTGGTACATGCCTGTAAGCCCAGTCTGCAGGAGGATCAGGAGTTCAAGGCTGGCCTGGATTGCACAGTAAAATCTTAATGAAAAAAAGATATGGCCATATTATTACATATTATCACTTTCTTATTACTGTGAATGCCTGACATAAACAGTTTGAAGGTAAGGAAAGATTTATTTCAGTGCATGGTTTCAGAGGGTTCATGTTTTCAGTCCATGGTTGCTTAGTGCCACACTCTAAGTAGGAGCTAATTGTGGTAGGAGCACATAGTAGGAGCACATGGTAGAGGCTATTCTACCTCATGGTAGACAGGAAACAGAGCAACGGCAGAAAGGCCAAGGACAATATGTCCCCAAGTACCCCCCCCCTCATTGAGCTACTTCCTTCAGCTAGGTCCCATATCCAAAACTTTCCAGAACCTCCCAAAATAACTCTTCCATCCCCAACACAACACATGAGACTTTTTGGGGGACACTTCATATCTAAACCATAACAATGCCTGAAAACACCTAATCAAGTGGACTCACTTTTAGAGGGACTTCCCTTTTATGGGGTACATCTCTGTTGGAATTGTTCCTACTGTTCATTCTCAGTCCTAGATGTTGACCCCTGCAGCAGTTGAACCACGTGACTCTACTGAGTTCAGTAACAGTCAGTTGTCTCAAAAGCTGACCTGAATTATGACCCAAGAAAAGCAAGTGGCTCCCCTTCCATTTACACAGACCATGTGTAAGTAGGTGAAACCAGTTACAGCAGCGCCTCAATTGATGAGTGGCTTTCAATTCCTTGTGACAAATGATCCTAACTATAATGTGCTCTCATTTAATGTTTGGGCACTACTGTGTTCATGTGTCCATTTACTTTCCATTGTCTGTAGTGCTAACAAAATAGAGGATGGTAGACAAGACAGAGATCAATCATATGGCTCACAAACATGGAAACATATCCATCCTTTATAGAAAAGGCGAAACTTCCTTGGCTTTTCTATGTCTGTTCTGCATTTTATCCAGGTTCAGACTTCAAAATAATGAAACGTGCCTACCCTGGTTACAGACTATATAACTAAGTGTGGCGGCAGAAAGGGTGTTGTGGACCATGTGCTGGTCAGAAGTTGCTCATCAACACAATGTGGTGACGGATCTGGTGACTCAGAATTTATGGAATTCTGTTTATTTAAGAGAGAGGAGAAGCAAAGTCATAGAAGGAAGGGCAGAGGCAGATAGAGCAGGAGGGAGGTGGGGGGAGAACAGCAAGTAGCCCCTAGTCCACCAGAAGAAACCTTCAGGACCCAGCCCAACCTCAGTAGGAGAACTCCGTATGCCAGGGACACAGTTGTGTTGCTTTATCATTTTTATTTTTTAATTTAAAATTTTATTTTTACTTTTTTATGTGTTTGAGTGTTTTGCCTACATGTATATAAATGCACCCATGTGTGCAATGCCCACAGAGGCCAGATGAGCAAGCTAGATCCCTTGGAACAGAAGTTAAGGACATTTGTTAGCTACCATGTGGTTACTGGGAACTGAATCTGGGTCCTCCAGAAGAGCAGCCAGTGTCTTAACTTCTGAGCCATCTCTCCAGTTCCACGTTACACTTTCCTATGCCACCTCAATCATCTTCAACACATTGAGAAGTCCTGACTAATAATTAGGAGTGAAAACACAATATTCTTAAACTTATTGCATCATAGTGACTTAGTATAAACCACAGTACATGGGCTGGGGTTCTGAGGAGACTATTCAGTAAGAAAACATTCATTTGATGTAACTGTCTGTATTCAGGTGAATTTATTTATTTATTTATTTATTTATTTATTTATTTATTTATAGACAAAAATCCCATTCTGTAGCTATGCTGGCCTTGAATTCACGACAATCCTATCTCAGGCTACCACGTTCTGGAGTTATAGGTGTGAATCATCAGGCCTTTCTTGGAGTTTCCTTAAAAGGAATGAAAGCAACTGAGAAGTCCGTCCCTTCAGAAAGAATTCCTAAACCAAGTGGATAGAGCTATAGCCTGCAAACACTGAGAATGGCCTGTAGAGGGCACTATTAAAACAGACAGATGAAAAAAAAATTGTAAGTCAACACAGCAGGGAAAGAAAGGCCTTTTTATATGTAGGACCAGCTCATAGCCTTCTGGACCCTAGATATGGGAAATTCGAAACATCTGAGCTTTCTTGGATATTCTTAATGCCATCATTACACTTGCCTGGGTCTCTCCTTTCCTCCTGTTTGTTCAGTCTCCCCTTCCCGTGGCAGTGGGAGATGTGGCTGTCATGCTTTGTTTCTCTGTGGGGTCAGGGAAAGCAAAGGGTTACTCAGCAAACACTGCCCAACACTGGCTTTGGACAGAGAACTCTATCAGGTGTTGTGAGCGTACAGAAATGAATAAGATACAGACTAGGCCATGCCTTGAAAAGTTTATATTCCATGGGGGGACAGCTATATATGGACTACTTTTAATACAAAGCAGATGGGGTATGAGCAGCAATGGTACAGAGGAGGCACAGTTAGAAACATGAGGAAAAGAACAACTCTTAGCAGCGATGGAAGGAGGTGGACTTGGACCCAGCCACAAAGAATCAATGATTTCACGGGAAGAGGGAAAAGACAGTCTGGCATGGAGACACAGGGCATCTAGGGACAAACAGGTGCCACTGTGACTTGCCTGCTGATGGAAGGGCAAAGCAGCGGAAGTTGACATGGAGAGGTCATCGAGGAACTTGGGCCTGACCTTCACAGCACAGGGAATGAAGGGTTGATAAAGTGGAGCTTGGAAAAGCATCAGGATGGATTGGTCTCAGCCTGGATGAGGGCTGGGGAGCGGAGCCAGGACTCAGGTGGAGAGAAGAGGGCCAGAGTTGGAGGCAAACTGATCATCTGGTAAGAGGAGATGGAGGAACATTCGTCCTAGCTGCTTTCTTTTCCCTTGAGACTCAGCCTGGAAGGTCGAGATTCTGTAGGGTGCGTGACAGAACTTTCTGCCTTTGAAACATCTGAAATTCAAAACTTTCTCCCTGGTCCAAATATTTGGCAGCTACAAACAATCCAACCAGCTGTGATGGTTTCAATGGTGACTGTAGTTGTTTCTAATTAACTAGTGTGAGGTTCTGCTAAGATAAGTGCAAATTGAGCACTTCCTTGAAGGTCCCCTAATGAGGGCCAATTTCTAATTAAGCATATTTTCATCCGCTGTGTGCCTGGTTTCTCTTGGCTTCTGCAGGAGCTGAAACAACGTAGATTTGTGAGCAACACAAGAACTCTCAAATCCACCATCAAAGTGTCAACTAGAAGGGGGGGGACTTGAGAGGCTAGGAGTTTTAATGTTGAGCCTTAGTGAAGGAGCAGTTTAAATGGATTTCTAAAGCACTGTAAACTGAAACTGAAAAGGACGGGAACTGGGCAAGTAGGGAAGGGGAAAAAGGAAGAAAAAAATCACTACCTGCAATAATAATAAAATAATAATAATAATAATGGCATAATGGCAGAGGACGTTTGCTAAGGGGGAAAACTGCTGGAAACGGAGTGGCTATGTTCAGCATCAGACCAAGGAGGTGACAGGGGAATGATGCCGACTCCTGAGAATAAACCCAAGTGTTAAATGAGTTTTCTGCAGCATATTGGGTATAACACTCAAGATCTCAAATCTGTATGATCATAACCTTTATGGTTATATAATTTGGCAAGGAATTCTCTATATCATCTTATTTCCTGAGATCCATTTCCTAGGATTTACCAATTCCCTGTTCTTTATATTATCATTTTCCCCACTAAAATGAACTTTTCATTTAGTTTTGAGTGAAAGGTTCTGTTTGTCATGATGGTGAAGAGTAAATACATTTTAAATGCCAATTCTTCTCATGCCTAATTTTTAAAAATACAATCTGAGGAGTGACAGTAAAAGCAACAGTTCTGACAAAGAGCGACCAGTAACTTTCAGCAAATGCTGTCATTAGGGCCATGTTTATACTGTTGTCATCAGCAAAACATCTGCCTAACTAGATTTTCTGAGTATATAAAGCCATGACCATCTGTCTACATGAGATAATGTATTCCACTTAAGTTTTCTAAGTATGTGGGAACTGTGGGCTTATATTTTCTGTCCTAAGGGGGATGAGAAGACTGGGGCTTCTATTTTCTGTCAGAAGATGAAATTGGAGCCATTAAGCATGGGCCGAGTCTCCTCTTGGGTACTCGGTAGAAAAGAGGTTGTTCTAGTTTGTTTTCCCATTGCTGTGACAAAATATTCTGACCAATACCAACTTGGGGAGGAAAGGGTTTCTTTGGCTTACATCTCCCAGGTCACAGTTCATCACAGAGGGAGCCCAAAGTAGGAACTCAGGGCAGGAACCTGGAGGCAGGAGCTGGAGCACAGGCCATGGAGGAACGCTGCTTACTGGCTTGCTCCTCTGGAAACTGCAGCCTCCTAGGGAGCCTGGTGGTGCTGCCAGCCTCACTCCCTACTTCATTCCCTAAGTGTCCTGTGCCTGCAAGTCATCACTGTTAACCACAGATACACACTAGACCTACCTCTGCAGCTCAGCACTCATCCCGACTGACTTCCCTCCAGGCTCTCCCCACTTTGATGTAGGAGGCTTGGGCAGATGACTTGGGACCTGGTTTATGGTTCTTCTATCCCAGCCAGAACAACACAATTCCTGTTATTTCTGGGAACAGGCCCTAGCCAACATGTCCTGGTAGCAGAGGTTACAACTGGTCAGGCATACGGACTGTTCCCAGCATTGGATCCCTTTTACCCAATGGTAAATCTCTGAATTATGGAGTTAAGCTAGGCAAGCACTCTACCATTGACCTATACCCACAGCCCTCTTTCTACTTTTTATTTTGAGACAAGGTCTCACTAAGATATCCAGGTTGGCCTTGCACTCACTCTCTAGCCCATGCAGGCTTTGAACTTGTGATCTTCCTGCCTCAGCTTTCTGAGTAGTTATGAATCACGGGCCTGTGCCAACAGACCTGGCTTAGAGGAACAATTTACAACATAAAAATTATATGTCATATTTCTGTTATGGCTACCCCAGTGAATTTTACCAAATTATTTATTCATTTTTAAATTTTTTAAAAATTGTTTGTTTTATATATTTAAATTTTATCTGTTTTGATTTTATGTGTATGAGTGTTATGTCTGCATGTGTGTAAGTGCACCTGTGTTGTACAGTGCCTGTGGAGGTGAGAAAAAGGCATCAAATCCCCTGGAACTGGAGTTATGAACAGTTGTTAGTCACCATGTACATGCTGAGAGTCAAACCTGGGTCCTCTGCAAGAGCAGCCAGTGCTTTTAACTGCTGAGCCATTTCTCCAAGCCTTGGCAAATATTTAATGAAGAATTTAATGTCAGTCATTCTCAAACACTTCAAAAACTCTGAAGGAGACAGGGAGGTACACTTCCAAACTCATTTTATAAGCCAGACAAAGATGTTACAAGCAGAAAACCTACACAACACTGTCACTGATGAAGATAGATGCAAAAGTTCTGACAAAATGAATTTAATACCACATTCAGAGGGTCATACATCATGAAGTAGAATTTATCCTTGAGACACAATGATGGTTTGATATATGCAAATCAATTAGTGCGATACAACACATTAACAAAATCAAGGACAAAAAAATCACATGATTAGCTCAAAAAATGTAGGAAAAATTTTTGACAAATGCATGATAAAAACTCTCAAGAAACTAAGCATAGAAAGAATTCATCTCAATGAAAAAAATGATGTACATGACAAGCCCAGAGCCAAATATTAACAGCCAAAATTGAAGGCTTTCCCTCTGAGACTGAGAACAAGATAGGGATGCTTGCTCTGGCTGCTTCTAGCCACATAGTACTGGAAGGCCCAGCCAGCACAATCAGACAAGAAAAAGAAAGAAGAATTCAAATCAGAAACAAAGAAGAAAATGATCTTTGCTTGTAGTGGACACAATCTTA
>NW_008352654.1:3577410-3596664 GCF_000622305.1 Nannospalax galili
CATTTTCTGTTGAAGAGAGATTTGTGAAGTCTGAAGTGTCTCACCTTTGATACTTGGTAGCAAAGTGGTCTGAGGTAAGTCACCTCTACTTAGCATTTCTTTTTTTAAAAATATTTATTTATTATTTTTATTTTATGTGTATGGCTGTATTGCCTGCATATAGGTAAGCGTACCTGTGTTGTGCTATGCCCACGGAGGACAGAAGAGGCTGTCGGATCCCCTAGAACTGGAGTTACAGACAGTTGTTAGCTGCCATGTGGGTGCTGGGATTCGAACCAGGTGTTCTACAAGAACAACCAGTGCCCTTAACCACTGAGCCATCTCTCCATCCCCCTCTACTTAGCATTTGTAAAAGAGAAATAACCCACCCAGAATGAACATGAATGTATAACTTCCCTTCTGATATTGGGTGTTGAGAGATTAATGAGAAAATATTTGCTTTATCTGTCTCTTCTCATACATGATCATTTCCACAGGAGCAAGGACATTGTCCACCTTTCATCCTCATGTCCCTGGTGGAAGAAATAATGCCTGACATATAACTTTGTGTCCACCATATCTGCTGAGTGAGTACATCAGCAGTTAAGAACACTTGTTCTTTGAGATAAACATATCACTGCCATTTCACATGTGCACAGTCCAAGGTTGTAACTCTGAGGTTGTGACTCCCAGGCATACAACCTCTGTGCTATAAAATGAGGGAATTGGGACCCTAAACCCTGTATGTATGATTTCATCCCTGCCACCTCTTTTCTGAGTCTCAGTTCTGAAATAAGTCTTGCTAGCAGCTTTCTTTCTGCAAACTCTACTATTTCAAAAACCTACTCATCAACTGTTGTAAAGCTTGTCACGCTGCAACCTTTTGGTTCCAAATTGTTCATTGCATCCAGCCCCACATGAAGAGCAAGATCTATTCCTTTTTGGAAAAAAAAATCAAGGTAAGTATCTTTAATATTTAGTGGGCTAGGGAGATGGCCTAGTGGGTAAAGTGCTTGCTGTTAAGCTTATGGACATGAGTTCTGATCTCTAGCACCCATGTAAAAGCCAGATGTGGCAGCATGCATCTGTGACCCCAGCCCTGGGGGGTGGAGACAGGTGGCTCTTGGGGGGCTCGCTGGTCAGCCAATTTAGCCTAAACAGGAGGCTCCAGATTCAATGAGAGACCCTGTCTCAAAAAAATTCATTTTATTGATGTGGAAACACCTGGCCCTCTGTAGGTGGCACAATTCCCTAGGCAGAAGGTCCACAACTGTATAAAAGTGGAGAAATTGAGCTGAGCGCAGGTGAGCATGTATGCATTCTTTACCGTCTTTCCCTGACCCTGCCTGTTTTTGAGACAGGGTCTCCCTGTAGCCCCAGCTGGCATGGCTGGCCTCCATCTCACATACCTCTGCCTGCCTCTGCCTCCTGAGTGCTAGGATTGAAGGCATGTGCCACCATACCCTCCTCTGTCTGTTCTTGCTGTGGACGTGATGTGACTGTTCCCACTGCCTTGACTTCCCTGGTATAACGAATTGTAATCTGGAATTGTGAGCTAAAATACGCTCTCCTCTAAGTTACTTTTTGTCAGGGTATTTTATTACAGCAACATAAATGAAACCAGAACAATCATCATACATTAGAGAAAAGATGACCTCTTCAACAAAAGGTGCTGGGAACACTGGATTCTCACGTGTAAGCAGAAGGAAGCTAAATCCATAGCTCTCAACCTGCACAAAATCAATTCAAAATGGATCAAAGATCTCAATGTAAGACCTGAAACTGAAATTCCCAGGGGCGACACTTCAAAGAAGGCTGAGACAAGGGCTTTCTGACAAGGACTCCAATCACTCCGGAAATAATCCCAAGAACTGACAAATGGGGTTATGTGGAATTAAAGAGCTTCACCACAGCAAAGGAAAATACATTAGCCAAGGGATTAACATCTACAATATATGAAGAACTCACAAAATTAAACACCACAAAAATCATCCAATCAGCAAATGGGCAAATGAGTTGAACAGACAGCTTTCAAAAGAAATTCAAATGGCCAATAAATGTATGAAAAAAATGTTCGATATCCTTAGCCATCCAGGAACTGCAAATCAAAACTACACCGAGATTCTATCTAACCCCAGCCAGAATGGCTAACCAAGGAAACAAATAATAAATGGTGGTAAGGCTGTGGGAAAGAGGAGCCGTTATTCACTGCTGGTGGCAGTATAAACTGGTGCAGAAATATGGAAACCAGCATGAGGGTTCCTCAAAAAATTAAAAATAGAACTTTGGTATGACAAAGCCTAACCACGCCTAGTTATATACCAGAAGGGCTCTAAGTCAGCACACCATGAAGATACTTCACGTCCATGCTCATCGCTGCACAGTTCCCAACACTCAGAAGATGGTATCAGCTCAGATGTCCACCAACAGATGAATGGATGAAGAAAATGCATATATACACAATATAGTTTCATTCAGCCATAAAGAATAACGAGATCATGAGTTATTTGCAGGAAAGTAAACAGTCATGGAGATCATCTTGTTAAATGAAATAAGTCAGGCTTTGAAAGACAAATATCACGTTTTCTCTCATGTAAGAAAATTAGATTTAAAACAATTCTCATGTAGTTGACAAGTTGAAGAGGTCTATCTGGGAGGGGGGACAGGGGAGGGGAGAACAAGAGAGCATAATGGACAAATATGAGGCGAGCATATGACACACATGTATGAAAATGTCATAATAAAACCCATCATAACATATGCTAACTAAAAAATTTAACTATCAAAAAAAAAAACCAAACAAAAAAAATAAGACAGGAATAATTGAAGACATCTTGACTTCAATTGCTGGCCTCCACTAATACCCACAATGGCAAGTGTAGCATGCACACACGCATACACCATGCACACACACACACGCACACACACACAGAAATGCACTTCTATCTTTGCAGTTTAGGCTGGAGGGCACTGGGGACAGGGCTGACTTCGCATTCCTTATTCAAATAATGTAGAGCAAGACTTACTTTTTCAATCACTTCTGGGCATTAAACATGGTGCCGTTCTAACAACAGAGCCTCCGTGTGTGAAACAGCTGTGGCTACCACTCACACGTTATCTTGCCCTGGGAATCTTGTCTGGCTTCTTCAGCTTCCTGCAGATACCTTACTTCCTGCAATAACCGATTCTGACCCTTCCGCTCTGCCATTTCCCCTGTCTCCTGCACTACAAACTCTATACTTAACAGGAACCATTACCATTGGCTTCCTTGCTCATCCTTTCTCCACCATGTCTAACGTCGGCCAGCGTCCCACTCCACACCTCCCTTCCTTGTTTACACCAGTGTCTTCTTTCATCAGCAAAGTTTCTTTGTCCCTTTACAGATCTTTTTCTGAGCCATTAATTGTTCATCCAAATACAAGTAATGGCCCCCATTTCTCCTAATCTTAGACATAATTTCCTATTAGAGACTGGTGGCTTATAATGCGTCAATTTGGGTGAACTCAACTGCATTTCCCATAATTCCCTGCCACACACATTTCTGACTAGAGTGGGCCATGAGAGACCCTTACTCGAGAGACCCGAGGGCACAAATGACATGCAGATATTTGTGATTCACACATCCTATGGCTTATCTGCTGCTCACTCTATTGTAGGGCAATGCCAGCAAGACTACAATTCCTCCTCCTTCCCTCAGATCCTTCTGCAACTTCTCCAACTCCTAGACCAGTCAAGCATCAGTGTCCCTGGCAAGAGACACCAGATTTTCCTCCAGGATGATCACGAAGGTTCCACTGGCATTTTAGCTTCTGCTTGAGGGTTCTAGCCTTTCCCTGTCTCCCTATTTTATATCTGCTATGGATTAAATGTCTGTTGCCCTACAAAATTCTTCTGTTGAAGCTCTACCTGCCAATATGATAGTTATTGGAAGCAGGGCCTTTAACAAAAGTAATTAAGGTCATATGATTCCATAGGATTAGAAATTCAAAGTCATCCTCAACTACATAGTGAGGTTGAGGCCAGTCTGGGTTATATGAGACACTGTCTCAAAAACAACAAACAAAAACAAAAACACAGGCTTCAAATTTTATATATATTCCCAGTGCAGCAAACAAAAATATCTCTGTCGATGTCTATAGGAAAGCAAACTCAAGTCTATACAAATCATCCATGTCTACAGCTGACACTCTTTTATTATTATGAATATTATTTGTAGTGCTAGGGATTAAACCCAGGGCCTTGTGAATGCTGAGTATGTGCTTTTAACAATGAGCTACATTCCCAGACATTCCAATCCCTTCTTCTCTCTCCATCTTCCTCTCCCTAACATAAGCCTGGATGTCTCTACTTCATACTGAAATTAAATAGTTTCAGACAAAGCATGCCATTTGAGTATTCCTGTTTTGAAAATATTAGAATCCCTGAATGACACTCAGAAATTTGCCATGCATGTATGTTAAAAGCAATGCCCACTGATTTTCTATACAGCTCTGCCCTTAGGACCCTGAAAACTGACATTAAAATTTCCTTTTTTTCTGACTCAGCCACCTAGTTTGTTGGACCAGAGATAGCTCAGTGGTTAAGCACACTGGCTGCTCTTGCAGAGGACCTGGGTTCAGTTCCAAGCACCCACATGGAAGCTAACAACTATTCAGAACTCCAGTTCCAGGCACTCTTCTGGCCTCTGCAGGAACTGCATGCACAGGTGCACTGACATACATGCAGGCAAAACACTCAAATTCATAAAAAATTTTTTAAAATATACCCAAAGTACATTGTGTAGTCTGCCCTTTACTTTGATGGATTGAGACAGAGAAATACTTGGGCCACACAAATGGAATGTTAGGGGTGGACAGATTAAACAGAAGAGGTATTAAAAAGATTAAAAAGGCAAACATTGAGAGGTTGAGGCAGGAGGATTACGAGTTCCAGGTCAGCCTGAATTACATGGTAAGACCCTGTTTAAAAACAAAAAAAAAATCTGGGGGCTGGAAAGATGGCTCAGCAGTCAAAAGCATTATCTGCTCTTTCAGAGGAACTGGGTTCGATTCCCAGCACCCACATGGCAGATAACAACCATCTGTAATTCCAGTTCTGGGGATCCAACACCCTCTTCTGACCTGCAAGAGCATTGCACAACATGGGTGTACCCACCTACATGCAGGCATAACACTCATATACATTAAATAATAAATAAATAAACAAACAAACAAATAAATAAATAAAACAAAACCAAAACCAAAAGACAATGTATACCTGAGCATGCAGGGGCCTTGCAATGAGAAACTGTGCACAGCACAAGGGAAAGAGAAACCTCATCTACAGCTGTTTCTACAAACTACTATGAACCTGTTGGGAAGAACCCAGATCTACTGGGAAACCTTTAGACTTACTCACTGTGACCCCAGAAGCACTCCCAGAGGTTGCTCCCTCCCTGCCCCCTTCCCTCCCTCTCTCCCTCCTTCCCTCCCTCTCTTCCTCCATCCCCCACCCACTTCACCATGTATTGATTCAGTACCTCCAAATTCCTAGGACCACTCTCTTCACTTAGGTTACGGCCTAGAGTGAAACAGGTACACTTACTCCCCTGCCTTCATGCAGTTTGCATTCCACCAGAGGCAGAAGGCAAAACCAGTAGACATCCAATATTTAATTTTCATTATTGATCAAACTCTCCCAATACTTGTAGTCATTACTCCCCTCCTAATAGAGCTTTTGAGATACGTTTTTGTTTCAACTACCTCCAAGTACAAACTGTTTTAGATGCACAAAGAGTAAGACTGTTTTTTAAAATCACTCCCAGAACCAATTTGGGTTCTTTTGGGAAACACAGGCTTATGAAGCAAAGTTGATTTCTGAGGACGATCCACAACAGTGGCCTGAGTTTGCTGGCACTATGGATGTTGACCAGTGCAGTTCTTTATCTATAGTGTCAGTATTAATTGTCTTTAGCTGTATAACAAATTACTATAAATATACTGGACTTAAAAAGTACTCATTTACTAGCTCCTAGTTCTGCGGTCTATTAAGTTCAGCATAATGTGACAGCTCTGTATACAGCATCTCACAAGGCTAACATCAAGGTATCTGCTGAGCTGTTTTCCCATCTAGGGGCTTAGAAGAAAAACCTACTTTAAAGCTCACTGTTGTTGCCAGAATTAAGTTCCTTAGAGCTGTAGGACTGAGGTCCATGTTTCCTTTCTGGCTGCCAGCCAAGGCTATCTAAGATAACATAGGTTGCCCAAATCCCTTGACATACAGCCTCCTCCATCTTCACAAAACCAGTGGGTCATCAAATCTTCATCACTTGCTACTAACCTGAGAACATGCCCTGCTTTTAGTCATTTTATCATAGAAGACTAATGAGCACTTTTATACATCACATCAGCAAATCCCATGGTAGACCAAGTGACCCGCCCTAAGTTGATACTATTTTGTGGCACTTGGTGGAACTAGGGTGGCAAAATTTTACTCTGATGAATAAGGACAAGTTTCTGTTGAAGAATATGAGTGTTCTTGTTAGTGAATCCATAATGTGCTTAACCCTGAGAACAAGAACATGGGGAGCTGCCTTAGCATCCCATTGCTGCCCCAACAAATGATCACAAACTTAGTGACTTAAAGAAACACAAATTGCTGCTTCGCTGGAGCTCAAAAGTCTAAAGTGACTGCGGAGGCTGAGTTCTTGCTGGATCCCTAGGAGAGAATCAGTGGCTGTGTTTTTACAGCCCCTGCAGGCAACACAAATTCTTCACCTTCAGGTTTCCTCAGCCCAACCACTACCTGTCACCATAGTTCTTTCTCTGACTCTGATCTCCTGCTTATTGATCACATCTGGTTCACTCATAATTGAGGATGATGTTCCCATGTAAACTGACATATGTAGAGCCTCCTATAGCATATAAAATAACACAGGCTCTGGGCATTTGGATGTGAGCATCACTGAGGGGCATACCATCATCTATTGCCTAAGCCTAGGGAAGCTTGAAAGAATGAACATGTTTTTATTATTTCTCTGGCCTGTGAGTTCATACTCAGTGGAATGGGAGTGATGTTTGGGGTAATGCTTGGCTGTTCCCATCATGCCACTATGTCAGGGAGGCTAGGATGCAGCACTCCAATGATCCCAATCCCACATGACCAGATTGGCTTTAGCAGAGCATCCTCCTACCTCTTAGGTCAGAGGGGATAGTTGTTGCTCAGTCTCACCAAGGACTGATGCTGGAATATCTCCTAATGCACTGTTCTGGTCAATCTCATACAGCCCTGTCTACATGAAATGACCTTTCTCTCAGATTTCCAAGGACAATCTAGGCATAGCCACCAACTGTGTAGGCTATTCTAGCAGGCATTAGTACTATTTTGTGGTAGGAAATCTGGCTGTTGAGTAGAAAATAGCTGCCCTTTTGCAGACAGCAAATGCCTGTGTACAGTCCTGATGAAATTCCACGTCTATGTGCATGAAGCAGGTTAAGGACATCTTTCTACACCCGCCTTTGCAAATGGAGGCAACCCCACACAAGTAATGGTCACATGCATACTCAATGGTTTCAGATCTGTTTGCAGCTGCTCAAAGCTGTGACATTTCCTAAATGTCCTTGAGGCCCATTTAGGGGGACAAAGGTTACCATGAGAAATTCCACTAGAGGCATTAGAAGCCATTAAGTCAGGAATGTTTATCGGCTTCTGGTACCCATATTTCCTCTCATCTTTTATTACTTTCCATCTTAATAGGGCCCTTGCACCATTCAACAGCTTATCAATGCGGGCCGTGCAGTGTTGTTCATTTCCTGTGTCTATACCACTTGCTAGCCCCACTGTCTATCCTCATGCTGTGTTAGCTGTTGACCCAATTTAATGCCTGGTTGGAAACTTTCCTCTCCGTTGTGATTAAAGGGGAAGGAAGGAGGGAGAAGTGATTCAGTAGCTTGCTTATGTATAATTCCTTGATGAAAGGAAGAAAGGTAGAAGGAGAGGAGGCGTGTAATGATCCGTATCTTTAGAATTTCATTTTAAGCTACAGCTTTTTGACCCACTGATGCAGGATTTGAAAGCCTGAGTCACCCTTCTCAAGGCTCTCTGGAAGGCTCAATTTTAATTATAAGTGACCTCATCCATCTCCCAGTCATTTTCTTAAAGCCATGATTTTATCTCTGATTCACCTAATTCCCTGGCATTGCTCTTTTGGAATAATTTCTAATTTATGGGGTGGGAGGAGACCAAGGTAGACAATGTTATTTACCATCCCTGGGGGAGGATAAGTGGACTGGGCCCAGGAGAGAGCTAAGAGGGTGCAGACCACGTATTTTAATGCAGGAATGACAGCAGTACATTTTAATAGGCCAGTTTCTCTGGGTTCAGAATGTTCCCAACAGGGTTAGAGAACCATGGAGGTCTGGGACTGCAAGAGGCCTTAAGAACATCTCATCTGCTGCTGTCATTTTACAAAGGAGGAAATGGAAGCTCAGAGCTACTCAACAATTCACCTACTCAACAGTTTGTTTACAGAAGAAGAACTAAAATCCCTGTGTCTAGATTACAGGGCAATTGGTCCTTCCATGTGACATGCTGTTCGTTCTTTCTGCTGGGCTGAGTCATGGCAGCTGTACAGGGAATGGAGATCTGGGATCTTGTGGCAAGGCCAAGTGACCTGCTCTTCCTTGAGCATGGAGGTGCTTCCCTCCAGCACTCATCACAGTTATGACCATCAGTAGTTTTAGAGATGATGTGTGAGGGTATGTGGTAGGAACAAAAGCCAACCCCAACCAGCTTAGGCTACACAGGAGGGTACACAGTCAGGCCACACGAAAAGATGCAATTAGAGTGACTCATGGGCAACTGTTCTTCCAATAGGAAGATTATCCTGGATTACCCACTTGGGCCCAGTGTCATGGTAGGAGCCCAGTAAAAAGAGGAAGAAAGAAGGGCAAAGGTCAGAGGGATGCTATGTGAAAAGGGCTCCACTCAACTGTAGCTAGTTTTGAAGAAGGAAGGGACAACCAGCCAAGGGAAGGTGACAGCTTCCAGAAGCTTGAAAAAGCAGGAACCAAATTTCCCTTCGTGCCTCTAGAAGGGAACACAGCCCATCAGCATCTTGCTTTTGTCCCACTGAGACCTGTGTCAGGTTTTCTAACACACAAAACTGAAAGAGGTACAGTTGTATTGTTATAAACCACTAAGACTTCTTTTTTTTTTTTTTCAGTGCTGGGGACAGAACTTTCACACATGCTAAAACCCACGTTCTATCACCTAGTTCCACCCCCAGCCCACTAAGCCACCAAGTGCGGTCATTTGTTACAGTGACCATACAAGACTAATGCAGGGTTGGAATGACTACCATAAACTGCTGTGCTCTTCTGTAGAAGCTGTGGGCACATACTTTCACTGGTTCCTATTCCTATTAACCAGGTTTGAACCTGGCCATATCTAGAGTACGTGAAATGTGGGGCACAGGGACAACAGTGTCTTACTCTCTCCTGCACCCCATCCCAACAGGCTGCCATTCTGTTGCTGACGTACCTCTAGCACCCCAAAGCCTAGGTGAAAGGCATGGGTTTCCCAACCTCAACATTTGCAATCTTTTTAATACCCGCCAACCAGCATGATGCCTGCTGTTCAGTAGGCAATAGACAAATCTTCTCAGAATGGAAATGCGTGGCCGAAGGGAATGGCCTTTCTTCCACATTCCTTGTAGCAGTATGTGCATAGAACACAAAGAAAAGAAAGTAATTCTTCTTAAGCTTAGTTCATTCACGTTTTTGTCTCTTTTTGTTTTTTTAATTATTTATGTAATAACCACATGATTAGAAGAAGCATTTCATTACAGCCTTAACATATTCAATAACAATTTCCAGAGCAAAGATGCATCTCTTTCAAAATTGGTTGTAAAATTTTAGGTTCACAGTTACATTAACACAGTTATACAATATTGAACTCAGTAAAAACCCTATAAGACATAAAATTGAATGAGCTTTTAACCTTTAAAAAAGATGTCCATTTCATTTTAAAACACACTGTTTCACACAGAAAAACTCATTTTTAACGCTACCAACACTTCGCTGTTTGCACGTGCATCTCTAATCTTTATGTATCTGATTATTACTAGTCACACTTTATTTTTTTATAGTGATTCCGATCTAGTGTCTGCCAATAACCCTGGCATTTGGAAAGTAGAGGCAGGATTGTGAGTTACAAGCCAGCCTGGGGTATAGAGTGAGAACTTAGCTCACAAAACAAAACGGAACTGGAGATGTTGTTCAGTGGTGAAGTGCTTGTCTAACATACACAATAATGCCCTGGGTTCAATCTTCAGCTCTAGAGCATAATATTAGAATCCAGCCTCTACTCAGGCCTCTTCTCACAAACACTGACAGGAACCATACTAGGACATTGTCTGTGAACCCTGAGCTAGCAGACTTGCCTGTGACATACTTACCTGGGAAGTGAGCCTACATCCAAGGGGTGCTATGCCCTGCTCCCCACCCTCTTCCCTGCCTCCTGCTTGGGAATCAGAAAGCCTGGCTACAGGCTCCTTCTGTGTACCTGCTCCACCACCAAAAGGCAGAAGAAGCTCCTCCCTCCTCTGACAAGTGGACTCTGATTCTCTACAGAGACCTTGCATGTTGTCTCTCTCAGGACCTGGGGTCTGAACTCTCCTTGGAGCCCCCATCATGCTATTGTCCCTCTGTCTAGAGCATTAATAGCTCATTCCTCAGTCCCCAGCAATCCATCTTAGTGTCCTCCTGAACCACCTGCCCCATCCAAAACCCAACAGACTCCAAAATACATAAGTAAATAAAAAATAGAGGGTTCTTTGTAGCAGGAGGATTTGCTTGGAGTAAGGTGTAGTCACATAAAAGCAGAGATTTGTGGCCTTTAACATCCCCTGACATCTCTAGTGACACTTTTCCCCCCAATTGCCTGACAACAAATGAAGATGTATTTTAAGGCCTGGTTGACAGCGTGGAACAGCTTGTCACAGTGCCTAATTTAGTCTCCTTTTCTGAAATCCTGGCACAAGTTCTGCCACTGAAACTGCTTTTGTTTAAGACTCAACTAATGGCACCAAACCAGGCCAGACTGGGTAGTCAGTCACCATGCATGTCTGGTTGCATGTTAATTGTGTCAGTAGCCTCAGGTGACATCGGAAAGACTGGACAGTTGACAGCGAACAATGCAGTGCAGTCTCTGCCCATCGTCCTGCTGTCTAGCCTTCCACACAGGCAGTCGCTGGGCCGATGCCATTTCATTTCCTCTCTCTTTATTTTTCTCTCGGCCCTAGAGGACTCCATTTGTTCTGGCTGTCACCCAGTTTCATTCCTTTCTATGGACCAACACCGTGGGCATGGACCTCATTTTAGGTGACGGCCGAGTGCCAGAAACGCTGTGCATGAGCTGGACTTGCAAACAGGCGCACTTGGAACGCAAGCTGAGCCTGTGGCATAGCATACATAGCCTACTCTAAATTGTCCCCACTTGTCAAGGTCCCCTCTCAAGGTCCTTCCCCCAGGAATCCTCTCTGGATTTCTGCCAATGGGTCTCTTTGCACAGCACCTAACTGGAAATGTTTCTGGAATATGTCTTGTGCTCTGAGGAGTTCTAGCTTTTTATTTCCTCCCTTCTCTAAGGTGGATGCTTCCAGAGGGTAGGACATGTAGGCTCTTTTGGCCTTTCGGAATAGTTAAGGGACTAGGCCTGTATTTAAGACATTAATTAATGCTATACTCTACTTCACTGAGATAAAGTGTGTGCATGCATGTATGTACATGTGTATGTGTGAACCTGTGTGTGCATGTGTGCACATGTATGCATGTGTGTGTTATGTGTGAGTGTGTAAAGGAAGAGAGACAGAGAGAGAAAACAGTAGGTCTTTAAATATGCATTTTCTCTGTCAAATTAAAAAAGTACTCTGGGAAAAAAAGAAAATATTCTATCCTATTGGGTAAAATTATCTATAAAAATTACACAAAATAATGTACACTTTTGCAAGCTCTCATAAAGGTAGATCAGTTAATTATTACTAAAATATGATATTTAAAAAGTTTTTAATTGGGGGTCGGGTATGGTGGTGCATTCCTTTAATTCTAGTACTCTGGAGGCAGAGGTAGGCAGACCTCTGTGAGTTCAAGGCCAGCCTGGTCTACCAGCTGGGGCTACAGGGAGACACTGTCTCAAAAAGACCAAACTGAGGGGAACTCAGAGTTCAATACAATTTATCTTCACTTGGGCCAACAAAGCATACTAACAACCAACTGAGTTCAGGATATTGCACCTGGGACAGTGGGAGAAATAAGTCAAGAGATTGAAAACTTTGTTCTGATCTGCAGAGAGTTTAAGCCTTTGACGCACATTCAGGAGGAAGCAACACAAACTAAACAGCAGGTTGCTTGATTTCACTCAGTGGGCCAAATGTGCAAAGAAACGATTGTCTACCAACTTCCATGTTTTTGGGGGTGTCTTTTTGAGACAGGGTCTCCCTGTAGCCCCAGCTGTCCTGGAACTCACTATGTAGACCAGGCTGGCCTTGAACTCACAGAGATCTGCCTACCTCTGCCTCCCGAGTGCGGGGATTAAAGGCATGCGCCACCACACCCGGCATCCAACTTCCATACTTTATAAGTAGAAAAAGCTGATGGCATCCATACTCTAAGTGCAGATATCTGGGAGACTCATCTTCTAGCTTGTACTATGAAAATGGCCTTGGTAATCATGAAATATCAATGTCCAAATGAATTTCAGAAATCAGAGGCCAGTTTCTCCGGTATACACATTCTTTGGAGCTTTCCTGAAATGAGCTCTTTTCTAGTTACATAATTATGAGAAAATCAGTCAATAGCATGGAGGGGATCTGAAAAGAGAGGGGGCACTTGACTTTCCAGCCCTAAGAGTGAATAATGCATTCACTCGTGCATTAGAGTTTATTGGGCGTTACTATGTGCCTGGTCCAGAGGGAGGTACTAGAGCACCGGATGACACAGACAGAAGTCATCCCTTGTCGAGACTCAGGTCTGCTGGTGGGTGGTGAAATGGATGAAGGCAAAGGACCAAACTCTTGGGTGGACAAAGGTGAGTTTAATTCTAATAGTGGCTCTTTATACCTAATGAGCAGGGTCAGCCAAGAATACAACGTGCAAAACGTAAATCAAGCAGAGTTCAAAGTAAAGCGTGTTTTTCTTTTCTGCTACCTAACCAAACTCTTTCCCAGAGCTCCAGTCTATGAGAAAGGAAAACACAAGGCCATCCACTATCATTCTTACTATCCCAGGGCGGCGTTCTGCCCTTGACTGGGAGGCGGTGTTCCGCCAATGTCCAAACAGTCTCTTGTTTTCAAGAGACAGCCGGACTCTGTCTTGTCCTTGATTCGCCTTCTGCAGAACTGAGCTCCATCAATCCCTCATGGAGTTTACATTCTAATAAAGCAGCAGGAGATGAGCAAATAAAGAAGATGAAGATAGTCCCTTGAAGAAAAAGAAAGCAAGGACAGAGAGTAAGGAACATTGGGCAGATAGGCCTATTTTAAAAGAAAAACCAACAGATTTTTTAACTGCTGGATTTAAAATATGCAAGAGAAATATAAGAGACCCAGAGTCACATTAGCACATAAGATCTATGCATGAGCTGCAAGGCCCTGCCATTTACTGAAATGGAGAAGGCTAAAGCAGGGGTGAGATCAGGTCTGAGTACCACCTGTGCATCAATTGCCACTCTACTGGAGAGATTCTTGTCGTAAAGTTTTAAGTATAATGTATCAGGTGATCTGTTTCTTGGGGTAAAGTATGTAACACTGACAGAATAGAATACTATAAACTGATAATCTACACAGAAATTAATTTTTCTCCACATTCTGGGGGCTGGGAAGTCCAATACCAAGGTGTAGGCATCTGGTGAGAGCATTTTGAGTGTGGCATCTCATCGCAGAAGACAAGAAGGTGAGAGGATGCAGCCACTCAGAGAAGGGAGAAGGCTGAAAACTGCTACCTCCATCTTCCAGTCTGTTCCATCATCGTACCATCTGAGGAATGTGGAACCATAGCTCATGATTGGAGACCACAGCTTCAGGCTCACTGGAGGGGACCACAGCTCTAGTTCATGGGAGGGGACTACAACTCACAACCCCCTCCCCCAAGGTCCCGAGTTGCACATGACAGTGGCTTTGTCTCTGTGTTGGACTTATGCTGGGGTCGAGGGAGGTTTCTGTCACTTGCAGATTCTAGTCTTGGGAGGACTGATTCTCAAGAACAGACTTCCCACTTCTCCTGATGGCCAGCTAAGGTCTTGACTCCACACATGGTCCTGGGCACCCAGACCTTGGACCTTTCTCCTTACCAGGTACCAAGACGTTTTCCACCATTTTTACACTCTTCTTCTTCAGCTCCAGTGTAGCTTTACCTCTGCCCTGTAGAAAACTAAAGCACCTAACTGAACTTTTAGAGATTAAAAAAAACAAAAACCCAAAAGAACATTGAGCAAGGAGTTGGGGAAGTTGGGGGTGAAGGTGAATGTAGTAATAATCCATTAGATTGTGTATTTTCCATTAATTACATTCTACCCATGTAACTCCCACTAATTCTCAAATAATTAATTAAAATATTACATTAGAAATGAGTTAAATAAATAAAAATAGGTGAGAGCACAAGAGTGACAGTACCAGAGAGAGGTCCAACTTGCCCCTTTTAGGAGTACATTCCTTCAAGGACAGCATTAAACCACTTATTCTGCCCTCAGTCCAGCCCCCTCTCATCCAGCCCTACAGTCCAACACTGTGGTACTGGGAATCAGGCTCCCAACACATGTACATTGCAGGGGTGGGGGACACATGTAAACCATAGCCGCTGCTAAAAGTCTAATGAGGGCAGTTCCACCTCTGTCTGCCTTCTCACTATAGAACATCTTTGGGATGGGCCAATAAACCTCTGCAAAATCCATTACCAGTAACTGGTAAATAGAATCCTATTTCAGGGGTGAGTGACTGAGAAGCACTTGGGCCAAAGTTCTCAGTACATCCTGCAGCTTCTTTCTGGGGCTTGTAATGGAGAGTGGGCAGAAGTAAGGCTATGATGTGGGTATGGTTCCAACCCCTCAGGTGGAGACACCAGGCAAGAGAGAAATGAAACCTCTATTTATCATATCTTAGGGGAAAAAAAACCCTTATATTCAGTGACCAGCTTATTCTTTAAATTTTTTTATTTTATGGGTATGAGTGTTTTGCTTGCATGGATATCGTGCATCATGTGTGTGCAATGCCTGTGAAAGCCAGAAGAAAGCATCAGATACCCTGGAACTAGAATTACAGTTTTTATCTGACACATGGGTGCTGGGAACCAAACCTGGGTCCTCTGCAAGAGCAGCCAGTGCTCTTAAGCATGGAGCCCATCTTTCCAGCCCCCAGCTTATCATTCTAAAGAGAGAGGGCCTCTTAGGCTAGAAAGAAGCCTCTGTGGGTAAAGGCACTTGCCACCAAGCCTGCCAAGCCTGAAGACCTGAATTCCATCCCCAGGACCCATATGGTGAAAGGAGAGGAGAGAACCGATCATCACAAGTTGTCCTTTGACCTCCACATGGGTCATAGCACACTCCCTACCCCACATAAATCCATCCATCCACCCATCCATCCATCCATCCATCCATCCATCCATCCATCCATTAATCAATACTGAAAAATTAAATCAAGAAAGCCTTCTCAAAGGAGCCTGTTTCTGAGATTTGAGCTAACCCAGACCAGAAGTAGAACCAGAATTGCAAATGGAAAGGAACCAGAGTGGGTTATTTTGAACAAGTGTTTCTATATTGCGCTGGATTCAAGAATTAGTCTATGAGACAAACCCATAAGTTAGCAAATCCCAATAAATACAATACTTTAGCAACCATTTGCAGAATAATTGTGGGTGGTTTAAGAGAACTATGGAAAATACTGGAAAGAAATCTGTTCCTTCCAACACTTTCTCTAAGGCAGTGTGTATATGAATGTGTGTGCTTGAGAATGCATGTGTCGCTTGCTGTATTATCATTATCTCTTGAATTATAAGGCCAGAAATATTCATAGTCTATGTTTCATGGGAGAAATTAATTGGCTTCTGTGACAAAAGTTTTTTTTTTAATTTTGATATTAAAAGTCACTAAGATGCAGTAGGCTAAAGGGAGGGAGGAATATTCTAATACCAGAAGAAGTTCAGGTAATTAGTTTCTTCTCTGGCTTTTTGTAAGCTGTGTGCACCATGGAGCTGGAATGATAATGTATTTATTGCTAATGCTTACAATAGCTTTTGCCTTTCCCCCTGATCACATGAGTATCTGTTATTCAGCTTTTGTTACTATAGCAAACAGCTGATCTAATAACTTATAAAGAGAAAAGCATTGTGGTGGCTCATGAAGTTAGATGATCAGACTAGACAGACATACTGCTTTTTAGAGACCTGGTGGGTGGGCCTAATGGTAACAGCAGGATATGTGTGAGAGAGCAGAACTGCTTACTCTATAGCTGAGAAAAAGGAGGAGGCTAGAATCCCATAATTCCCTGTGAAAGCATGTCCCCAGTGACCTAAAGACCTCTCCCCTGACCCTACTTCTTTTTAAAAATATTTATTATTTTTATTTTATGTGTGTTATGCCTGCATGTAGGTAAGTGCACCCATGTCATGCAATGCCTGCAGAGGACAGAAGAAACTGTCGGATCCCCTGGAACTGGAGTCACGGACAGTTGTTAGCTGCCATGTGGGTACTGGGATTCGAACCTGGGTCTTCTGCAAGAATAGTGTTCTTATCTGCTGATCCATCTTTCCAGCCCCTGGACCCCACTTCTTAATGTTTCTACTGCCTCCCAACAGTGCCACTATGGGGCCATGCTTTTTTTTTTTTTTTTGGTCTTTTTGAGACAGGATCTCCCTGTAGCCCCAGCTGGCCTGGAACTCACTGTGAAGACCAGCCTGGCCTTGGACTCACAGAGATCGGCCTGCCTCTGCCTCCCAAGTGCTGGGACTAAACATATGCACCACCAGGCCTGGCTAGGACCAAGCTTTTAACACATGGCCTTTGGGGGAGTATTCTGCATTCAAGCTATAGCAGCACCCAGTCAGAGGCTCTGCTTTCTGTTCTCCTCAGCATAACCTTAAACCCAGAGCCTAACTTTGAAAAACGCAATTGGTCTTAGACAGGTTTAATTTTTTTTTAAGTGCTGTTGTGTCTAGAGTCCCTTGTTTTAGGAAGATTAGCTCTTCTTCACCTAGCAGCAATCAGTTGCCAATATTTCTCAGATAAGATTGGAATCTGCTGTTCATTTTCCCAGTTTTATGCTGGATTATTGTCTACCTGAGTTTGTATGGGGTTTGTATATGCTGACACCATTGCTATAGAATAATATGAGCAGGGTCCTAGGAGCTTGTAGGACTCTGTTTCCAGAACATACTTCAGACACAGGATTTGGAGCAATAGAGCTGCAGCTGACCTGACACCACTTCCCCTGAAGGTAGCTCTCAGAGCTTTGGAGAGTGCTATGAAGGTGCCAAGGGAAAACAGCAATGGATGATCCAACACCAGCTTCAAGACCAAATAACCACATCAATGGCCAGAACAGCATACATCATTGGTGCAATAGTGGCATTTTTATCTTGGGGGTAATCAACAGCTACCTAATTGGACTAAAAGCTCACTCAGTGGGAGGAAACTCAAGTGTGGTACTGTAAACATAACCAAATACACATGGCTGGAGTGGTCATGGATCTTAGGGAAAACCCCAAGACTGTCACATTGCTAGACTAATGTGATTTCTTACTATGTACAAAATATGTATCCTTATATATACAGACAAATATCCCAGTCACCACTCATCAAAGAAGCTCGTTTTGTACCAGTCAGAGGCTATTACCAAGTACCACAACTTGTCACACATGGACATTGTCTATGGATTTCCCAGGCCTAAATGACACATCTACAATGCAACCTCTACACCTAAGGTGCATGGAACATAGAACAGGGGCAAAGAAAAGGACACTAATGAATATCTCAGTTCTCAATAATGAAGCTCCTTCATTCGGTGGAGGGCCAGGAACACAAAAGGTCACAAATGGCCAAAGTGTAGTGATCAAGAGTCTGCTGAATGATGGTCCTTGGACAAGACTCCTTTATTAAAGGGGTCCCCACCCAAGGCTCAGGGACCATCTTGGAAGAGAGGGCGGAAAGATTGTAAGAGCCAGGGAGGAGGTGCATGACCATATGGAAACAGGGGATCCTTTTGTGAAAACTATATAAAAGTTGGTTGAAGCATGACACGGGTGCACTCACATACATGCAGGCAATACACTCATATACATAAAATAAAAATAATAAATAAAATATTTTTTAAAAAACTGGTTGAAAATAGAGATTTTGGCACAAGATACAGACTGACCTGATTTCCCTCCATAATAGGTCCACCCCCCATCTCATTTGTTTATTCTCACCCCTGGATGGTAAATTATAGTTTAAAGTAATGAAGACATACTTTAAATTTCAGATGTACTGGTATAGTTGCTTTTGAACTTTTTGCCAGCCAGAAACTTCTCAGAGTGACACAGCCATAAAGTCTCTCTGTATATGTGTACGGGGGGGTATATGTGTGCATGTGTATGTATATATGTGTGGTATATGTGTGTATGGTGTGTGTTCTGTGTGGGGTGTGTGTGTGTGTGGTGTGTAGTGTATGTGTGAGTATGGCGTGTGTGTTGCGTGTATGATATATGTGTGTATGTGTATGGAATATGTGTGTGCATATATATGTGTATATGTATAATATGTGTGTGGCATATGTGTGTGGTGTGTGGTGTATGTGGTATATATGTGTATATGTATATGTATATGATATATGTGTATTTATGTATGTGGTGTGTATATGTATTTGTGGAATGGTGTATGTGTATGGTGTGTGTATGTGTATATATTTGTATGGGAAGGTGTATAGTGTGTATGGTGTATATGCATGTATGTTTGTGCAAAAACAGTTTCTTACAGGCATCTGCTCTCATAGACCTGCTTACACACCTAACACTGCAAAGTGCTGCTTAGAGGAAGTTAAATGTCTCTCAGGTTTTATGCTTTATGGAGATCAGCCAGAGTCATTGAGATTCCAACACACATATTCATGAGCACTTACCATATACAAGCAAATACACATTCAGGGTCATATATATATATATGTAATTATATATATAATAGATAATGTAATCACATGTAATATGTGTAATTATATATATGATAGATAATGTAATTATATATAATATATGTAATTATATGTAATATATCTGT
>NW_008352654.1:3596685-3598894 GCF_000622305.1 Nannospalax galili
TCTGTAATTATATATATATATAAAATTTTGAAGTGTGAAGAGTCCTGAAAACATATCTTTCTCACAACTCACTTGAGGAAAAAGCAGAGCAGAGTGAACGTGAGGCTGCCGTGGCCTTTCTTTACCCCACATAGTGTGAATATTCACACATTTCACAGCAGAACTGTTAATGAGATAGAGTTCTGGTTGTTGCCCCAGACTCTGCAGGGATGTTAGAGTAAAGCATGTGCAGAGCATACTGTACAGTTTTTCATATCTTTCTCACAACTCACTTGAGGAAAAAGCAGAGCAGAGTGAACGTGAGGCTGCCGTGGCCTTTCTTTACCCCACATAGTGTGAATATTCACACATTTCACAGCAGAACTGTTAATGAGATAGAGTTCTGGTTGTTGCCCCAGACTCTGCAGGGATGTTAGAGTAAAGCATGTGCAGAGCATACTGTACAGTTTTTCCAAAACTGAAACTAGGTCCCAAGATGTACCTGACCCAGGACTTTCAGTTAGGGGATCAGGTACCACACCCATGTGAGATTAAGCCACTTAATGTTTTGTTCCATCTAGGTTGTTAATAAACAAGATCCCCGAGATGGGGTGACTGGTAAACAACAGACCTTTATTTTTCATTGTTCTGGTCAAGCTCAAGTCCAGGATCAAGGTGGCAGCAGACTGACATCTGGTAAAAGGCCCACTGTTCTGTAGACAGTCACTTTTCTCTGTGTCATCTGTAAAGCCTGTCCTATAAGGGTTCAAGTCACATTCAAAAGGACTCTACTCCAATTGCCTAACCTTCTCCCTTTCAACCTTTGAATTTTAAGGAACACAGACACTCAGGCCCCAGAAGTGGGTGTGCAGGAGAGCAGATGCTGGAAAGGAGGAGTGCTGAGGTCCAGGTCATGGAGTCCCACCAGTTGGCACGGCTGGAACTGAATCTCAGGTGGTGGTAAGGTTGGTTGTCTGCAGAGTAATTCTCACATAAGCCAATGTGACACCAAGTGATTTTCACAAAGTTCTAGTGACTTTAGCCAGGACCCCTTAGAGCAGTATAAAATAATCTGAACTTCCTCTGACAATTAAATCACTAAGAATAAATAAACAGGCTCAGAAACCAAGGAGGGAAAAATTCTAGACTGGTCACATATTAGCTGTTCTTGGACACTTCTCTTTGGGAGCTGGTCCTCTCCCAGCTGCTGGGGCTGCCACCTGTAACCCCTAAAGTAGGGTCTGGGTCCAGGCTGTCACTTACCCCATACTAGCCACAGCAATCAGAACAGACTCTCAGGAGAGAGAGTCTCTGCTTCTAAAGCTGCAAGTGCTAAGGGCCAGGTCAGATTGGAGTTGTTCTAGTTCTTTAACACGTCCAAAAGGAGGACTTATCAGGGAGACAGAGACCTGTTGACATGGAGCCCTAGTCCCAGCTGTAGCCAGTGTAGCTGACCCTTGGCCATCTGAGACACGAACAAACAAACAAACCTGCTTTTGCTTATACTAGTTTAGTCGCTTTTAGTTATTATTAAAGAAAATTCCACAGGCCATTGGTTCCAGTAGTCTCTTAAATTTGGACAATACATACAGTTTTCAGAAATGTGAACTTAAAGAAAAGAACACTTTTCAAAGACTCCCTTCCTTCTTGTTATTGACTAAATGATAAAATTCATATACTGAAGCCCTATGTCCCCAGGGGATGGCATTTGGAGATGGGCCTTCAGGAAGGTGATTGAGGTTAAATGAAATCATAAAGGTGGGTCCCAATCCTATAGGACTGGTGTCATCATAAGGCAAGGAAGACTCACCCGACCATTCCCCCCACACACACACACACACAGAGAAGAGGCTGTGTGAAAACATGGACGAGGGAGCAGACCTCAAGAGCTCAACCCCGGTGACACTTTGATGCTGAGTGTCTAGGCTCCAAAACAGTGGGGAGGGTCACTGCTGTTGTCTAAGCCATCAAGCCATGGTTATTTCGATACAGAAACCTCCACTGCTCCCTATAAGGATGTGGAGGGAGACAATGCAGCAATTATGTAATTGATTATTAATTAATTAATATCATATAATTAAGGGTCACTTTCTATCATCACTTTTTCCTGACTCCCCAAAGGAGAGGCAGTGGACAGAAGCTCAACTTTCCTTTTTTCAAAAATCGATCATCTATCCATCCATCCATCCATCCATCCATCCTTTTTTTAATTTTATTTTTGTTTTCTTTT
>NW_008352654.1:3599256-3610809 GCF_000622305.1 Nannospalax galili
ATGTGTAACACCAGGTTCTGTTTACACATGCTAGGGATCAAACCTAGAGCTTTGAGTATGCTAAACAATTCTCGGCCAACTGAGCTACATCTCAACCGTACTCTCCAAAAGGAAAAGCTGTGATGAGGAGCAGGAAACAGGAACCTGCCAGCTAGAAGGTACCAGCTTCTCTAACACAACAAAGCAAGCCTTCTAAGACGTTTTAGGTTAATCTCTTCATATTTTCTATGAAACATGAGCTTATAGTGATTCAGTCATTTCATTTGAAATCACCATGACTGAAAGTCAAAAATCAAAATCTGACAGTTGTTCTAGTTAGCTTTCTATTTCTGTGATAAACACTGATCAAAACCAACTTGGGAAGGAAATGGTTCATCTGGCTTACAGTTCACAGTTCATCATCCAGGGAAGCCAAGGCAGAACTAAGCAGGGCAGAAACCTGGATGCAGGAGCTGAAGCAGAGACAGTGGAGGATGCTGTTTGCTGGCTTGTTCCTCAGCCTGTGCTCAGCCTCCTTATACAACTCGGGACCACCTGCCTAGAGGGAGTTGTCCCAACAGGCAAGACAACAATCACTCAACAATCAAGAAAATGCCTCCCAGACATGCCCACAGGCCAAATTGAGAGAGGAAATTCTCCAATTAAGGCTCCCTCTTCCTGGGTGTGTCAAGTCGACAGCTGAAGCTTTCTGGCATAGCAGTTAACAATTAGGTATCATGACTCAAAAATTATCTAGATTTTATTATTACCAGTTATCTAGATAAATAGATTCACCTTTGATACTTTAATTCAACTATAAATATTTTCCAGTGAAGCCTAGGATATGACTTTGACTTTTGGCTACAATTTTGAGCAAGAAGCATTCTAAAATCCATTAGTTACATGATGTACGATATGGCGAGAGAAGCCTTATTCATGTCAGAGTCTTAAGGACTATCTCAGCATCACACGGTTTTGGTAGTAGGTTTATTAAATGGTGGGGATTTAAGGGTCATTTTCCTCTCATTACTTTCTTTGGCATATTCTGTTGGCTCTCCATGGTTTTTCAATCATTTTCAGTTACAAGAATAGATCTGATAGATATAATCATAAAGGGCTAAGGATCATTTATTTCTTAAAGGTCTAGCAATTTCATACCCAAACTTCAGCTTCATATCCAGTTCTAAGTGTCTTTCTTCAACTCATCTTCAAGGCCTGTAGTGGAGAGGGGACCCATGCCTGCAGTGGAGAGGGGACCCATGCCTGTAGTGGAGAGGGGACCCATGCCTTTAGTGGAGAGGGGACCCATGCCTATAGTGGAGAGGGGACCCATGGCCTGTAGTGGAGAGGGGACCCATGCCTTTAGTGGAGAGAGGACCCATGGCCAGTAGTGGAGAGGGGACCCATGCCTGTAGTGAAGAGGGGACCCATGGCCTGTAGTGGAGAGGGGACCCATGCCTGTAGTGGAGAGGGGAGCCATGCCTGCAGTGGAGAGGGGACCCATGGCCTGTAGTGGAGAGGAGACCCGTGCCTGTAGTGGAGAGGGGACCCATGCCTGTAGTGGAGAGGGGAGCCATGCCCATAGTGGAGAGGGGACGCATGCCTGTAGTGGAGAGGGGACCCATGGCCTTTGCTTTGACTTCCCCCATTTTTTAGCATCACTCCTCTCCATCTGGTATTCTAACTCCTCCAGGGTCAATGGGAGAAATGGCATCATTGAGATGGGGGCTGAATATCTTTTTATATCAATTTTCAGTTCCCCGTTGGCCACCATGGTTCTCTGTGCCAGGGAAGCAGCTCCATATGTGAACGTTCATTGGATATATTTTTAAGTTTGACCAGTTTTTGTGACCTCTATCCTCCATTCTTACACACATATACTTCAAAGTCCTCATTTCCTGGTTTATTTTATCCAAATCAACCATTTTTCTATGTAGGAAACCAACAATAATTGATGTAATTCTGCCTTTCTTGATGTTCTCAGTCTAATGAGTAGCACATACATGTCTCTGCTAAATGGTGAAACTTGAGCTTGCAACATGAGTTGATCTAGCAAACTGGTAGTCATAGAATTTTCTGTGTTGGGAGCAGGTTCCTGTCTCCATATCCACATACCCCAACCCACCTCTGTGTTCAGTTCTGAAGGGCCTACAGGTGGTACAGTAAGCGTCTAATGGGATAGTGAGATGCCAATCTCCCATTGTTTCCATAATCCAAATCTCTAGATTAGAGCCCTTGACAACTGAATCAGGGAGAGAGAGAGAGAGAGAGAGAGAGAGAGAGAGAGAGAGAGAGAATAAGATCTTGTGGTATGGAGAATCACCTACTCCCCGTGGAGCCTGACTGCCAAATCACTAGTCATCTCCAGTGTAGGCTGGATCTGTAGTGGAGTGGAGATACCTTCAACACCTTCCACTAAATACCCTTATATATGTCTAGCAGGGCATTTAAAAGATTTATTTATTTTTAAATTGATGTGTATATGTGTGTGTCCCCATGAGTTTTTCTGCATCATGTGTAAGTAGGTGCACACTGAAGCCAGAGAAGGCATCAGATCCCCTGGAGCTGGAGCTACAGGTAGTTGTGAGGCACCTGATGAGGATGCTGGGAACGTGGGTCCTCTGCAAGAGCAGTACACACTCTTAACCTCTGAGCATCTCTCCAGCAGCACATTTAGAACACTAGAGAATATTACTAATTTTCAGCTCTAAGGTACCCATTTCTTCCGGTAATCACGAAAGCCCCATTCAACATCCTCACTTCAAACTGGGTTTCTGGAAAATTAGCAGCTTGGTGCTAAAAACAAACCAACTCACCGTGGTCTTAGAAGCCAGAAATAGACTTTGACAAAAGTACCAACTTCAAGAAGTCAAGAGTATAATCAGTGCTTGGGAGGGTAAGACAGGATTGTAAAATTGAGGTATGGAGAAGAAAAGTGGGTTCCAGACTATCCTAGACCATATAGTGAGAACTTGTCTTTTTTTCAAAAAAAAATTAAAATTTATTATTATTAAAAAAATATTTTGTTCATTATTTTTATTTTATGTATATGAATGTGTTGCCTGCATGTATGTAAGTGCACCCATATCTTGCAATGCCTACAGGGTCAGAAGATAGCATCAGATCCCCTGGAACTGGCATTAGAGACAATTGTTAGCCATCATGTGGGTGCTGGGAACTGGACCCAGGTCCTCTTCAAGAGTAGCCAGTGCTCTTAACTTCTGAGTCATCTCTCCAGCCCCCAAATTTATTTTTATTTATGTATATGTATGTGTGAATGTGAGAGTATGTATATACCACAGATATGTGGTACCCATGGAGGCCAGAGGGGATGATGAATACCCTGTTGCTGGAGTTACAGGAAGTTGTAACCTGCCTGAAGTAGGTGCTGGGAACCAAACTGGGATCCTTTGGCAGAGCAGCAAGTGCTCTTAACCTCTGAGTCATCTCTTCAGCCCCAAGAACTGTCTTTTTCTAAAACAAAACAAACCAAAAGACTAAAACAAAATAAGATAAACTCCTTCAATTTCATAGATTCCATAATAGCAGTAATGACTATTCCAGTCATTGAACAGAGCACGCTGATCAGTCCTTTAGTGGAGTACTTGGGACACACTTGTTATGATATAATGTTCTGATGAAAATGTTCAGCTATGTGAACCCTTAAATGAAACACTAAGTTCTTACTTGACTAAAAGGAAGTTAGAGCAGGCACTCTGGGTAAGCTTCTTCCTAGGGGAGGGGCACTTGGGAAGATTCATGCCTGATGAGCCTGTTTTAGTCAGCTGAGACTCTTTCCCACCGGTGACCTGGTTTCACAGTACTAAGAGCAGCACCCGTAGCCTGCACTTCTGCTCTATGAGGGTGTTGCACTGTGCCAGCTTTCCTCCCCCACATTCTCAGTCAAGGCCTTCAGGGGCTACTAGCCTTAGACAACATTGCTGAGCCTATCATAAGGGGTTTTAGAACAAGAGCTAGTGACTCTCAGAGGCTAAGTAACCAGGCAAGAAATACAATGCAGGACATAATGCAGTAAGTAGGGAATTGCAGGGCACTGTGGTAAACCTGAAGCCACATACTGTACTAACAAGAACTTCAGAGTTATTCAGTGCCAACGTTGACGGAGTTTCCTATTTTCTTTTTTCTTCCTGATCTAGGATCTCATTACATAGACTAGGCTGGCCTTGAGTTCACAGAGATTCACCTGCCTCGGCCTCCTCATTTCTGGGCTTAACGGCATATGCCACCATGCCTGGCTCTGAGTATCTAATTTTTTTTTTTTTTTGGTCTTTTTGAGATAGGGTCTCCTTGTAACCCCAGCTGGGCTAGAGCTTGCTTTGTAGACCAGGCTGGCCTCAGTCTCTCAGAGATCCACCTTCCTCTGCCTCTCGAGTGCTGGGATTAAAGGCATGCATCACCACACCCAGCTTGAGTCTCTAATTTTTAAAGGAGGTTTAAGAATTCAGTTATTGTGAAATCTGACTTTTTAAAAAATATTTAATCAAATTCTTTTTGATAACAAGTCAAAACAAAATAAAACAAACCACCCACAAAGGCTGGCGTGTGTGATTGCCAGTTTGCAGTCTCTCCACACAGCAGGTGGTGTTGGCTGCACTATGCAGAGTTTACTAGTGCAGACCTTGAGAAAGGTCTTCTTCAGCTGCAGCACTAAGAGTGGGCAGGCTTTCCCCAGAAACTAGCTTGTGGCTGACCTCATAGATGTGATTAAAGTCTGTGGGAAGGGCTCCATTTTCTGCTCAGCTGCTAGAAAGGAGAGAAGCACATTTGAGGTCCAGTCCCAGGAAGCACGCAAATTCACACAAAGGTGCAACTCATGGCGTCATTTTACATCGCTATCCACACCTTTCTTACCACCTCCTAATGTATGCTAACATGACGGAGATTACACAAACCCAAAGGACTCCGAAGGGTAAGCGATCTTTATAACTGCCTCTGGGAAATAAACTTATTAGTCCCATTTGATGGATGAATAAATCAACACAAAGTCAACTTAGCAGTTAATAGGTGTCAAGACACAACCTATTACTTTTGGCTTCAAGTCAAGTGCTCCATTGAGCATTAATAAAAAGAATACATGGGCCAGGGACTGTGGCTTGGGACTAGAGTGCACACTTAGCATGCATAAGGGCCTGGGTTCAATCCTCACTAACCTCACTCCCAAACCCAAAAACAAAACAGAAGAAAACAAACACACAAAAACAGAGACTGGGGACATAGCTCAGTCAGTAAAGTATTTGCTGTGTAAACATGAGGGTCTGAGCTTGATCCCCAGAACCCATGTACAAAAGCCGGGCACAGTTGCACATGCTTGTAATCCCAGCTCTGGAAAGGTAGAGACACATGAATCCTTGGCGCCTGATGGTCAGCCAGCTTAGCCAACTCAGCAAGCTGTAGACCAATGAGAGACCCTGTTTCAAAACATAAGGTAGATAGCTCCCGAGGAACAACACTTGAGGCCCAACACTTGAGACATGACCTCCACATGCATATGCACACACATGTGTGTACATGCACGCACATGCACATACACACAATAAACAAAACAAACAAATAAAAGTTCCAGGCATGTATATAGCAGAAATCAAACACTAGCAGACGTGCTCCTGTAGAAGTTAGGGGAGGTATTTCCCAAAGCCACTGAATTATAAAGTGGCTTAATTCCTTAGAACACAATATAATTACCTTATAAATGATGTCCCTTAGAACCTTCAGAACAGAATGCCTCTTCTGAAGACATTAAAATCTACTATGCCCATAACCACAACAAATTAAATGCCTAGTCTTTGAACTGGCACTTCAGTTCAGAGAATCTGATGAAATATAATAGATGGACCTCAAAGGACCCTCATCTGATTGAGCCCTGTGAAGACAGGGGAGCACGTCTTGGGAGTGTGACCTCACTGTAACAGTCTCCCAAATCTGGCCTTGGGGCAGTTTTGTAAGTGAGAGAGAGCACAAAGAATTCTTTGAATTTTTCTGTAATCAAATCCTCAGAGTGAGCTCCAAAATGAATCGGCTGTGTACAGAGCTGTTCTCTGCCTCAAATTGAATTATAGTGTGGCTCCAATGTATTTGGATTAAATTACAACTGTGTAAGAGCACAAGATGTTCCCAGGTCTTAAGGAATTTGCTGTTCAGATTCAGTATTGTACTTATTCTTAATTTCTTTCCCCATAAATAATGCTGGAGCTGTAGGTTTTTAAGCCTGCTTAAGCGGCAGAGTCCTTTTTTCCCAAGCACTTTGCTCTGTGCTGGGTGATATAAAGAAGGTCTGTGGGCTGGCTGTGGGTGTACCAGCCTTTGACTAGAGCCCTGGGAAAGGCCCCCTGGCCTCCCATACTCTCAGAACTCCTCAGCTATTGTCTCATGACTTAGATTTACTGGGATTGAAATGAGTAGAGGCAATGCTATGAAGTGGCTTGAAGAATCTTAGGGTTGCATAGATCTTGGCGCAAAAAAAGAATCCATTTCAGGACACACCGTCAGCTGATCGATCATCTACTAGGGACATCACATCACCAAAACAAAGCAAAAGTGTAGTCCCTGTTAAGTCTGTTTTCCACAGCAACACCTAACACTATTGAAGATGAAAGGAAATGAAGGGCACTCTTCTGACAGGTGCTGACCATCTTGATGGCATGTTTTGGGGTGCACATATGTTGCAGAGGACTGCAATGGGCCTCGCTCCAATCCCAAGACCAGAAAGTTAGCAACTAATTCTAAAATTGACGAAAGCAACGCTTACTGCTACTGACTAGGAGCAAGAAGTGACCTTGATTTTTTTATATTTTAAAATCTTTACTATATCAAAAGAAGTCCCATGTTTCTAAAATCACCCTACCCATCATAGACTATCTTCAGTAATGGAATTATGTAGCTATAAGAATCTTAGTATTCTGGTGTCTATCCTAGCAATATCTTGTGTGTGTGTGTGTGTGTGTGTGTGTGTGTGTGTGTGTGTGTATACTCATACATGAGTGTGTATTGTCTTGACCCTGATTCCAGGAACCAATCAGTTCCTTTCCTGAATAGTCACTTAAGTCTGTATAAGTCCATACTTTCAACCTTTTCTCTTAACCACTTTAGACCACTGTGTACCCACCCTGCTTGCTCAAGGGAAGGTACCATACAATCTGAGATAATCTCATTCCCTTCTCCCTTTGCCTCTTGATTCACCCCAGAGCTTCCCCCAGGTGGCCCTGAAAAGCCAGCTGTGTTTGTCTAGGGACCTGCACTATGGTTTGGATAAGTGTCCCCCAAAGGCTCTCTCATGATACTACTGGGAGGTGGTGGAACCTTTAAGAGGTAGGGACTAGTGGGAGGTCTTCTGGCCATTGTAGACATGAACCTGAAGAGGATACTGGGATTCCAGCTTCTTCTGCTGCTTCCTGTTTTTCATGCCTAGGCCACAAGGTGAACAGCTTTGCTTCACTACCATGATGTGCTGTTTCACCCTAGACCTCAAACTAACATGGCTGAACCAATTGTGGACTGTAGCCTCAGAAACTGTGAGCCAAAATGACTCTTTCCTCTTTACAAGCTGATTGTCTAACACATTTGTTATAGCAACATAAAACTGACTAACATAACTGTAAAATTCAGGTTTTTTCTTTGCTCTGTTTCTGACCTCACTTGTGGTAATATGGCTAAAATACTAGTCTATAACATTCCATGATAAAGAAGAGCTCTAAGACTAATCATAAATGATGCTAGAAGGGACACACAGCAGGCACAACTCACTGTCAAGGTGCCAAGGAGCCCAGACCCCATTGGGACTCAGAACATGATACTTTCAAATAGCCCTATGATAAGCTGCATAGTCTTAGAGTCATGGTCTTTACGACACTACCCTAACATCTCGTCTCTTCATCTCTGAATCCACTTTCTCTCCTGCAGGCACAGAGAAGAACTTACTCTGATATTCCCTTACTGTCTTACTTTATATTCTATTTTGTCTACCAAATAGAATGTAATTATCTTCCTTCAGTTCCCTAAAAACTCATTACCTAGAAAATCAAAGACGACCTAAGAACATAGCTACACCTAGATGGACTCGGGCTCGATCAAATTCCAAAGAACATAACTTTACCAGTTCGCTTCTGTTTCTCAGGTTCATTCACTGTCCCTAATAATCATCCTACTTTCTTTTAGAAAGGTGAGATGATAAGCACACTCTGTGAGTTTCCCTTGGGCATGTTAATAAATTTGTGTCTCTTGTCTCCTGTTCATCTGACTGTTGACAGTTAATTCCCTCAGAGGGGATAGGGAAATTTTCCCTTCATGCCTACAGCTTCCTGAGATGCAGAGCTCCACAGGGATTGGGTGCTCTCTGGTTAGGAAAAGCATTCTGCCTTTTGTTGTGACGCTTCCCCCAAGATTTACAGTTTTGAGACATGGAGGGAGACATCTCTTTGATATGTTCTCTCCTGAGCATAAAGAAGATATAAGAGCTCCAATTGGACAATACTGTAAGGTTGATGGCTAACATATTTTACAGAGAAGCAATTAACCAGACCTGGGGAAGGGATAGAGATTGTGAAAAGGGATAGCAATCATGAATGCCATGCTAAAAATAGAAAAGAAGGGCTGAGGGAAAGGGGCAAGGGGAGAGAAGCCCCAAGTCCACACTGTTAAACAAAGGCATAGAGGGCATGGTGATACACACCTATAATCCCAGCATTCTGGATGCCGAGCAGGAGGATTGTTAAGTATGACGCCAGCCTGCTACATAGTAAGTTCAAGGCCAGCCTAAGCTCTCTAGTAAAACTGTCTCAAACCAGAACAGCTAGGCCGACAGTGTGGAAGATAGGCTAGTTATATAACAGGGTGATTTTAATGAATGCACATTTTCAGCATCAATCAAAAGTTCCATAATTAACTTTTACACACTAAGAAAAATGACACTAGTGCAACATTATCCCAGTATCACTTTTCAAAGGCAAGGCTTGTGACTCAATTTGCTAATTGAATCTACACACCACAAACCAAAATAAAAAACTATTCGGGTGATGTCAAATTTTTTAAATAGTCAAAGACGTGCAAAGTTAAATTATGTATTTAAAAAATATTTGCAGACATGTATGTTGTACAAAACAGTCTTTCTTCGTACTGATACTACACACAAAACACAATGAAATGATCTGCCTGCCTCTGCCTCCCAAGTGCTGGGATTAAAGGCATGCGCTACCATGCCTGACCCACAGTAGAAATAAACTCTACCACCAAAACTAATAACCCAAGATGAAAAGAAAGTGCCTAACAGAATGCCACTTAGGGTGCCTGGGGAGCACAGGAAACCGGGTTCTCTAAAATGGAATGCCAGGTGGACCTGCACTGGTAAAGACAGGCTATACTACACATCTGCTGTGGGTTAACTCATGCTTAGCTCTGCAAATGTCCCCTAGGAAATCACTCAGACAAAGCAACCACCATTTCCACCAGTTCTTAAAATGGTTTGCATTCCAGTGGTCAAAGCAAGCATTACCTCCAACTGCACCAGCCGTAGCCAATTTCACAGTGGTGGAAAAGTCAAGTCCAATGGCAGAGGAAAGCAAACTATAGCCCGTAGCCTTGCCTCCTGTGTTTGCAAATAAAGTTTTATTGGAACACAGCCATACTCATTTGTTTATATATCAGAAATTAGGTACTTTTGTCACAGATTAGCTATGACAGAGACTAGCCATGGCACACAAGCCTAAAATATTTACTGTCTGGTCTTTTAAGGTTTACAAATCTCTGGCCTGCGTATTGGTTAGCTTTCACTATGTCTATGTTGCAGTTACAGAAACCCTTCCATTCCTATAGGGCTTACCAAAACAAGGTTTATTTCCCATTCACATTACATGTCAGTGGTGCATAGACACTGGCTCTGCTCTGGGTCTTCTTCACAGGCTGAAGGATCTGAGGGTTCTTAAAGTTTATCATGGGGGTGGATAACTGCATCATTTCTGCTCACGTTTTTTTGTTCAATGAAAGTCACACGGCCAAGTGTTATGGTTTGAATAGGAAATGCTTCTGATGGGTTTGTGTATTGTGTAGTGTGCTTTTGGAAGGTAGTGGGAACTTTAGGAGGTGGTGCACAGTTGAAGGAAGTAGGTCTCGGGACGTCTTAGTTTCCTTTCTGTTGCTGTGATAAAACGCTCTGTCTGGACTCAAAGCAACTTAGGGGAGGAAAGGTTTATTTCATCTTACAGGTTACAGTCTATATTGAGAGAAGTCAGGGCAGGAACTCAAAGCAGAGACCATGGAGGAGGGCTGCTTGCTGGTTTGCTCACTAGTTAATGCTTAGCTAGCTTTCTGTAAAGCTCAGCACTCTCTGTTCAGAGAACTGTTCCACCAACAGCTGGCTGGGCCCTTCCACATCAATGAACAATCAAGACAGTCCCCCATAGACATGTCCACAGGCCAATCTAATCTAGGAAATTTATCAGTTGAGGCATCTCCTTTCAGATGACTTCAGGGTGTGTCAAGTTACAATTAAGGCTAACCAGGAGACAGGAATTACCGTTTTTTTTTTAAGGCCACGCCTGCTCCCTAATCCCTTCCTCACCCTCTGCTCCTGGGTTTCATGAAGTAAAGAACCTCTTCCATCACATGTTCCTGATCTCAAGATGTTCTTCCAATGAACATGAGGCCAGGAAGCTACTGATTGAACCCCCTAAAACCATGAGTAAAACAAATAATTTCTCCTTTTAAGTTGTACTGTCAGATATTCTGTCATTGCAATTAGAAAGGTGACTGATTTAGAAAATTGGTACAAATAGAGTTCCTGCTATAACAAAACTTGGTATTGGGGGTTTTAAGCCTTTAGAATTGTATTGTCCGAGGAGTTTAAAAATGTGTGGACATATGCACTAGAGCAAACCCTAGAATCTATAAGCGTAGCCGAATGGGCATTTATGATGGAAGGGCAGAAGACCAAAACACCAGCTAATATACTAAACCTGATATCACCAGATAGAGACGAATACTCCTCCACAAGGAAGCACTGTAAGCCACCTCTGTGTAGGGTATGTAGTACATCCAGAAAAACACACTTTGGAATAACCACCTACCATACTTGTCCCACTAACTGAGCGGTGTTGGCTGACAACACTCATGGCTAGCACAAGGCCTTAGGAAGTAATCCCAGTATACCAGAGAGTTGGTTCATTACTGGGAAAAAAAAAACTAGACTGAAAATTAGTAAATCATGACTTTAAAGATAAGTCATTGTGCTTCCTCTATGAAATGAGGTACATAGACTGCATCACCATTTTCAGACTTTCCAGTTGTATTTTGATCATTCCTGGTCCCCAGGGACTTAATACATCATTCCTGGTCATTGGTTATTTCTAAAGTAATCTATCATCTATCTATCTATCTATCTATCTATCTATCTATCTATCTATCTATCATCTATCTATCAATCATCTATCATCCATCCATCCTCTATCTATCAATCATCTATCTATCCATCCATCGATCCTCTATCTATCTATCTATCTATCTATCTATCTATCATCATCTATCTATCAATCATCTATCATCCATCCATCCATCCTCTATCTATCA
>NW_008352654.1:3610974-3616657 GCF_000622305.1 Nannospalax galili
CTATCATCTATCTATCTATCTACCTATCTATCTATCTATCTATCTATCTATCTATCTATCTATCTATCTATCTATCTGCTTATTTATTTATTTTTGTGGTACTAGGGACTGACCCCAGGACCTTGTATATACTAGAAAAGAAGTCTGCTACTGAGCAGTACCCCAGCTCTGTAATATTTTTAAATGCTTATTTATTCTTTCTGCCAATCAAGCCCACACATACATTTGAAAATGAATAGTGGGTATATACATGAGTAGATCACATTATATGTTTAGCTTACAATGTTTGATTTTGTTTGAGTCTGAATTCCTTACAAGACTTCCCGAACCCTCCAGGGATTTCTGCTCCTGTTCAGATCCTCGGACCAAAGACATACAGGCAAATCCAGGTTATGGGATAAGAACTAATATAATACATTGCTTTAGGTTCAGCTCAGTCTTTAGTCCAATGATGTTGCTCATTCAGGAATTAGTTTTAGTTCTGTTGCCTATGGCAAATTCCACATTGGGGCTAATAATCAGTTATTAGAAAAAATACGTAAAGTCAAAAATGTCCAGTTGTTAAACAGGACTTGGATGCAAATCTGCAGATGGCTTACAGTCCTGGATGAAAGAAAATAGTGTAATTTTGGAAAACCAGAATATTTGTCCCTTCTTTCTCAGATCCTGTGAGTTTCTTTTACATCCCGAATATGTCTGACAAAATTAATTACTTGTTTTCTTGCTGACTGAAGCAGCTTAAGGAAGCCAGGATGTATGTGTGCTTATAGCTCCAGGGGATACAAGCCCTCATGGAGGTACAGGTATGGGGTCAGGAACAGGAGGTAGTTGGTTACATGTTGTCCAGTCAGGAAGCTTGTGCTCAGCTCTTTCCTTTGCATGCTGTCCTGAACCCCAACCCATAGAACGGTGCTGCCTATGTCTAGGATGGGTCTTCTCACTTCAATTCACGTCATCTAGACAATCCTTCACAGACACGTCCAGGGGCTTGTCACTCTAGTGATTCTAGGTCCTGTCAAGGTGACAGTCTATATCAATCATCACACCCATGGACTTGGCTTTCCTTCTGTGTAGCCGAGGCTGACCTCAAATGTGTAATCCTGCTTTAGCCCCCTTGGTGGCTGGGATTATATGTATGGTCTACCTCCCTCAGCTCGATTGTTTTGTTTTGAAGAATCTTGTCAATGTTTTTACATCTCTTGGGACTCTTCATACATGCATAAAAGCAAAGAATACAAAAATTCAGTTTAAAAAACACGTGCATGTAAATTCAAGTTGGAGGATTCCAGAGGAATTTCCATAGGAAGAAACCAGAGGAGACTTTGTAGAAGAGTGTGGCGACCATGAAACAAAAAGGAGATCATGTATTTTGAACAGTTCTTTCTTTTCTCTCTCTCTCCTCACCTGATTCAAAGGGTTATTTCTATCACCTTGCTGCTGCACAAATCCAACAGGCCACTGAAAAACAATCATAGACGGATCCTTTACTCTGTTCACATTGTAAGTTGGACAGGTCAGTTCTTTATCAGAAATTGTCATAGTCCACTTTGTGTTACTGTAACAGAATACCACAGACCGGGTATTCTTGAAGAAAAGATAATAGTTCTCATGAGTCTGGAAGTTGGTCAAGGGGCTGCATCTGGTGAGAGCCTTCTTTGTGTATCATAGCACAGCAAAGGCATCACAGGGTGAGAGACAGAGCATGAGGGAGGTGAACTGCCTTTATTGTAGTTCACTGTTGTGATAACTAACCCACCACCTCAGTAACAACATTAATCCATTCATGAGACAATACCTCATGACATGATCCCCTCTTATTAGGACCCACTTCCTTGGGGATTAAGGTTGCAACATGAATTTTGGGAAGCACATTCTAAAGCATAGAAGTAATGGGGTTCAGAACAAGCAACCCTCTAAATGTGCCACTTCAAATACACCTTTTTTGGCATAAGGATTTTCAGTTGGATATTTTGAACAAATACATACAAAGGAGAAGATCTGAAAATTTACCCTTTAGTAAGAAAAAGTCACACCTTTAAAGGAATTCTCCCTTTGTAAGACTATCTCCCTCTCTGACCTGGGAGATGATGACTAATCCATTAGAGACGTCTCAGTGCAGAAGAACTGGACTTTGTTTTCCCGTCTTCCCAGCCTTCTGTCTGCACTGGGCCTTTTTGCTTGTTCCAGCAAACCCTCCTAATTAACTCTGAAATCTCAAGACAGAGTTTGAGAGCTACTCTACAGATTTAATCATTTCTCTGGTTTATCTTCTGCATAGACAGAAAGCATCTATGCTGGCAAATTTTGTTTTGCTTGTTCATCTGTCCCAGATCAGAACTCATGAATGATGGGAAGACTTCCCCACTCCCCTCCCAGAAATAAGCTTTAGCAAGAAATATTGCTGAAAATCCAATGAGGAGAGAGTCAAAGGAAAATGCACTATAGTCACATAGCCAAGAGAAGTTGAGCAGAGATCTCAGCGAACTTCAGAAAAATAAAGTGAGCAAAACTACAGAATTGAAAATATGAGTGCTTAAATTTATTTAAAATTAACAATAAACTTAACACACATTAATAGCAATATGAATATATAATTATTTGAATCATAACTATTTTTCAAAGCAAGAAAAAAAATCATGAGGCTCCTGGCACTGCTTCTTATGCTTGGCAAATGTCTTCAGCAGCGGGTTTGATGAGCCACAGCTAGTTCTCCTGTCTGCTTCCAGTCTCCATTTATTATTCATGGTCAGTGCGGTTCTGAACAGTTCCACCTTGTGAAAGGACGGTGGAAAGGTAAATGATGTCTGGGAGTGTTATTAAAATCACTGGACCTCACAGAACCTCTGAAAATGTCTCAGTCATTCTGTAGACTGGAGATGTATTCTGAGAGTTGCCAGCCCACGATAAGGAACAAATGAAGTTAGCTTTCACGGACATCATGACTGCTTCCATGGTACCACCTAAGTGTGACGTCACTAAACCAGAACATCGACTACTGGTGTTGATTTCTCTCTCCCCTCACTCACATGCTTTTGAAGTGAACATTGAAGCTAGCCTTATGTCCTTGAAGACCAGTGATTACATTTGGTCAGTCAACAAGGTTTCAGAAAAATCTGATTCAAAAGAAAATGATCCTTTAAAAGTTACACAGGCACAGTGAACTTTTTAGGGGTAGAAGAATTAGCTTGGAAGGATCTGAGTGATTACTACAGAGCATGTGGCTTAGGCAGATGCTTCCATGAAGCGTGTTTGAAGGGATACAGGAGGAAATAGGAGGCACAACTCAGACTTTCTGGGTGATCACTTTGCATTGAAGAAAAAATATTAGAAGCATAAGGGGGTCCAGTGCCACGTGCTGTATCATGCTAGAGGCTGTTGGAGGAATTCACAGAAGAGAGAAAGAAACTAAAATTGGCAGAAGCTATTCTAGCATTTTAAAGGGGTGTAGGAAGGTTGGAATGGGCAGAGAGGAGATACGGCCTATTTGCTAGCCAGGCGTTCTCAATTAAGTTCCCCTCTTCCCTTTGTGGGATAGCTAGGGAGTGGAAACGGTCTAGATGTCCATCAGCTAATGAAGGGATAAGGAAAATGTGGTCCATATACACAATGGTACATTATTCAGCTGTGAGGACAAAATGAAATTTGCAATAAATGGATGGAGTTGGAAATAATCACAGGAATTCTCTTGTATGCAAAATCTAGGTTTAAAATACATACATATGCATAAGTTATTAGAGTAGAATCAGGACCCCACCAGCATTCGTTGTCATTTGTTTGTGTTGTTATCGCTGTTACTGCTTTGTTTTATCTTAGCCACTCTGACTGGAGCATGATGAAATCTCAAAGTAGCTTTAATTTGCATTTTCCTGATGGCTAAAATGTTGAACATTGAAAAAAATCTCAGCCACTTGTTTTCCTTCTTTTTGAGAATTCTGTTTAGTTCTGTGTTACAATTTTTAATTGAGTTATTTGACTAATTGGACATAGTGGGTTATCAGAAAACAAGATGACATGAAGTTGGGGGTGGTAGAGGGGGATGTGTAGAGAACTGGAGGGGTAAATAGGGGTGGGTCTAATCATGTTTCATTCTATACATGCATGAAATTCTTGAGAAAAATTAATATTAAAAAAATAGAAAGTGAGAAAAAAAGATTCCCCTTTCCAGTCAATGAACTTATCTCCATTAATGGTCTTTCAACAAAACAAACAGTAATCAGGCTGGAGAGCTGGCTCAGAGGATTAATGCATTTGCCACTAGGACTGACAACCTGCGTTTGATTCCTGGGACCCACAGGGTGGAAGGAGAGAACTCTTGCAAATTGTTCTCTACCTCCACACCCATACTGTGGCATGTATGCACATGTGTGTGCATGTATGTATACACACAGAGAGACATAATTAATTAAAGAACATAGTAATAAAGACCAGTAAAGAAGAGCAAGTACAACAAAGAATCCTTTATTAAGTGATGCAAACACTGAAGCCAATTAAAAACTATAGCACAAAACAGGAAAAAATAATGGCTTAATAATTTTTAGTTGCATTGAAGAATTTGTTTCAAGGGGAAGAGGCACATAAAAGGAGCACTTCCAGGAGCTAGAGAGATGGCTCAGTGGTTAAGAGTGTGTACAGCTCTCTTTTGAAAAAAATTATTTACTATTTTTATTTAAAGTGTATGATTATATGGCCTCCATGTATGTAAGCATAGCCGTGTTGTGCAATGGCCTCAGAGGTCAGAAGAGGGCATTGGATTCCCTGGAACTGTAGTTATGGATGGTTGTTAGCTGTCTTGTTGGTGCTGAGAATCAAACCTGGGTCCTCTGCAAGAGTAGCCAATGCTCTTAACCACTGAGCCATCTCTCCAGTCCCATGAGTGTGTAAAGCTCTTGCAGAAGACCCAAGTTTGGCTCCCAGCACCCATGTTGGGTGCTTCACAATCACCTGTAATTCCAGCTCTAGGGAATCCAACACCCTCTTCTGGCCTCTATGGGCACCTACACTCACATGCACATACCCCCACACACAAACACACACACATATAATTAAACTAAAATTGAACACTCTAAAAGGACTTGCACAAACAACTGCAAATTCTGCCTTTTCATTCTTGCAAATATGTTAACATTGTTTATTTTGAACGTACTTTTTAAAAACAGGACTATGACTGTAGGCCTATGATATGGCTTGGTAAAGGCACTTGCCACACAAACTTAAAGACCTGAGTTGAAGCCCTGGAATCTATGGTGAAAAGAGAGAACCAATTTCCCAAACTTGTCCTCTGACCTCCACACATATACTATGGCGTGTGTACCCACATACATGCATCATAATAATAAATGAAAATTTAAATACATTTTAAAAAGATATATGAATTTACAGGCCAGCAGAAAACTCAAATACTTCCAACTCTCATGAACTCACACGCCATTGTGTATAGCTGAGTCCCATGGCTTTGACTGGAACTCTCTGAATTAATTTCCAAGTAGAATACAATGATTATTAAATAATATTATGAATGTGCGGTTTTGATTACTATTAAGACTCAATAATCATCATCACAGTACTTGTTTAGAACTTACCAAAAAAGACAGTTTCTAGGGAGGAGTCCAGTACCACTGATGACAAAACTCAGGACACTACCCACAAAAGATATCACCTTGGCATTTAAAAAAAAATTGTTTTT
>NW_008352654.1:3616946-3635262 GCF_000622305.1 Nannospalax galili
TATCTCCTAAGATCCTCGGACACAAAGAAGAAACTGAGCCTACTGACAGGCTAGGCCACTCCTCCCATGTGCAGATCAAGCTGTAAATTGCTTCATATTATGTATAAACAGTGCCTGAAGGGCACCTTACCCTAGGTGACTATTTAAATTATTTTTTAAAGTAAATTTAACTTTAAAAATGCATTTTATTTATTTTTATTTTATGTGTATAAATGTATTGCCTGCATGTATGTGAGTGCACACGTGCCATACAATGCCTCAGAGGTCAGATGAGGACGTCGGATCCCTGGAGCTGGAGTTAAGGACTATTTGTAGACACCATGTGGGTGCTGGGAATCAAACCCTGGGCCTCTGCAAGAGCAGTCAGTGCTTTTAACCACTGAGCCATCTCTCTAGCCCTAAATTGTTTTTTAAATTTATTTTTACTGTGTAAGCATATGTATGTGTGTGCTCACACATGTATGTGCATGATGTGTGTGAGTATAAGCAGAAACATGCTATGGGATACATGTGGAAGTCAGAGGACACCTTTGTGTCAGTTCTCTGCCTCCACTTTCTTGTCAGCTCTAGAGATTGAACTCGGGTCATCAGGCTTGCGTGGCAAGCGTCTTTACCTGCCGGGCCATCTTGCCGGCCCATACCTCTTATTTTGTAAGCAGCATTTGACTCCAGATTGAGTGCAAATGCAGAGGCAGAGTGACTGCGTTTTATGCACACAGACACCACCACCTATCCAGCACCAAGCGCAAGGCGCAGACTGATGAATCACTTATTCCTAAAAGTAAAATGGTACCACCAGAAAACTTGTCAAAGTAGATTGGAAACGTGAACACATGGATGTATTAAAACCAGCTCAGAAAAACTAGGCCTGAAAACTTAATGAACATTCCAGACCAAGGACGTGTGCACACCCTCACCTGGACCTCAAAAAAGAAGACATCTCATGCTATGATGACAATGGCCCCACTGGCCTGTCTTTTGGTCACCCAGTGTGTGTGTGTGTGTGTGTGTGTGTGTGTGTGTGTGTGTGTGTGTGTGCGTGTGTGTGTGTGCGTGTGTGTGTGCGTATGTGTGTATGTGTGTGTGCATGTGTATGTGTGTGTATGTGTCTGCGCGCATGTGTGTATGTGTGTGCATGTGTGTGTACGCATGTGTATATATGAGTATGTGTGTGTATGTGTGTATGTATGTGTGTGTATATGTGTATGTGTATATGTATGTGTGTGTATGTGTGTATGTGTGTGCATGTGTACATGTGTGTGTGCATGTGTATGTGTGTATGTGTGTATATGTGTATGTGTATATGTATGTGTGTGTAAATGTGCATATATGTGTGTTTGTGTATATGTTTGTGTGTATGTGTGTGCATATGTGTGTGTATGTGTGTGTATATCTGTGTGTATGTGTGTGTATCTGTGTGTATATGTGTGTGTATGTGTGTTTTGTATATGTTTGTGTGTATGTGTGTGTATGTGTATATGTGTGTATGTGTGTGTACGTGTATATGTTTGTATGTGTGTGTATGTGTATGTATGTATGTGTGTGTATCTGTGTGTATGTGTGTGTGTATATGTGTGTATGTGTGTGTAAGTGTATGTGTGTGTGTATGTGTATATGTGTGTATGTATGTGTATGTGTATATGTGTGTGTGTATGTGTATATGTGTGTGTATGTGTGTGTGTATGTGTATATGTATGTGTGTGTATGTGTGTATGTGTGTGTATGTGTATATGTGTGTATGTGTATGTGTGTGTATGTGTGTGTATGTGTATATGTATGTGTATGTGTATATGTGTGTGTACGTGTATGTGTGTGTATATGTATATGTGTGTGTATGTGTGTGTATGTGTATATGTATGTGTATGTGTATATGTGTGTGTACGTGTATGTGTGTGTATATGTATATGTGTGTGTATGTGTGTGTATGTGTATATGTATGTGTATGTGTATATGTGTGTGTACGTGTATGTGTGTGTATATGTATATGTGTGTGTATGTGTGTGTATGTGTATATGTATGTGTATGTGTATATGTGTGTGTACGTGTATGTGTGTGTATATGTATATGTGTGTGTATGTGTGTGTATGTGTATATGTATGTGTGTATGTGCGTGTATGTGTATATGTGTGTGTATGTGTGTGTATGTGTATGTTTGTGTATGTGTATGTGTGTGTATGTGTGTATGTATGTGTGTGTATGTATGTGTGTGTATGTATGTGTGTATGTGTATATGTATGTGTATGTGTATATGTGTGTGTACGTGTATGTGTGTGTATATGTATATGTGTGTGTATGTGTGTGTATGTGTATATGTATGTGTATGTGTATGTGTATATGTGTGTGTATGTGTATATATGTGTGTGTGTATGTATGTGTGTGTGCAGGGACTGACTGACAGTAAGAGAATTCCTAACTATCCTTAGGGCTTCAGCTCAGCTTGTTCTCCACTGTTGACGTGGCCTAATGCTCTTGTTCATCTCTCTGTCCATCTGCCCACCTGTCCACTCATCCATCTATCCATCCATCCATCCATCCATCTGCACTCAGTCCTCTGCCTTGCCTCTACGGTCCCCACAGTCTTACACCTGGCCTTTGCAGTTCAACTTCACTATGAGACCCAGCTCAACCTTGAGACCCTGTGGCTTGGCTCTGTACCTGCAGCAACATTCCAACTGGGTTCGTTATTAATTCTGTCTAACCATACCATGATTCTTTTCATCTGTATCAGCTTCCTGCCTCTGCCTACTGTAAGGCTTCTTGGAATTCCTTAAAGCCTCCTGTGGCTTTGTTAATCCTTTCATGGCCCTCCTGTAACCTACATATATACATTTACATATAGATGTGGTATGTACATATGATCTGAGAGCTAATATTGGTAATTAATATTAGAATGAAAGACTCTGTATTTGTCAATGTCCAACAGTCAAGGAAAATCAGAAATACTTGGCAAATTGCAGCCAATGAAACTGACGTGGCTTGTGAATATATTGTTAGTCAATAAACTCTGACATTGTGGAAGGACACAAACATGTCTACCAGCGTTTCTGCATAGCATGCACACTATACATAACACCCCCAGTCAACTCCTCTTGTCTCTTACTTTTCTCCATTTATCCCATGTCTGTGACTCTCCAGTCTTCATGAAACCTATCATAAAAAACCTCTTAGGTACAACTCCTTCTTCTGTTACTATAGTCATAGACTAGAGGCCCATCTCTGACGGATCCCACAAAGCAGGTCTGGTCACTTGTCCCACAAAAAGAAAACAAAATAGTGGTGTAAAAGCAAGAAAAGATTTCTAACAATCAATATGGCCATACTGGGAAGATGGAGGAGTCCAAACACCTCAGTCCCTCTTCAGAGGTACTGACATGAGCTCCCTGATTATACGAGGGAGGGTTGGAAGAAGGGGGAGGGACTGCATAGTCTTGGTCAAACTGTAGTCTAGCTCATCATTAGCTCTGGATTGGTCTGGCTAGGCCTTGTTAAGATGATAATTGTTCCTGGGGGAGAGGCTACAGATTCTATTCCTGTCACAAGAAATTTATCCAGGACTGGAGAGATGACTCAGTGGTTAAGAGCACTTAATGTTCTATCAGAAGACTAGAATTCAGATCCCAGTACCCACATTCAGCAGCTCACAAATGCCTGTAACTCCAGCTCCAAGGGATCCAATAGCCTCTTCTTGTCTATGTAAGCACCCACCCACACATGCACGTGCATGTACTACACAGACACATACACATAAGCAAAATAAAATAAGATAAAATCTTATAAATATATTTATCCACAAGCTGTTTCTGAAGTCTAAGGTGAGTACAAAAGAATGATCCAGAGCAAAAAGGGCAGATGCTAAAGGGAAGCGGAGGTGCCAAGTTCTTACCCTGACCCACGGGACATTTTCCAGACCATTTTAGCAAAAGCAGCCTCTGTCCCAGCCACTCCCAGTCATTTCCTTAGGAAGGTTCTCTGGTCACATAAAACTTAATAGATGTGTTGCTTTTCTCTTATTCATTTGTCTTTTGTTACAGGGACAATGAAATTAAGATGGTTAGAAAGAAAAGATGCTGTTCTTCCGCATTCTGACACCGTTTAGTACTGCTGGAACAGGGTGATGATGATCCAAAGCAGACTGACTCTGAATCTGTTTTATTGCTGTTTTAAAACTTTCCACAATGAACTCTTATTGCCCATACCTGGGACCAACGATACCCATACCTCACCTTGATTATTACCAAAGCCTTGAAAATGGGAGCAAGGATGGCCCTTCCAGTGACGACGGTGATGCATAAGCGTGGGGGGCATGCTGTTGGCTCAGCACTAGCTTTCCACTGCCTTTTGTTCTCCAGATGTTCTGTGACTAATAGGTTCCTGGTATGGGGAAGGAACCAGTGACCAACGTAGGTGGATTGTTGTCCTTGGAGTGATTTCATAGTCTCTACTAGAAGGCAAAAGGGATGATGGTATTAAGCGCCCAGGAGCAGCCAGTCCCTTTGACTTTGGGCAGCAGGAAAAGGGAAAAGTGCCTACCCAGGAAGAGACAGCATCATAAGGAGCAGACCCCATCAGTCTGATGGCAACAGTTATCCCAGGGATGTCAAAATATACCTCCTTTGCTCAGAGAGAGGGGTAGGGAGAGTGGACAGCTGAGAAGGATAGCAAAAGTGTGAACTTTTCAAAAAGGTCTCCAAATTTAAAAAAAAAAAAGCATGGACTAAGAGCTGGGGGTTCCCGGGGAGGTCTTATGGATGAGCTTTCTTGTCTTGTTCTCTGTGCTATGAGGCTCCAGCGTCAACACCTCTCACAGAATAAACAGTCTTCAGGGGCTCTGCATGGCTCCATATGCTGAGCTGTTCCAAAGGTAGACTGTGGGGACTTTTCCAACTTGCTAAACATAGCTGCTGTTCTATCTTTTCTATATAATTAGAGTCCCTGATTCAAACCAACGAAACTATTGAGGAATGAAATTCAAAGTAAGCCTCTAGGAAACCTTAGAGTGACATTTCTGGTCCTGGAGCTCCCAGGCTTCTCTCTGTCTCTGATGGAGTGAATTGTATTCTCTTTATAGCTTCTCATAGTGCTAGAGATTGAAAGTCCCTTTGTCCCAGACTGAATAGCTGAATCGGTGATGCCAGGCACCAGGGTTATGAAGGTAGAGAAAAAAGGTGCTCTTTCTAGAATGTGTTTAAACGCCCTCTTCCTCAGATAAATGGAGAGGAATGAGGCGGCAAACTGGGAACACTGTGTTTAGCCTTCGTATTAAATGTGAATGAAAGGAAGAGGGTTTATCTGGTTGGAATGGAAATATTCTCTCACCCAAGTGATTATGCCTTTATGACTAGTGAAAGGTTCTGACGAGAGTCGGAAAGTAGTGACTAGGAGCAGGAAGTGTGCAACAGAGAGCCCCACGAATCTCACTGCCATGCATGAGGAGCCTTGTTTAGGGATGTGTGGCCATTTCCCCCTTGGCATGCCTTTCCATTGTACCTCTCCCACTGTATTACCCACAAAGCTATTGGGGAATGTTCAAATCGACGACCGCCGCACAGGTCAAGATTCAGGGTACTGAGGCTTGCTTTAATAATATTTGTAGAACAAACTTTCCGAGGAGAATACCAAACAGGGAGGAGCTAAGTTCATCTTTCACCCCTTATGTTTACAAATACTTCTTCCAAATAGTATGACTCAGAAGTTTTAACCATTTCTCATGACTGCAACTTGAAGTAAATGAACTTGGTATTGGGAAATATATAATGAATTCTTTGAAAGCTGCAAGCCCTGTTCGCTCCTCAATATAGCTTCTGCCTATTTTGTTCTCTTAAGTAATTGTAATTCCAAATGAAAAAAAATGGCTAGTCAGGAGGTCAGGGATGGGGCAATGGCCAACTCCCTCATCACATCATCTTCCCCTTGTTTGCAGAGAAGACAAAGTGCCCATGCCTCTTATCCAATCAAAATAAATAAATTAATAAAATAAAAGAAAAAGAAAATGTGGGGAGAGTACTCTGCTCTCCCAGATCTTCACAATATTAACCAGCATAGTAAGACCGGCACATGCACAGCTCCCTAAAACTCCCACCAGATGATGCACATATGACCCTTCACATATGGTATCCACTGGTAAGGACAATCTTAAGGAAAATTTGGCTACCTTACATTGGGCAGGTCCTACAACTTCAAGTCAATAACATGCATGTGCCATAGGCATTGTTTTAAATCTCAGCTCCTCATATAACTTAATTATCACATAGGGTGGAGCTAGTCAAATGAACCTCCCCATCAACATTTCTGAGCCTAATGTGGTCCTCAGGAGGTCTCCCAGGATGCTGCCAAGGCACAGGCCTTCATTGTCTCAGGAGCTTACTCTTCTAAATAAACTTTTACTTTTTAAAAATTTTATGTGTATGAATGTTTTGTTTGCATGTATCTAAGTGCACCCATGTCATGCAATGCCCATGTAAGTCAGCAGGGGGTGTCAGATCCCCTGGAACTGGAGTTACGGATGGCTTTCAGCTGTCAGGTGGGTGCTGGGAATCAAATTCAGGTACTCTGCAAGAGCAACCAGTGGTCTTAACTGCTGAGTCATCTCTTCAGCTCCCTCAATAAACTTTTTGCTAATTGGCATTCTGTATTTTATACTTATGAGAACCAGAACTTTGGCCAAAGGGGTCTGACCTCCCTGGTCAGCCTCCACTTTGAAACAAACAAAATATTAATAATGTAATCAGAATTTTAGGGCAGAAGCCTAAACTTTGGCAGTACCAACATGGCAGGCATGGGCACCTGTCCCAATACCCAACTAATGCTGAAAAGCAGAGAGAGGAGATTTATTCAGTGTGGCCATACTGGAAAGGGAAACAAATCAAGGGGTCCAGTGACCTCCACCCCAAGACCCATCTTTGTGGTACTGATATAAGAACTAGGGCAAAGGGTATTCCGTATGCATGCTTAAGGAGTCCTGGTCAAGGTGCGATGTGGTTGAACTCTGTCTCAGTTCTTGGGCAGGGTAGTCTGAAGAAGTTCTATGCCTGTCAATGTGTGAGGGGGTCAATGTGGTTTCTACATGATGATGCTCTGGGATGTAGCCTTGGCACCAAGGATAATTATCCTCATCTAGGGACAGGGTCTGTTCTGTGAGGTTCTCTTGTTCCTAGAATGAAAGGTGACTCAAAAGAACGACTTACCTCTGTGTCTTCAGCTAAAATAAAAGAGACAGACACAGAAGAGAAGGCAGAGATGCTGGGCATTCATCCTGTTTTATCAGCCCGAATGAGGAGTCAAGGCTTTTTATCAAAAGGTGCTTTTAAGTGCCTGTTCCAACATCTGTTATAAAATCGCTCTCTATGGTTTTCTTTTCTTGTCTCCATGCATCCCCCTATAGCATTCCTTTAACAGTAACTTACCTGTTGGAAATGGCAGAAAACACCACTGTGATCCTCCGCATGATTAGGAAAGTGTCATCACTGAATACATTTAGTTGTGATATTACAAATAAAATAGGGAGTGTGTAGGGACTCCCACAGAAATACAGAGTTGTTTAAATAATGTTTGTTTAAAAGCAAAACATTTTGAGTTATAGACGATTTGGAAAATTTTATCTGAACTTCCCTTATAAAGGCAAATTCCTAAAGCAGACCCATATACACACACATACCAGCTGCCATTAACCCCTGCTGTGGTTTGACTGTCCCCTCTAAAAGTCAAGTTGAAATCCAACTGCCATGGTGATATTAGGAAGTAAGACTTTCAAGAGGTGTTCAGCACATTAGAACTGGACTCATAGGTAAGTAAACAGCCACCATGGGAACTGACTAGTCACAAAGGCTATGGTTTGAGTTATAACTCTTAAGGGTTCATGTGATTGAAGCTTGTTTCTCAACATGGCAATATTTAGAGGTGGCAGAACTTTAAGAGTTGGAGCCTAGTGAGAGGGAATTCATTGCTGCCCTCAGAAAGGATGCTGGTCTTCTGGAGTGAGCTAGCTCTTGTGAGAGGAAGCAGTTATTAAGTAAGGCTGCCCCACATACTTGACTTGGTCCCTCCTGTATACAGCTAGCTCCCTTTTTGTTTTTCTACCATGCTGTAACACAGCCAAAGAGGCCTTCACTAGGGCCTGAACCAATGAGACCACCCGATGTTGAACTTCTAGTCTCCAAAATTGTGAGCTTAACAAATCTCTTTTGTTTTTTAACATTCCCAGCTTCAGGTATTTGGTTATAAAAAATATAAACTGAATAACACAGATTCCTTCTTGCCTTTTCTGTCTCATGACCGCCACGTTCCCTTCTCCTGTGTTACACCAGGGATTTCCCTGCCAGATGCTCGAACTATGCTCTTAGACTTCCAAACTTCCAGAACAGGAGCAAAGCAAACGTTAGTTATGAATTACTCAGTTGATGGTATTCTATTTAAACAGAAAAGAATGGATTAAGACAAGCACTAAGGGAGTTTTCTATATATTCAACAGCCATGGAGACTTATTATACAATTCATTAGCATCAAAAGCCCAACAGAATCAGCATGGAACAACTTTCTTTCCAGTGAAGCCTAAACAGCCTCTCATCCAACTTTGTTATCTCTAGCTCTTTAGTAAGTTATTATTATCTGTCCACCACATGTGTAAATAAACTTTTCTCCTGTTAATTAGGCAATTTATAGACCACACTCCCACCCCAAGTTCATAGAAGAAAAATATTTTCCTTTCAATAAAAGCAAAATAAAACTTTGAAATAAAATAGATCATCATTTGTTATGATAGCACATCTCACCCCTCTAGTTCCTGAATTCAAAAACTACATAGTATTAGTAAGTGAACATCATTATCTGATTAGATGCATTCAATGGCATGGCTACAATGAGACAAGCACTCTGAAATGCTTTTAGTGGAGTGGAAATTGGCACTATTTTCTGGAAGGCAATTTTCAGCGCGTGTCAGGAACTTTAACAATTTTCATGCCTTTACATTTCTAACATCCTAGGAGGTAATTAGAGATGCTCTCAAATATTTATTTGAAAAACTACACAACACACTATTTAAAAGGACAGAAATAACAAATAATTTAAATATCTGATAGCAAAAAATTGGTTAAATAAAATGTCAAGGAGCTGGGCTTGGGTGGCAGAGGCGGGTGGATCTTTATGAGATTGAGGCCAACCTGGTCTACATAGTGAGTTCCAGGCCAGCTGGGGCTACAGGGAGACTCTGACTCAGAAAGACCAAATAATAAATAAATAAATAAATAAATAAATAAAATAAGGTGTTCGAGCTAAGGCATACTTGATTATTTATTTGTTTTGAGAAAGGGCCTCAGGAATCTCAGGCTAGTTTCAAACTCACTTTGTTTTAGAGGATGACCTTGGACTTCTGATGCCCCTACCTCTACCTCTCAGTGGCATGTGCCATCATAGCCAGTTTATAGGGTGCTGGGAACTGAATCCAGGGCTTCATTCATGCTAGGCAAGCATTCTACTAACTGAATCCAGGGCTTCATTCATGCTAGGCAAGCATTCTACTAACTGAGTTACATCCCTAGCCCCAAAGGCATGCATTTAACAACTGAAATTAACCACAAGTTATCATTGGATGGCTTAAACCTTTAAATACTAAGCCACATGATTAAATATATTATAGAAATTTATTATTACACAAACCACAAAGATAATATTTTCATAAGGAAAGGAAGTACAATTAAAATCTCATCTCAAAACTATGATATAACCTTTCAATTGTAGGAAGTACTGGAAATAAAAAACTCAAACTCTTAACATAGTGATATAGAAGCTTAAATACTTACTATTTCTAATTTTAGTATACAACTAACTGTAAACATTCTCTAAGTACAGGCCAGTGACATGGCTCAGCAGTAAAGGCATGTGTGCTATAAGCCTGACAATTTGAGTTCAATCTCTGGAACCCACATAAAGGTGGAAGGAGAGAACCAACTCCACAAAGCTATCCTCTAACTTACACATGTGTGCCGTGGCATACATGTGTTCATACACATCATGCACACATACACATTCATACAGTAATAATAATCAATAGAATAAAATGTTTTAAATCCCCGGGTAGTCTCCTACCACACTAAATTTATCTCAACAAAATTAATAACAACAGACGCAGGTGCTAATAGCAAGGTTATCCATTTAATTAACAGCAATCACTACAGGATGAGCAGTATTTCCATATCCTGAACAGTCACTTAAGGATTATGCTGCAGCTCTTGTTCAGAGTTGTTCAGCTTGAGTGCAATGGATCTGTTCTGAGAGCCAAGGACTGCAATCAGAGCTGCATTTAAACATTAGAGGCATTAAAAAATTCCCCCGGGTAAATCTTTCTCTGCTTGACTTGCCAGTTTTGCATCTTTGTCATTAATGAGGGAGTTTGGAGAGCAGTGCTAACAGCATTAAGGAAGGGGGCAGAGCATACTTACTCAAAAGATTCCCTTAAACTGAAAATTCAAGAAGCCCACAGAAACTGAGGGCCCCTGGGACAAGGTGAGGGGAATGTGTGCACATGATCTACTTGACATTGTGACATCCCGGAGTCCACAGTGAGCTTTATGTGTGTGTAGATTTATGTTAAGACCCCTTTAGCAGTGTGCATCAACACTCCTGAGTGATGACTTCCTGGAAGGCTTCAACCGCCACATCTGAATCTGCACCAGAAATGTCATTTATTCACACAAGGGGACATCGCAAATCATCGTCCACTGGTGAAATGTGGGACAGAAGAGATGTGCTGACTGAAGATGTGCAAACCTCCAGCTTTGCATAGAAGAGGTGTTAGAGTTGGCTAGTCTTACAAACTAAGGCTTTCAAAGTAAGGCTGAGGTAGAGAGCATGCCCCCTTGAGTCCTATCAACTTGCTAGGGCATTCTGTCCTGACTAGATAGCTCTCTGAGCTGCTCTCGGGCCACTGTGTAAAGAGAGGTGCTTCAGGACCCCCTGAAAGCTCAGACTGGGGCTTCCGTGAGTTTACGGAACAGACTTTTCATGAGTGTTCCTCGGTAGCTTATGAATCTCCTTGCTAATAATGTACTGTGTGTATGTGTTAGAGAATCAAGTCTGAGTGTGATTTTTGCCATCACAGAGCATCTGATGGTAGGATGGTAGGGAGGCTTTAGGGACCTCCCACCTGCCTCTGCTCACTGCAGATAGCCGACTCATTCACAAGAGCTGCCAGGGTGGCTTAGGTTTCTTCTAGCCCTTGCCCGTCCACAGCCATGTCCCACTCTCTTCCCTCTCACTTAGTTAAGATGTAACAGGAAGAAAACAAAGTGATGTAGCAGAGAGAAACATTCTGAAGTTCCAGCGATCAGGAACTGAGATCATAATAGCCATCAATGTTCTGGTTTGCAAATACAAACAAGACTTCTTGAAAACCATGGCCTCAGTGTAGTAAGGGAGGAAGCACGAAAGCAAAACAGTAGTCTGGGCCCAGGGAACACCGGGAGAGTCCAAGATGAGAAGCCTGGAAAATCATCCAGTTCCTTAACTTCTCAGCTCCTGCTCAACAGACAGATGTGCCCGGTACACTATAAAGGCCAATATGTCACATCTCAGTCTTCATGCCAGAGCAGTAAATATTAACTGAATATATACTATGCATAGTCACTGTGATACACAAAATATTTCAGGGGTTCACAAGTAGAAGACTTGTGTCTACCAAAAAATCTACAAGCACGTGTATAGTATCTTTTTTCATGGTAACTGCAAGTAGCCCAGGTACCCATTGACAAGTGGACTGATAAACAAATCATGGTATATCTATACAGTGGGATAATCAGGGGTAAGACAGGTGCAGATTACTGATATAGATACATACTCAAAGAGATGAATTTCAAAGGTCTGCTGCGTAAAAGAGGCTTAGGCAAAATAGCACATACTGTATGTACTTTCCCAAATTATACGTACTATATGATTCTAGAACAGTGTGAATTTCTAGACTAGGCTAAACTAATTCATGTTGAGAAACTCAAAACATTGGCTACCTCTGTGTGTACACATAATGTGGGAAATTGCCTGGTAAAGGACATTAGCATCAGCATTCTGGGTCAAAACTGTTTGCAACTTAGTAAAGATTGGCATTATGCAGTTGTACGCATTTCTCAAAATCCATTAAATGAAAAACTTGAGATGTTTGTACATCAATACATGTAAATCTCAATTTAATATACATATTCAACATTAATGATATGCATGTTGAACTGTTGAGTGGCAAAATGTACCATTTTCCGGCATTTAATTTAAAATACATGAAAGAGATGGAGAGAGAGATGGATACATGGATGTCAATACAGTAAATACAGCAAAATGTGAATTGCAAAATGTAGGTGGTAAGCGTGTAGGCACTCACAGCACGATTACTTTAGATTTTCTGTTTGTTTGAAAATTATCTTAATGATATGTTGAAAAGGTCCCCAGCTAGTCTCCCTTTCATTCTGCCAAGCAATTTTATGATATTAAGAAAATGAAAATGTGTGGCTCAAAGAACTCATATTTCACTGCATCATAAAAGTTCCATTGTCTCCAAATCTTGCTTGCTTCCTTCAATTACTGAAGGCACAAAATTCTCTGGTAGTAAGTATCTGCTTTTTATTTGGAATAAGACACTATTTTAAGGTCCTTTAGGAAAATTTAGAAGAATTTTATTTCCCAATACAATAAATTCAGCTTAAAGGAAGACCTGATAGGCAATACTAAGTACTCGAGTTAAAATTCTGTGGGTAATTTGCAGAACAAGGTGTACTGAATTCATTCACTGCATTAGTTACTTTTCTAATTGGGACAAAACACCATGTAAAAGAAGTTTGAGGAGGGGATTTATTTTGGTTTTCATTTGAGGACATAGTCCGTCTTGGTGGGCGTGATAGGCATGACTCTTACTGTGGTCACAGAAGTGTGAGGCAGTTGGTCACATTGCAGCCACAGTTAGGGAGCACAGAGAGATGGATGTTGGTGCTCCACTGGTTTTCCCCTTTTTATTGACTCCAGGACCCACGCCCAAGGAATGGCACCACCCACATTCAGGACGGGTCTTCCTTCCTCAGTTACTTTCTGGAAATGCCCTCATGGACATGCCCGGAGGCGTGTCTCCTCGGTAATCCTAAATCCGGTAAAGTTGACAGCAAAGACTAAGTGTTGTGTCCACCAAATAGCTATTAGCAATGAGCAAATCAATAGATCACAGTGGAGTTAATTAGCCATACACTATAAATAGGCAGCTTCTTTTCTCTTAGATATCAAGGCCTAAACTACAGGTGGCTGCTGCCAGGAAATGGCATTATCTTTGGATATGACACTGTAGATACAAGCAGGAAAAATGAAAATGGGTAAAATGATAAAGGATGTAGAGACTGCATGATTCATCTGAGTCCAGAAATTACCTTCCAAGATATTAAAATGGGACAAATTACTCATCAAGATTCATTTCAATAACACCAGGGAACGGTTTTGTCTCTGCATCACCAGCTCCAGTCTCCCCTGCCAGACAGGTTCTTGGTTCTTGTGTGTGTGTGTGTGTGTGTGTGTGTGTGTGTGTGTGTGCACGCGCTGGGATACGTGTGTGCCTTGTGGAGGCCAGAAGTCAACTTCAGGTGGTTGGTAACCACCATGTGGGTGTTGGGAACTGAACCTGGGTTCTCTGCAAGAGCAGCTAGTGCTCTTAACTGCTGATCCATCTCCCCAGCCCTTCAATCATGTTTTCTGAGACAGGGACCTGGATCTCACTGATTAGGCCAGGGTGGCTACGAGCTGTAAGGATCCTTCTGTCTCTGCTTCTCCAGCATGGAGATTAGAAGCAAGCAGCACCATGTCCAGCTTTTTGTGTGGGTACTAAAGACTGCACTCAGGTCCTCAAGCATTTTACCAGATGAGCCATCTCTCTAGCTCACCAGGCTGGTTTTTTACAAACAGGTAGGTGCATGAGCACCCTAAAATAATCCCTCAGTTAAGATCATCTCATATTTCCCTTCCTTCCTCTTCCACGCCAAGCTAAGATGAGCCATCTCTCTAGCTCACCAGGCTGGTTTTTACAAACAGGTAGGTGCGTGAGCACCCTAAAATAATTCCTCAGTTAAGATCATCTCATATTTCCCTTCCTTCCTCTTCCACGCCAAGCTGAGGGTGGGGTGAGATATAGTCTGAATGTACAGAGGGCTGCAATGGCTGCATGGAGTGCTTGTTGGATCAGAGACCTGCAGCACATATTCATCCCCTTGCTTTTACCTACCTGTACCACATACAGGTGGTGACAATATGGCAGTAGTTTAAGAAAAGACCTGTTCTCACAAAGTGGATATTCCAATGGAGAAGCAGACCGCAGACAAGCAGCAAGGCGAATGCCATGGAACATGGCGATGGAAGATAGGGCAAGCAAATCAAACCAAAGCAGTGTAAGTGAAGCTTACTCAACTGAAGAATGTGGAATAACACTTGCCTCAGGTGAAAGATGGTGGCAAGAAGGCAGAACCCCTCTCTTGTTTTTTTAACTCTTCCCCACAAATTTATAAATGGAATTGTAAAGTTTCTCTAAAGAGCTTATTGTCATACTCCTAAAGTAATGGACTGGCACACCAGTATGGAAAGGTAACACAGGGACAGAACGTGTTTGAAGGCCCAGTACTAAAACATGTGAAGGAAGGATGTGTCAGCCCAGTTGCACAACCGTCAGTAGTATAGTTTGGATCTGCAATGTTCCCCAGAGGCTCATGTGTTGGAGGGTTGGTTCTCAGCCTGTGGTGCTACCAAGAGTTAATGGAACTCTAAGGAGGTGGGTCTGGTGGCAAGTTTTAGGTCAGTGGGGTTATGTCCTTGAAGGAACTACTATAATACCAGATTCTGTGTTGTTTCCTGACTGCTGTGAAGTGAGCAGCTTTGCCATGTGCTCCTGTTAAGATGGGCTGCCTCACCACACGTCAAAAAGCAACAGCACCATGTGCTGAAACCTTTGAGCCCAAATAAAGCTTTCCTCTTTTTAAGTTAATTATGTATTTTGTTATAGTAGTATAAAGCTAGAAAACCTAATTAGTGTTGGAAGTTCCATAAGCAGAGACTGAGGGAAGCTGGGACTGGGGATGCCACCTCTACCTACTATGAGAAGAAGTGTGACATCCAGCTTCTTGGTGGCCATGTCAGCAATGAAGTCAAGACCCTTGTACATTGTGACTTTGCTAGTAAGAGCTTCTACTTCATTTAACATGCTCTATTTCATGCTAATATGTAACATTCTGGTCTTTATGTCTTCACAGAGACTTGTCCTCAGATAAGATGCACTAGGTCAGAGAATATAGATATCTTCTTTGTCAGATCATTGTTTTTCCTTCTCACTGCAAAATAAGCAGTTGGTGTTCCCATTTTATACATCAGGCTATTGAGTCAGGATAGTTCTTCTAAGTACTCACCCATTAACCTCTGGTTATACAAAGCACAACTGTGAAACAATTTTTAACATAGCTGAAGTGCAGATCTCATTAATCCATGACTTTCCTCAGAGGCACAGTCACTATGTGGTATCTCTCAAGAAATCAACCTGTCTAACTGAAAAAAAGTCAGTGCAATGTATACTAGGTTTTACCAAGACATGGAGAATAGGAGATGCTGAATACAGGCTTTAAGCCACCCAACACTGTAAGGATTCAGCTCTCAGCCCTTCAGGGCAGTGACCACATTCTCCAGTATAACATGACATTCCTTCTCTATTCCTTAACTAACTATAGCTGCCACCTTGAATGCTGGGGTTGGAATCCTAGAGAACACCACAGAGCTGGAACATGCTTGCCCTTCACAGAGCCCTGGCTAGGCAATGCCCACATGATGGGCAGTAGGGACCTGGTACTTCTGCAGCTGCCCTACCTATTGGATGCAGTTCTTACCTTCCAGGGATCCACTTGCTACCAATTATTTGAACAATCACAGAGGTGGGCATCTCTCTTACTGCTGCTGCATTCTCTGTGAGCATCAGTTTATAACCAGTTCTGCCAAATATGTATGGCAGAGGTTCATGGAAAATAGCACTATAAACACCCCACTAATAGCAAATATGCAGAGCATCAGCCCAGGTCCTTCAGTGTGGATTTAAGTTGCAGAGACACTGGAAGCAGATGTTGCTGAGCGCAATTCATTTTTAATACAACATCCACATTTTTAAACTACTTGGAGAGTTCTGAAAGCCTTTCATTCCATAAAGAATTTATCCACCTAGGTCATGTCTATATTTGTTCCTTATGGAAGTAGATCTTGAGGTAAGATGTGGCAGAGAACCAGATGTTCAAGGTCAAGTGGAAAAATCATCTACTTCAGCACCCAAAACACATTGGAGACGCCATCTTCCACTTTCCTTCTAAGTCGCTGTTTACGGCTTAGATACCCTCAATGACAGGGAACGCATTTCTCCACCAATACAAGGGCAGAGAGGCTGACACTAAGAACAAAGCTTTCAGACCCTGGCATGTGACAGGCTAAAGTTGACTTCGATGGATAAAAGGCTGTTGGGCCTGCTCTCTCTGCCTGTTTCTCCTGGTTCGGACCCAGTTCTTCAAGCCATTCAAGAATTAAGTACATATACACTACAGGAGTAACATACTCTTCACCCCTAGTCATACCTCACACCTCAGAAAAGGCCCATTTATATCTCTGGGGGTGTTTGTGCTCTGCTTGGTGCACATGCTGTACACAGTATCAGTCTCCTTGTGGTCAGGACCCTTACAGTCAGTGAATCACATATCCCAGCATCCTCAGCTTCACCCCAGTGCCTGGTCCCTCTGGGCTTCTTGTTATCTTCTTGCCATTGAATTTTTCTTCCTTTACTGATCTCCCTTCAGACACAATCAATAAAGTCACCAGGATTCTTATCTTTTACAGAATAGTTACATCAGTTTCCAGGCCCAAGTCAGACCTGCACCTTCCCTAACAACACTAGGCCTCCATAAGGATAGTTCAGTGCACGTGTCTGGCACTCTCAGTCCAGAAGGTTAAGAGGATTTGCTTAGTTCCTACGTGCACTTCTTCCTGACCAGCAGTCTTCCAATCAATTTACATAGAAACCTGAGGGAGGACTGAAGAGACCAGATCACATGGATATTAAGAAGAGAACACTCATGGAGGACTTAGCAACCTGAGTCACAGCCTTCCCCATTTCTACCCATCCTACACCATCTTGAACAAGTTTCATGTCAGTGTAGACACTCTAGAAATGCCATTCTGGGTGACCTTGATCTTCTCCAGAAGGCCACCTCAGTGATGCATGCCTGTGACTACATTCTAGCCTTGCTGACAGCAAGCAATGCTCTCAAGGCCCAGATTCTGTCTTCCTGGATTATGGACAGCTTCCTACCTATCCTTCTACTCCTGCCTTCCCATTTCCCATTCCTCCCAGATAACCTTCATAAAAGGTGGGTGAGATCATGCCATTTCTCTGTTAAAAGGTCTGTATGGATTACCACCTTAGCCAGCCACATCCAGCCAACTCCAGAGAACCCATAATGACTTTCTTTTTAAAAATTATTTATTTAATAACCATATAATTAGAAGAGGCATTTCATTACAATAGCATTGACATATTCAATAACAATTTCCAGAGCTAAGATGCTTCTCTTTCACAATTGGCTGTAAATTTTTAGGTTTGCACTTGAATTAAGACAGTTAAACAATATTGTACTCAGTATAAACCCTATGAGACATAAAAAACCAAAAAATATTGAACTCAATATAAACCCTGTAAGACATTGAATGAGTTTTTAAACTTTAAAAAGATCTTCATTCTAAAATATACTGTTTCTTACAGAAAAACTCATTGTTTTTGCTACTAACACTGAGATGTTGGCACATGCGTCTCTAATCTGTACGTATCTGATTATTACTAGTCATAATCGTTTGCACTCAGAACCTTGGCGCCTGTGTATGTCTATAAAGTCATCAGGTAGATTTCAATGATAATGTTCATCACCTCTACTAGTTAACATGACATAAACTTTTATGCTTCCTCCTCAAATATAATACATTTTTTTTTAATTTGTTTTTTTTCTGTGTGTGTATATCACACAGAACATCAAAACCATCTTATTAAACTTTACACCCAATTCCCAGATAGCACCCTCCCATAGTCTTCCTCCCCCCACTAGAGCCCTTATACTTTGATATCCCTGCTACTGTCTGCTGTGTTATCGGCACCCCCAGCCATTCCCCACTACTGTCCATCTGGTGAATCTAGTCAGCCTAAATGGAGAAAAACTGGAAGCATTCCCATTGAAATCAGGAACCAGTCAAGGCTGTCCACTATCTCCACTTCTCTTTAACATAGTGCTTGAAACTCTTG
>NW_008352654.1:3636390-3636468 GCF_000622305.1 Nannospalax galili
TCACATTTTCATTATCCACTCATCAATTGAGGAGTGGTATAACTGGGTCAAATGGTAGGTTCATTTGTAGTTTTTTAA
>NW_008352654.1:3636518-3638306 GCF_000622305.1 Nannospalax galili
AACGAAATGGAAAACAGAGTATCAAGACTGGAAGATAAAGTGGATGAACTGGACCACTCAAGCAAAGACGATGAAAAATTTAAGAAATCTCAAGAATGGAATATGCAGGAATTGAGTGATACCATAAAAAGACCAAACTTGCGAAACATAGGCATACAGGAAGGAGAAGAATCCCAAGACAATGGCAGGGACCAGATCTTCAACAGAAGATCTTGTGGAAGAAAATTTCCCAAACTTAAAGAAAGACATGCCCATACAAATACAAGAAGCATGCAGAACACCAAATAGACAGGACCAGAAAAGAAAACTCTCCACAGCACATCATAGTAAAAGCACTAAAAGTTCAGAACAAAGAGACAATACTGAAAGGTGCAAAAGAAAAACAAGAAGTCACATATAAAGGAAAACCCATTAGGATTTTAGCTGACTTTTTAATTTCAAGAGCCTGGACCAAAGTATTCCCAGTGTTAAATGATCACAGATGCCAACCCAGATTACTTTACCCAGACAAAATGTCTATTATAGTTGGCGAAGGGGAAAGAAAAATCTTCCACGACATAAATAGGCTGAAAAAATTCATGTCCACAAAACCAGCCCTTCAGAGAGTTTTTGAAGCTATACAAAGAGCTGAAGAAAGGAATGACTATACCCAAGGGGTTGCAGAATTTCTATCTTTTTTAATAGATTAAGTAGTATTGGATGTAAATCTTCTTTAAATGTCTGATAGAATTCTGCTGTAAATCCATCTGGTCCTGGGCTTTTTTTGGTTGGGAGGTTTTGTTTTAATGTTTCAATTTCTTTGTGTTATGGGTCTGTTTAAGCTGTTAATCTCTTCTTGACCATCTTTTTGTTGTCTACAAGAAATTTATCTCAAGTTCAAGGACAGGCACTACCTTAAGGTGAAAGAATGGAGAAAAATATACCAAGTGAATAGTACTAAGAAAAAAGTAGGCATTGCAATTCTAATATCTGATAAAATAGACTGCAAACTAAAATTTTGTTGATTTGGAGGCGCTCTTTCTTTCTTTTGGTTAACCGGGCTAGTGGTCTGTCAACCTTGTTTATCTTTTCAAAGAACCAGCTCTTGGAATTGTTGATTCTTTGTCTCAATTTCGTCAATTTCTGACCTGACTTTTGTTATTTCTTCTTGTCTGCTGGGTTTGGGTTTCATTTGCTGTTGCTTTTCAAGTGTCTTGAGTTGCAATGTTGAGTCATTTATTTGTTTTCTTTCCAATGTGTTGAGTCGCAAAGTTAAGTCATTTATTTGTGTTCTTTCCGATTTTTTGATGTAGGCACTTAGAGCTATAAACTTCCCTCTAAGGACCGCTCTCAGTTTGTCCCAGAGGTTTTGTTGTGTTGCATTGTCCTTTTCATTTAATTCCAGGAATACTTTTATTTCTTTCTTAATTTCTCTTTTGACCCATTTATCATTCAGGAAAGTGTTGTTTAATGTCCATGTGTTCATGTGGTGACTAGGGCTTCTTCCGGAGCTGATTGTAATCTTTATTGCATTGTGGTCTGATAGAATGCATGGAATTATTTTCATTCTTTTTGTATATGTTGAGGTTTGTTTTGTGCCCCAGTATATGGTCGATTTTGGAGAAGGTTCCATGGGGTGCTGAGTAAAAAGTATGTCCTTTGGTGCTTGGGTGGAGTACTCGGCAGATGTCTGTTAAATCCATTTGATATATGATATTGTTTAATTCAGATGTCTCTGTTAACTCTCTGCCCAGTTGACCTATCTAATGGAGACAGTGGGGTATTGAAGTCCCCTACTATTAATGAGTT
>NW_008352654.1:3638378-3639297 GCF_000622305.1 Nannospalax galili
GCTGGCTTCATAGAATGAATTTATGACGTTTATTGACTTACGTATATTGAACCATCCCTGCATCTCTGGGATAAAGCCAATTTGATCATGGTGGATGATCTTTTTGATGTGTGTCTGTATGCAATTTGCAAGTATCTTGTTGAGAATTTTTACATCTATGTTCATTAAGGATATGGGTCTATAAGTTTTCTTTTTTGGTTGTATCTTTGCGTGACTTTGGTATTAGAGTGATGCTGGCTTCATAGAAGGCATTTGGAAGCTCTCCCTCCATTTCTATTTTTTTGAAAACATTAAGTAGTTTTGGATGCAGATCTTCTTTAAATGTCTGATAGAATTCTGCTGTCAATCCATCTGGTCCTGGGCTTTTTTTAGTCAAGAGTTTTGTACTACTATTTCAGTTTCTTTTTGTGTTATGGGCCTGTTTAAGCTGTTAATCACTTCTTGGTTTAGCTTTGGTGGTTCCTATGCCTCTAGATATCCATCCATTTCTTTTAGGTTTTCAAATTTAGTAGCATACAGGTTTTTAAAGTATTCCCTTATAATGTTCTGTATCTTTCTGGTGTCTGTCGTGATCTTCCCCCTTTCATCTCTGATTTTGTTTATTTGGATTTTCTCTTTCTTTCTTTTGGTTAACTGGGTTAAGGGTCTGTCTTCTTGTTTAGCTTTTCAAAGAACCAGCTCTTAGATTCATTGATTCTTTGTATTGTTTTCTTTGCTTCTATTTCATTAATTTCTGCTCTGATTTTTGTTATTTCTTCTCGTCTGCTGGGTTTGAGTTTCATTTGTTGTTGCTTTTCAAGTGTTTTGAGTTGCAATGTTAAGTCATTTATTTGTGTTCTTTCCAGTTTTTTAATGTAGGCACTTAAAGCTATAAAATTCCCTCTAGGGACTGCTTTGAACATGTCCCAGAGGTTTTGTT
>NW_008352654.1:3639597-3640017 GCF_000622305.1 Nannospalax galili
GTTTGTTCTTAGTGCCATTATCTTGGTATTTTTTTTCCATCCTTTCACTTTAAGATAGTGTCTGTCCTTGAAAGTGAGATGAGTTTCTTGAAGACAACCAAAGATGGGTTTTGTTTCTTAATCCATTCACCTAGTCTGTGTCTTTTGACTGGGGAGTTCAGTCCATTAATATTTAGAGTTATTAATGAAAGATGAGTATTGAATCCTGTCATTTTTATTTCTGTTTACATTCTTGACATAGCTGTACTTTTCCACAGTTATACCTTCATTGAATTTCTTTCCAAAACCCCTTGGGTATAGTCATTCCTTTCTTCAGCTTTTTGTATTGCTTCCAGAACTCTCTGAAGGGCAGGTTTCGTGGACATGTATTCCTTCAGCCTATTCATGTCATGGAAGATTTTTCTTTCCCCTTCAACTATA
>NW_008352654.1:3640560-3666240 GCF_000622305.1 Nannospalax galili
TTGATATTCTGTTTTCCATTTCATTCATCTTATTGGTGATGCTTTCTCTTGTTGTTTCTAATAGGTTTACTGAGTTTTTCACTTCTTTCTTCATTTCAGCCTGAGCATTCTTCAGTATTTCTCTTTTTTTGAATTCATTCAGAATTTTATCCTTATCTTCTTTCAGTTCTTTGATTTCTTTGTGTGTTCTTTAAATTCACTGAATTCTTTTATCATGTTTATAATTGTTCTTTTGAATTCTATGTCCTAAGTTATCTCTAGGGGGATCTCATTCTACTCCTCTACAGGACTGTTGGTACTTGGTGGGGATATATTATTTGGGTTTTTCATGTTATTATCTTTTCACTGTGATTTTGACATGTGAATTTCTTTTGTAGCTTCTGATTCTTGTGTGAGACTTAAGCCTTCAAGTTTAGGTCTGCTTCTTCCTGTCAATTTTATGTGTCTTTGCGGTTTACTTTTGGGCATGAAAAGCTGATTCGTTTAAGCTTCTGGTTCTCTCTTTTGATTTTATATTGGAGTGGTCAGAATGCTTTTGTCTTCAGGAGTTCCCACAGAGGCCCAATTCACATGAGGGTCAGATGTTTTCAGGCTTTCTCCTAAGGTCTGGATCCCTCCAGGAATGATTTTGGCCTCAGGAATTTGGGGGTTGGACTGGCCTGGGAGCCTGGCCCAGGAAAGATGCTGGTGTAGGGCAGCTGGTGGCTGTGCCACCCAGAGATGCAAAGGCAGATGGGGCAGGAAGAGGCCCCAAGGACTCCTGGAGACTGCACTGAGGAGCTGGGTTGGTCTGGATGCAAAGCATCATGAAGAAGAAAGGTCAGCCCGTGTCCCAGAAAGAGGCTGGAGGGTAGTGCAGGCCCAGGGAAGTAGAGGGATGTGAGGGCGGGGCCAGGACCAGAAGCAGTTCTCCTGGGGACCAGAGAAGGCATTATGTTGGTCTGGATGAAAAGGATCAGGAAGCAGTATTGGTTCCCCAGGTGTCTGGGGCCCCAAGACAAGGGATGGGACAGGACCCAAACTAGGAGGACAGACCAGTGGGGGTCATGGGAGGGTGAATGAGGCTGGGGAAGTCAAAGTGCGGAAGGGCGAGATTGACTTACTCCTGAGTTAGGCCTGTGGGTAAGAGAGAGGCCGGCGTTAGGTCCTTCAGGCCCAGGGATGCAGAGGGAGGTGAGCGAGAACTCATAATGACTTTCTAACTCAGCTCCTTTCCACCCAGCCAACTTATCCTTCAGTCTTGGGGTCTTTGCACAAACCGCCTTTTTTTTCCCTGGAACCCTCGTCTCCTAATGTCTTCGTTGTTCCTTTCCTGTTTCCTTCATTATAATCCTGTGAAGTCACTTCATCAGAAAGTTTTCCCCTTATGAATCTTAACATAGTCTTTCTCTGCCTGGCCTACCACTCTCTTTGGCCTAACTGGGCTTCACTTTTCTTCATAACACTTTCCCCACTGGACCTGATGCTTATTTGGTTTGTTGGTGTTGTTTGTTTATCAGCTGACACCTTTTCTCTCCAATAGAATCCAAGCCTGTGAAGGCAGAGCCTTCAGTTGCTGAGTCCACTGCTCTACCACCTCCTGCACCTGTAACAGTGCTCAGCTCATAGTTGATGCTTGTTAAATAGCCATTGGATGAGTAAATAAGTATGCTCGACACCACCAAGTTGCCTCATTCTCTGACTCCCATTAAATCTATCCTTTGATTTCATGGAAACCATGAAGGTTAAATGAAGCCACACTGATAAAAATCATTTCAAATTAATGTGGTCCTTACTTCAGTGTCCAACATAAGTATTTTCACACGTTATTCAGTTTAACTTATGTGGTTGATACTCTTATTATCAACATGTCACATTTAGAGAACCAAGTTCTTAGTCTAGCTGTGACTCCAAGAGATATCATCCAATTATCCAATTATTCCAGGGTGCATGTGTGGAGGTCAGAAGACAACCTTCTCTCCTTTTAACACATGAGTCCCAGGGATCAAACTCAGGTCATCAGGCTTGGCTGCAAATGCCTTTATTCCCTGAACCATCTTGCCTGCCAAGTCCTTTTTATTTTCTTCAATAGTAGGCACTGAACCCAGAGCCTTACAGATGCTAGACCATTGAGCTATATCTTCATATATATATATATGTATATATATACATATATGCACAGTCATATATATCATATGCACACTCATATACATATATTATATATGCACACCCATATATATAATTTTGAGACAGGGTCTCATTAGGTTGCCCAAGCTCAACCTGAAGCTTCTTTTTAGCCTGGTCAGTCCTTGAATTTGCAATCTTCCTACCTCAGCCTCCCTCCAGAGCAGCTGGGATTACAGTCCTGCACCTCCAGGCCTGGCTCGATCATTCTAACAACAGCTTCACTCTCTCACCTTTAGATTCCACACTCCCCAGCATGAAACTTCCAGTCCTTGATCAAAGGAACAGTCTTCCCTCTTTGCTCTATCTGCTAGATACTGAGAAGGAAATAAGGCAATTGCCTCCCTGCAGATGTATATATGTGTCTATGTGCATGTGTATAAATATTATCCAGATCGGCTCTGAGTTCATGGTCTCTGTGACACCCAACCTAATGTGTCAATGCAGAATGGCCAGTGTATCCAGTTACTCAATCATAAATGAATGTAGGCATGGTTGTGAAGGTTTTCTGTGGGTGACATTAGCATCTATAATCAATTGACTAAGTAAAAGAAATAATCTTCATAATGTGGGTGGGCCTGTCCCAAGCTGTTGGAAGACCTTAAAGGCAACCCTGAGGCTTCCTTAAGGAAAATTTGGCCCCAAACTGCAGCATCTGCTCCCACCTGTAAAGCCTGTATGTAGATCTGCCCTGCAGATTTCCAAGTTGCCAGCCTCCGTGAGCAGAGACGCCAACTCCTTGAACTAAGTTTGTGTGCACAGAATGTGTGCATGAATGCATAATGTAGATTTGTGCACATATGTCTGTATACATACACATTTATATTCATCCTATGCTTTCTCCAGAAAGCCCTGACTGACACAGTCTCTGTCTCCATTGGCTCTTCGACACCTCTCAGCAACTATTCATTGTCTTGGGTCATTTTCATCCCTCATGCCTCAGACTGTCAACCAGCGCTTTCCGCTCCCACTCTGCCCTCTTCCCTTTGGCAGGTGACTTTTTGATTTCAGAAAGACAACAAGGAATACTAGGTTTGAACTTCAAACCCTAACCTTCTGCATATGAACACCTCTCTCCTTGTAGCCATTCTTGCCCTTTTCTCTCAACACTGACCATAAATCCCAGAAAGGACAGCCATCGGGACCACAGGACACCCTTTGTCCTGGCCACAGGAGATGACAAGTCTAAGCATAATGAAAAGGACTAATTGTTCTGCCCTCCCCATCCTTTGCCCTTTCTTTCCCAAAATTACTCTTCTTTTTCCAGTTGATGCCAATATGTCATCCTAACCCGGCCCATCAGCTAATGAGTAGCTCGGGTTGATTCATTCTGCATATACTAGCGACCCCCAAACAGGCCCATGGGATTGATGTAGGATGTGGCACAGGCCCAACAGAGCCTTTCCCCTATAGGTTTTTGCACTGATGATGGAAGAGTGAGTCTTGCTTCTCAGGCATCACTCTGAGCTCTAAGGGTGTAACTTGAGGTCTGCCAATGGTCAACTCATCACAAAGAGCATGAAATCAGCAAGCAGGCAACCACAAGGAGGGATTGTATTGGTTGAGTTCCAGGAATCTCTGAGGGGAGTATTGTTCCAAGTCCCCAGTTCACTGAGTCAATATATTTACACATATCTTAATTCGACTTGGCCTGTCTGGTACCCATTAGGCTAGAACCGAAGTTCTAATATAGAGACAGATTTCCCAAAAATATGGAACCAGGACTACATCATCTGGAGAGACTAGGGGTCAGAGTCAATCCCCTGCTATGCCACATATTTAATAGTATGGTACAAAGCATCTCTGCAGCCACTGTCCTTTCAAGATGGGCACCAACTTTCAGTGGACAGCTCTAGGCTGGAGGATCTAATAAACACCAGGAATCTAAAGACTACTAGGGACGTGAGTTTTTTCTACTAGGGTCAGGATCTCTTTGATCAGGGGCTGATGCTTGCTTGAGTCGTTAGTGTGTATACAGGAAAGTAGTTTGAGGGAGATGGGATGAGGTCAAAGAAGGGACCATTTAGAACGTAGCATGAAAGCATACAGATGTTTTAAGTCAAAAGTATTCATTTTTAGAAGACTTAGTTTCACAAGATGCTAGCATTGGAGAAAAATTGGGTCAAGAGTATGGGCCAGAATTACTTCCAACACGTGCCCATCATGATCTCACTTGATAGGAGATATAAATAAGGAGAAAACATAGGAGTGGGAAAGTGGAAAAGCTAGGCATTGCCTTCTTTTCCCTCTTAATTTAGTGGCACCAACAAGAAGTCATTCGAATCTGAATCCGCTAAGCCTTTCCTGTCTCTTTACTCTAGCCAGCCCCCCTTTGCTGAGTCCCCCACACTCTCTATTCTACTTCTAAAAGGACTGAACTCGGTCCTGCTCTCTGTTGCCACATGCAGGGCCTCAGTTCAAGGTCATCTGTGTCACTCAGACTGTTGCCACCTCCCAGTGCATCCCCATGCCCCTGGCCTCACCTTGCTGTTTCCACTGGACTACCAGAATGACCTCTCTCAAATGCAACCTCACTCCTCTGATTAAAATCCCCCAAGGGCTCTTTTCCAAGAAGAACATAGCGAACACATGTATCAACACAGAGACCTACTGTTGTGTTTTCCTTCATTCTTGCTGTTACCTGGCATGCCCTGGGGCATCTTACTTATCCTTCAAGATTCAGCTCAGATGGCTTCTTTCAGATTAAGCTTCCTTGGCACCATATTCAAAACGACTTCTCAGGACACTTGTGCCTTATGACTATGGACACGTGACCCGCGTTTCCCTCCTCTTCTGTGGGGTTCCTGACACATAAATAGGGGTTTGTGAGAATACAAATGATTCCAATTTATGATTGTCTGACTTACTGCTTATCAACTTTATGATGAGTCACAGGTCATATCCTTCAGCAGAAAACTACTTCAGATTTTGGATTTTGACTTTGCAGTGGGTTAGCACTGTATAGTGCTGAACTCTCCCTTGTGAGGCTGAGCAGTAAGCCAGCCACATGATCAAGAGGGCAAACAGCCAGTCTTCCAGTGTGCCATGCCGCTAGATGAAGATGAGTCAGTCAGGTACAGCAATGCATTTTTGACATACAATATTTCCAACTGATGATGGTTTTAACTAAATGAAACCCCGTCATAAATGGAGGAAAATCAGTAGTTTGTTGAGTGGTTTTTAGGGAAGGAGCTCCAAATCCTTTAAAATTCCCTTTATCCAAAGCACTGAATATTGTAATAAAGAAAAAAAATGGCTAAAGGTACTTCCCACCAAACTCTGTACTATGCAATTAAAGGGAGAAATAAGATTCATTTTGATTCAACATGTACAGTCCAATAGTGAGGTTCATACAGCATCTTAGCATCTTAAATCACTAACATCACCGCAGACATCATTTCCGTCAAAACAAATCTTATGTATTTAAAGAGACGGGGTGGATGGGAACTGCATATGTATTTAGGTGATCTGATTTATTTGGTGTCCTAGGCAACAGTGCTTCTCAGACTGTCAAGAATATAAGAATAATTTTCCTGGGGACCCTGTTAAAGATTCTGATTCAGAGGTGTGAGTTGGGACTCCTGTTTTTACTTAGCAAGTTCCCAATCCACTGGGGCCTCTGGTTCTCTGACCATGCTTTGGCTACATTGAGACTAGCAGGCTCTACAGGATGTGCACAGGAGAAAAGTACAACTCTCAGGTCTCCGAAAGTGACATCAAACCACAGCTAATAGCAGAGATTATCCTTCCAGAGACTCATTCATCCAGGCGCACCCAGCCATGTGCCCTAGTGTAATCAATTAGAAGACAGAAGGAATCTCATTCTTTTTTAAAAATTTTATTTATTTTCATTTTATGTGTATGCGTGTATTGCCTGCATGCAGGTAAGTGCACCTGTGTCATGCAATGCCTACGGAGGTCAGAAGAGGCGGTCGGATCCCCTGGTATTGGAGTTATGGACAGTTAGCTGCCATGTGGGTGCTGGGATTAGAATCTGGCTCTTCTGTAAAAACAACCAGTGTTCTTAACCACTGAGCCATCTCTCCAGCCCCAGGAATCTCATTCTTAACCTGCCACATTTTGATATGACCTCTAGCTCTAAAGCTTTCACACCTGCTAAAATATGTCAAACAAGAATAGACCGATTAAAAAATACTATTTTGGCTAGGCATGGTGGCACACGCCTCTAATCCCAGCACTCAGGAGGGGGAGGCAGGGAGGTCTCTGTGAGTTCAAGGCCAGCCTGGTCTACATAGTGAGTTCCAGGCCAGCTGGGGCTACCAGGAGACCCTGTCTCAAAAAGACCAAAAAAAAAAAATTCTAGTTTGGATGTACAAATTATAATGTGCTTTAGGAACTGCTAAATGGCTAATTAAGAATGAATTCAGTGGCATTTTCAGCTTTTCCCTTTGAAATTCAGGGGCTGTGGTTGATTACTCTTTGGGGTAGGGGGTGGGCGGTTACTATAAGTTTGGATTTTTACTCATTTTTAGTTTTCGACAACAAAGTGAAAATTACATCAAAACACCCTTGACTCTGGGGAATTTGCTTTTAAGCAAGAAAACTAGATTCTACAAAGCATTTATTTCTTCAGAGACTTCCAGGCTAGCCTTCACAGCAGCAAAATTCCAAATGTTAATGATTATAAGCACATAAATATGTTTTTGAAAGTCTCATTATGGAATAGGCACTATATAAAGACTGTATTAAATTATAGAATCTTAGAAGCCAATAAACTTGAGAAAATAGATGCAATGGATTGATGTATTAACTGAAAACAGATTTGATTACACTACAGTATAATTTTATGTTTTTAATCAATATAGAATGTTCATAACATCATCACATTAGATATCTTCAAAAGTGGTACTATAGGATACTGTATGTTTTTCCAAAGTGAATAGTTTTTAAAAAATACAATCTTGGAGCTGGAGAGATGGCTCAGCAGTTAAGAGCACTGGCTGCTCTTACAGAGGACCTGGGTTTGGTTACCAGCACCCACATGGTGACTAACAACCATTCATAACTCCAGTTCCAGGGGATCCGATGACCTCTTCTGACCTCTACAGGCATTGCATGACACAGGTGCACTTACATACATGCAGGCAGTACACTCCCATAAAATAAAAATAATAAATAAAATTTTAAAAATACAATCCATAGCAGGTCCTGATCAAGTCTGGGGCAGCGTCTATGTATCCCTAGATTAACTGACATGGCAAAACACATATACTAGAATGAGAATGAGAATCAGAATTCTCATTGACTAAGGTAGAGTACACACATAGAGACTCAGCCCCATCAGGAGCCCATGTGATCCCATTAGTTCATTATACATGACTTTTTTTTTTTTTTGCTAATATGACACTAGGCTTTAGTGAGTGTCTAGGGGGAAACTGGGACTTGCCATCCAACAGAGTTAACCTCTAATATTTTTATGAGGAAGCAATTCTTACATGCTTAAAAGTATGAGTCAGAGGAGAGCTGCTGAATTACTGGGTGTGTCTTTCACACCCATTCTGTCTACTCGGGCTTTCCCCTCTTTGCTATAGAGGGAACAGGGAGACCCACTTGAGTTCACAGAGCAGCAGGCTGGGTGATTTCAGTCTAGGTCAAAGTTTCTAAACTTGGATTCCACAATCAAGGGTCTATTAATCCCCAGAAAGGAAATATAAAAGTCTACATATTGGTGCACACACATCCATGGGAATCAGGACCTGTGCCTTTCATCGGTTTCAAAGTAAAAGGTGCCCTGGAAAACAGTGATGAACTCCTAATGTCCAACTTTAAGCAGGAGAAATAAATTTGAGCTCATGAATTGTAGATTATAATGAAACGTACAAAGGCGTTTTTCCTACAGCCAACTCAAATATACAAATAAAGTCACATAGAACGAGAAAACTCAAAACCATTAGCGTACACGCACAATTCTCTTATAAAATTGCACATCTGACCTCCCCACTCCCATTCGCTTAGCCCAGTTGTTGAGGACAAAAATCTCAACCAGAAGAACAAATTGAATGTTTTCTCTGCGCTTCATGACCAAATGCTCTGATGTTTCCCCACACCCAGCCTGCTCCTCTGCCCCTGCTTGTAGGTGGCTCTCAAATTTGAGTGAGCCTGGGAGGAACCTGGGGTGCTTGTCAACCCTGAAGATCTTGGGTACTCTCCCAAGGGGTCTGGAGTGAAGACTAATCTCCCTCCTCAATCCCCCCCAGAGCTGAGGATAGAACCCATTACAAGTTAGCTAAGCTTTCTATCACTGAGCTATCCCACCAGCCCTTAATTTTTTAAAAAAATTATGTATGTATGCCAGCATGTGCATGCAAGTGCATGTGAGACCTTGGAGGCCAGAAGCTTCAAATCTCCTAGAGCTGGAGTTACAGGTGGTTACGAGCCACCCAAATGGGCCCTGAGAACCAAACTCAGGCCTCCACAAGAACAGTATGTGCTCTTAATTCCTGAACCATCTCTCCAACCTCCAGCCCTTAGTATTTTGAGACAGAATCTCTCTGTAACCTAGGCTGGCCTTAAAGTCAAGATCTTCCTGCCTCAGCCTCCTGGGTGCTGGGATTACAAGTGGGTGCCACTATGCCCAGCAAGCCTTCCATTTTTAATAAACTTCTTGGATTGTTCTGATGCAAATGATCATCCTCCAACCACTCATGTGGCCCTAGTGTGATCCTCCCCACTGCAAATCCCCCTTCTGGATTGGCTGAAGCAATCACATTTCTCCTTTGGAGTAAACACCTTTCTTCCACTAGGATGACACCTATTTCCCATCTAAATGGCCCCTGCTTATTCCTGGACTAGGTGGTGTCACCCTGCCTTGTTCATTTCAGCCAGACTTTCAGGACTTCGCCTTCCTGAATGGCTTTTAAATGGATCACACTCCCCTGAACCATAACCAATATGTGTTCTGAGCAGAGATGCCACTTAACAGGCTAATTAGAAGTTGAATTAAAGCAGATTTCTTCACAACCTTATCACTGACAAGGACTAATGACTCTAATGAATGAGAACTTTAATACAGTCTGTTAGAGGTGGTGATCAGAGGTGTGATCAAGTACCAGCTAATGAATCTAATCGTTGAACTTAATGCTCCACTACACTTCGGTTTGAAATCAGTACAAGAATCTCTTTAAGGGAGTGCAGTTACCTGTAAGGTCATGTCAAGGCCAGGTTCATTAGACTGTTCCATCAGTGCCATCCACAGAAAGCAACTGGCAAGATTAGCCCAGAGGTTTCCCTCGTAGGGCTGAGAGGCTGATCATTTGTTTTCCAAGTTCTTTGAACTCTAATGAGAAAATTTCATCAACAAATCTGAACTCTTAAAGAGAAAGTCTTTCCAGAATCCTAAGGAGTTCTAATTAGCATACCGCTAAATATCATTAATTTGAATTCTACAAACAAAAATATTTATAATTTGTTCAGAATCCACAATAAAGGGAGCACTTTCGCTATAAAGAAAGGCCTTTTGAAGTAAATTAATGAGATAAATAAAACGTCTCAGGACATATTTAGCCTTAATGAGTTCTAAGGTTTGGAGCCGAAGATCATTCAATTGAGATAATCTGTTTAGGGCTGCACCCTCAGTAAACAAAATTAGCCCTTCAGGCTCCCATCTTCCAGCCCAGAGCTCTCTTCATCTTATTGATAATTACTGATAATATCTCTATTGGTCAGAAGTGCATCTTATAGTACTCAGTGTATATTGGCAGATTAGCTAAAGCCCATATATTCTGCAAGCATACTTGGTGACACAGAATTTACAGAATCAGTCTGCCCTTCTGCTTTGCAAACCTACCCTGGTTCTTTGGTTGCTAGTGCTCCAGGTCTGTCACTGCCCTGAACCAGAACTGCAGCTTCTCAAGACCTCAGCTGGTAGTGGTGAGGGTCTTGGCATCATTTGTTTTTGCAGTGCTAGGAACTGAACCCAGGGCTTCCCACATGCTAGGCAAGCACTCTACCAAGAGCTACATTCCCAGCCTGCATCATGCTGAGCCTTTGAGGACAGGAACTAGATCTATTTCATCCTGTACTCTATCTTGGGAACTCCTGGAATGGAGAAAATGCCACTGCAAAGATCTTCCATAAAGAAAAAGTGACACTTACCTGGAGAATTGCCTGGCCTGGGATATGGCCCTCACCCTTACAAACTCATGACCTGACTTGGATAGGCAGAGCATATCCATTTCTTGGATGTAAAGGTAGAGAATTCACATTAATCAAAGACTAACCAAAGATGCTAATTCATGAAATCTCATACATAAATTCAATGACCGTCACACTATAAGCCTTCTGACAGTAGATTAGTTCCCATTTTTATGACATAAATTACAAAGGAAGTCAAATCGACAGGTTGCTCAGTAACCATGAAAGCAGAACAGAAATGATTAGTAATGAATTCTGGTATCACATCTATATTAGGGGCGCAGGAGACTGGTTACCTGTCTACCTCCCACCTTTGGCAGTTAATGTTAATTGTCAACTTAACAGAATCTAGAATCATCTGGGAGATGAGCTTCTGGGCATGCCTGTGGGGGATTATCTTGAGTACATCCCTGGAGGTGGAAAGACCCGCCTACTGCAGGTGGTGCCATTCCTTGCTGGGTCCTGGATCAGTATAAACAGAAAGGGAGCCAAGCAGCAAGCACTCACTCCTTGCTCTCTTCTGATGGCAGACATAACGTGACCCACTGCTTCCAGCTCCGCTGCTTTAACTTCCTTGCCACGATGGACTGTACCTTGAACTCTAACTTAAAATAAATCCTTTCTCCCTTAAGTTGCTTTTGCAGAGTATTTTACCACAGCAATAGGAAATAAGACACAACTGAATTATTCCTTCTTTTTTTTCTTGCCATTACTTCCCTACCACGGAGTTGCAAATGAGCAGGTTTAATGGAATTGACTACAACTCCCAGAAAGGACTCTATTGGCCCATGGCATTTGACACAGCATTGCTCTGCTGTGTCAAGGGTTGTTATACGATCTAATCTTGTCAATCGGTGAAACTTAAGGACTCTTATTTTCTGTAAGGGAAATCAAAGCTTTCCACATCTATGCTACTTTATTTTGCCTTGAATAAAAGAATAGATCTAGCAAAGATGATTTAAATAAATTAGCTGCCCCCCTTCATTAAGTAATAAGAAGATACATAGTAAGTGATTGTTAGCATTGTTCCAGGGTTAAATGTCAGATCTAAGGTCATAGGGATCTCCTGGCCTTTCTTTCATGAGCATGAAATGACCTCTATAGATACTGTGACCATGCCCGGAGTATAAGATAGAGGAAAGCACCAGAAAGAAGAACTGCACTTGAGGTGCCAACGTTTTGCAAAGAAATCAGCAGCAGCCTTACGCCTACGTTTCATTGCTAAGTCGCACGGCATCCCTATGTGCTAGGAAGTTTGGGAATGCAGTCTTTTAGCTGGGTCACTGCAAAACAGAGGTTCCTGTTACGAAGAAAAGCGAGAAGGGAAACGTATGACATTATGCAAAATTTTAAAGATCTATATTTCAGTTTGGGGGCATGTGAAATACTGCAGTACTGGAAGCAGTAGAAGAATCTTTTTTTTTCTTTTTTTGGTCCAACACATGAATTCACGATGAACTCTTTGGGGTTTGCTAGGATCTAAATTCAGATTGATGAGCAGCAGCAATGTGAGGGTCAGAGCAAATCAGCGATGAAGTAGTGCCATCCTCCAAGGAGCCAGGCCAAGCTTAGGGTTTTCAGATGAGTGTGTGTCTCGCGGGGGGCGGGGGTTGGGCGCGGCTGCTGTATTGACCAGGAAGACTCAGGAAAGCATGGGACTTTGGGCATGTGAATCCTCGGATCTCTACTCCACTTAGCACAGTCACATTCTTTTCCTCCCAAAGCCCTAACTTTCACTTAATGAACCTGCAAATCAGCCGGCATTATAATTCAAGTCAGGGGACTAGGGCATGAGACTGATGCTCAGGCTCTCAGCTCTGGCTACAAGAGACAGTCAAAGGCCTGTCGTAAATTCTCTTGTTTTGTGGCCTATATTGAGGCAAGAGCTTAAAATCTTGAGCCTGTGTGTGTGTGTGTGTGTGTGTGTGTGTGTGTGTGTGTGTAGGGACTTGCATATTTTAGGCAAATGTTCTACTACTGAACTACAACTTTCTATGTTCCCTTATTTTTCTTTCTCTAAGCTTTCTACCACAAATGCATGTACCCAGAACAGCCACATTTCTTTAAAATGTTATATAGAAGCAACACTTGAATTCACAAAATGCTGCCTTTAGCCGGCACTTGACTCCAGTTAACTATAGACAATATTTAAGAAAATGTTTCCTTCACATGTCTGAAACCAAATAACTAATTCCAGATCCCCATTCCTTGACAGCCTGTCTGTGCAAATATTTCTAGCAATTTCTATTTTTAGCCATAAAAATATAACCAACTTTAATCAGACTAAGTAAAAAGGGGTGGATGGGGGCAGCAGGTGGCTTAGAGAGGTTCTGGGAGACCTGGGGAGCAGGCTTGGGTACTACAGAGCCAGGAGCATGAGGTGGGAAAAGCACCCTCAATTCTACCACAGAATGACACTGGCACTCATTATGTGAAACCAGGCCTGCTTGGTTTTGGATTCTCTAAAGTCCAACAAAATCACTAGAGAAGAATCATGGCAAAGGGGACTATCCACCACAGCCTGTGTACATGGCTGAGCTGTTCTTCCTGCTACTGCAAGCACTTGGTGAGCAAGAAGGAAGGCAGTGTTAGGTTCAAACTGAGCCCCAACGGGAAGAAGCTGGTTCCCTGAGTTGACTGCTGGATCAGAGTAACCTGAAACCCATTCTAGTGCTCACCTTGGCAGCACACATTAAAATTAAGACAAAAACGGGACTGGAAAGACGATTGGAAAGTGGTTAAGAGCACTAGCTGCTCTTGCAGAGGACATGAGTTCAACTCCCAGCACTCACATAGCGGCTCACAACCATCCATAACTCCAGTTCCCTCTTCTAACCTCTGTGGACATTGCACAACACAGGTGAACTTACATACATGCAGGCAATACACTCATACGCATAAAATAAAAAATAAAATATTAAGAAAATTAAAACAAAACACAGAAAATTAGCATGTCCCCCGCACAAGGATAATACACAAGTTCTGGAAGTAACCCATAAGTTTCAGAATCTGAATTCACATTACATATGCATGTATGTATATATATATATACCTGTATACACATGTGTATACCTATATGCACTTACGTGCATATAAAACACGAAAGCAGAGGGGACTATTTGGGGAAGAAGAACACCAGTGGGAGGGGACGAGAGGGTAAAGGGGCTGAATGTGGGCAAAGCGTATTGATACACACGTATGAAAATGTCAGAATGGAATTCATTGTTTTCACACCCTTCATTGGAAAGCCTACTTGCTCTATCTTGGGTTTGTTTGTTTTTTAATTTTCTAGCAAAGTGAGCAAATACATGGTTACCTATCCCACCTGAATTTGGCTGTGTAATGTCTGCGTCAGAGTCCTAACTGACTTGAGGTACACCTGCCGTGAAGACACACACGCAGTGTCTTGGAGTCAGGGTATTCTTTCCCGTGCATAGAGCTTGAAGGAGCCATGGCATGCAGGGTTTCTATTTTGTTCCATGGGCTGCCTGTCCTCAAACTTCAGTTAGCATTAGAACAACTGGGTAATGTTCATCTGGAATAAAGCAAACATAGAACCCATCTAATACCATACAAAGTACAGATTTAAATGTAAATATACATCAACAAAATTATCAGAATATCAGTGGAAATTTACATAAATCTGGAGCTATAACAAGATGGGAGACTTTAAATCATAAAAGGAAGACAGGTATTTGGTTAGTAAAATTTGACATCAAAAATCAAAGAAACAATAGATGGAACTGGGGGAAAGTATATGGATAGTCCAGTGACCAGAGACTGCATTCAAATATGTCTAATGAGCACAGCAGTATGTACAACCTCACTAGCAGTTAGAAACAAGGAAATGATGTTCACCACCAAAGCATTCACAGATACGTTAGAAGTGATAACTAACACTTGGTGGAGATGAAGGCTCACGAGAGTGACTGGCACTGCTGGTGGGAATGTGCAGTCAGTCATTTTCGGGCTCTATATTTACAGATCTGGCAACGCACTCAACTTTATTTGTAACCCCCAAATCAATCTCGCAAAACTTCTGTGGCCATTTGTCATTCAAAGATGTACTCAGAATGTCAAAATTTGAGTCATTCAACAGACACGTCCCTAGCTGAAGTGGAGAAAGCTGACATTGCCTGCTTGTTCCAGCCTTCTTACTATAAACATGTGTCCTTTGCCCCCCTTTTGTTTTTTCTTTGCTGGTGTTTTGCTGTTTTTAAATGACAACTGGCCCCACTCAAGCCTAATATTGTAGTGCTGTATAGTATTCCTAAGCACAAGTAGGCTGGGCAGTACCTTACAGAGAAAACATGTGTGTTGGACAAACTTTGATCATGTATGAGATGTAGTAGAGAGTCAACAATATGCTATAAATAAATAGTCTTTAAACATAATTACTCATAAAACAAGCTATAACCAGAAACATGCAGGAACTTCGTATTTACTTGAAAGTTAATCATTAATATATTCAATGTATTTTACGCTAATACAATGCTCTAGTATTTTATACTTTGTCATTCACAGTGATTTTATAACTAAGAAGAATGAAGATAATTGACTTAATTTGCTCCAGGCATTTAGGAAAGTAATATTACAACACCAATAACATTTAAAATGTGCTTTGTTTCCAGAAGAGCCATCTCTGCTAATTTAGCTCTCCTAACAAAGGCATTATTTGTAATGTCAATGAAATAAAATACAAACAACCATAGGAAAGTCTCTGGTGCTCACCAAGGACAAATGTTTGACTACTTTAATATGTACAGACTATAGAAAATTGCAAGACAAGTAAAAAATACACATACATAATTTTTCAGCTTTCCCTTATGCTACCTGTTGATGACCATGCTTGTGTTTAAAAGGAGTTTAGTCCCCATGCTGTGCTGCACTTCTAGCAATCTGACACAGGCATGTGTGTTTGTGTGTACACTTATGTGAAAGCATTTTATATACAGTTTTTAAAAAAAATCTTAATGATTTTCTTTATGACTTGAAAGAAGTAAATTTTAAGATGTTATGGATATGACCCAGGCTATAACAACAGAAAAATCAAAACAAAACAGTCAAAACTAAGAAACGTTCCACTTCTTAATAATCATAGAACAGGGAGCACTACAAGGCTCTGACTTAACTTGGGCTTGCAGATATCTGTGGTATCTGAAGACAGGATAGAAGCTTGGCATCTCTGCTTTCCTTTGTCTCCTTTACTGTCTTGAGTCTTCGGGTCAGAGTCCTGCTCAACTCTGTATGTGGACATGTTAATCATTTAAAGGGTGATGCCAACAAGATAAGACTAAGGTATTTTTAGGATTTGAAGGGACAGCAGTCTGTCAGCCACTAACTTCACCGTGTCCTATCTGGGCCACTGAAGCAGGCTTAGAATTCTTTGTTGTTGCTCCACTGAAGGAACTACCTTCTCCTCTTTCTGAACTGTCCATATATATATATATATATATATAGTCATTCTCTTCTGCCATCGTCTGGATCCCGGGAACGGTCACCTTTGCAGACCGATCACTTCATGAGGAGACTGCTCCTCTTAAGTGGGAACAATTACTTCATGAAAAGAACTAAGGATAATCCCTTAAGCAGAAGCAATCACCTCATGATGGGAAGCATAGTGCCCCCCTTCAAGCGATAACTTTTCCAAGACTAGACCTCAAAAGTGACCAACCAGACCCCTCGCTTGACCACCGCTGCTTTCCTAAGCATACATCTTACCCCCTGACCCAACTCTCCTAGTCAAACCTGAGACAGAGCCGAAGATGCCTGGTTCCCTTGTCTTTCCAGTAGAGCTATAGTAAGTAGAATTCCTTTCGTGCTCCCCGCATTCCTATTTGCTAATCAATTTGAGGGGTGAGTGGTTAACCTGGCATAGCCCCTTGAAATTAGGCCCCTTTTCTAGGACTCCAGCAATGATTCTATTTATGTTTGCATACGTGTAGAGAATGAAATGGAAGGGTGCTCACCGAGTGACTAGTACCATTACCTCAGGGTAGAAGAAGCAGAGGGGTAAAAATTTTATGTCTTATCAAAGGAAAGCAGAAGCGAGGGGGGGAGGGGGGAGACAAAGAGAAAGAGAGAGAGAGAGACTGAGAACCTCAGTGTTTTTCAAAGCTGATTAACTCTTCAATATCATTTCCATCGGTTTATGACTTCACCAGTGGCAGGATGACTCTGTACCTTGTGATCATAAACACTAACAGCTGCCCAGAACCATCCAGGAGATGCAGACTGGTGAGCAATTTATTCCTAAAAGTAGGCATGCCACCCCATTATCAAAGTACACAGGAACTGTATGAGCACATGGGCATATTAACGTCATATCAGGAAAACCAGGCGAGAACTTTTTGAACACATCAAATCAATGAAGAGTACAACTCCCTCACCTGGGTCCCATTAAAAGGAGGATACCCAGCACCTCCATGAGGGTGGCCCCACCAATGTGATCACTGACAGGCTGAGGACTCCCAGCTGTACCAGGCATGTTAGCTTGTCTCACTCGCCACTGCTGACACGGCCCAGGTGAATTGCTGTCCATCTGGCCCCAGTTCTTCCCTTTACCTCTGGGCCTCCTTGATCTCTCATCGTGCTTTGGCAGTTCAACACGATGGATGACCCGTTATACCGAAATGCAGTGGTCATTCTGCCTCCAGAAGATGGCTCCCCATAACACTGACTGGAGTTCTGAATGTTCTCAAACTCTTCAACTATACAGTGATTGATAGTGTCTGTTATCTTAGCACCCTGTATGGCTAACAACATCCACAGCCTGGAGGTTTTCCCTCATTTAATCCTTGGCAGCCCCTTCACATTTCTTACCTACAAGCTGGTAGAGAAAGGGGTCTATCATCACCCCAAGAGCAAACAATTTTGCCAGTTTCCTTACAGAGGTTCTTATTAGGACAGGAGAAGCCATCACTAGAAAATACAAACATACCCTCATTGGGCCTTTTTGTCCACTACTAAAGAATTTATTTTTGCCATGAGGTTAAAGTTCTTTTTTTAAAAAAATATGTTTACTGGCTGGGGACATGGCCCAGAGGATAGTGTTTGCTGTGCAAGTGTGAGAAAACAGCTCAGCTACCCAGCACCTGACAAAATGCCAGGTGGACACAGTGGATCCTCTGTAATCCCTGCACATAGGAGGTAGAGACAGGGGTTCCCTTGAGCAAGCTGGTTAGCCAGATTAGCCAAATCAGTGAGTGCTGGTTTCAGTGAGGGACCTGCCTCAGAAAACAAGATGGAGAGTGACTGAGGAAGATACCAGATGTCAAACCACACACACACACACACACACATGCAGACATACCACACACATGTGAACCTCACACATGCAGACATACACATATACACATGTAGAAGAAAAAATTTAAAAAGAATTTGTAAATGTTTCTTCTAAAAACACATTTCATTTATGAAACTATGAATGAGAATTGGTATCCTGTTGCTCAAAGTAAAAATTACTTGTCTTATCAGAGGAAACCAGAGGCAAAAAAGGCAACACACACACACACACACAGAGAGAGACAGAGAGACAGAGAGAGAGAGAGAGAGAGCCTCATTGCTTTTCAAGGCTGATTAACTCTTCAATATTATTTCTACAGCTTCATGACTTCACTAGAACTGTTTCCAGTCAGCACATATCATTTTGAACTTACAGTAATTATTGTTTCCTTAGAACCAAAATTGTGAGACCTACAATTTAATGTGCACACATTCATATTTTCCTTTATGTGCTAGTGAAATGATCTTTAAATATCTCACTGCATTTCACATTTAAAATCTTGGGGAAAACTTGCCTTATACGGTAGGCTCCTTCTCTTTACAACAAGACTGACAGTTCTCTGTCGGGGCTCTTCCTTACATTTGTTTGGCTGTTACAGTAGCTAGTAGGCATTTAGATCAATGGCACATTTTAGGGAGCACAACTCTGACCCTACGACACGCCTGCATTTATAGAGAGTATATTCTCACAAGGAAAACGCTGAATGACATGTAGTAAGGTAGGCTAGACCAAAGGCTCCTTGTTCTGGGGGAGGCATGTGGCTTCCCCAAGCAAGGCTTTCAACATATCACTCAAGGTCTGAAATGAAAGGTCACTTCCATGGGACAAGCTCGATTTTAGTCCGTGTGGTTTTCAAATGAGAATAGGAGCCTAGCCATCCAGGGTAAAACACAGACCTATGTGAACTGCGATGAGATGCTTTGACAGTAAGGATAACTGGGTGCAATGTGATACCAATGTCAGGATCTGGGATTCTTCCTATTCTAGAACCTCATAACGATCATCAGAAGATTAAGTCATCTTTAGTTTGGACAGGAAACACACATTCCCCCTCATTCTAGCTTCTTTGTCAGCAAAGCAGTGGTTCCAAGTGTCAGAAAGAGACCTGGTCTCACAGAGAGAACTGGCTGCATGAGGACCATGCCTCTCATAGCTGACTCAAGAATGGAGTCAGGAAGTCAAGAATGCAGGAGTCACGAATGAGCTCATGCATATTTAAATCTGAAAGCTGACTAGAAACTGAAGAGGCGTGGACAACAACTCCTGCTGTTGAAAACAGCATCGAAGGTAACAACGGCAGAGGTGGACAGCTGAGGAACACACCACAAAGTCGGAGCTGTCCTTTGGTCTTGGTTTTATGGAACGCCCTAGAAGGAAGGCTTCACAGTGTAATAAGGAGAACCCTAGAATAGAACATGGAATACCTGAGCCCGAATCCTGGTTTTGCTACACATAAGCCACTATGTGGGTGCTGAGAATCAAACCTGGGTCCTCTGCAATTCATATTGTTTTTCAAATCTTCTGTTTCTCATTCACAAGAGGGAAGACATTCCATAAGCATTACTCTGGAAAACCCCACGACAGCTTGATTTTCTTCTACCGGCATTGGCTTCCTGCTTGTCTCCTTTCCGCTAGTAGACAGTGTACATGTGTTCTTTTGGATATTATATAGACAATTGAGTAATTTCATTGTCAGTTCTCATTTGGAAGCTATTTTCTTTCTGCTAATATTTATACATACTGTGAGTTAAAAATAAAATGGTGGGAAGCATAAAAGACCCTGAATAGCCAAAGCAAACCTGAGCACAAAGAGCAACGCTGGGGGGATTACTATACCAGATCTCAAAGTATACTACAGAGCTATAGTCATAAAAACAGTGTGGTACTAGCACAAAAATAGACACATAGATCAATGGAACATCATTGAAGAATTTCAATCTGTACTACAGAGCTATAGTCATAAAACAATATGGTACTGGCACAAAAATAGACCCATAGATCAATGGAACACAATTGAAAACCCAAACATGAGTGCATGTAATTTCAGTCACCTGATATTTGACAAAGGTGCCAAGAATACACACTGAAGGAAAGACAACATCTTCAACAAAGTGGTGCTGGCAAAACTGGATCTCTACCTGTAGAAGAATGAAATCAGACCCTTTTCTATCACCCTGGACAAAACTCAAAAATGGATCAAAGACCTCAAAGTGAAACTGGAAAGCCTGAAACTATTAGAAGAATATATTGGTAGTAACTTACAAGATATAGGTGTAGGAAAGGATTTTCTAAATCAGACAGCAGTTGCTCAGAAATCAAGGTTAGCAATCAACAAGAGGGACCTCATTAAACTAAAAAGGTTCTGAACAGCAAAAGAAACAATCAAATAAGTGAAGGGAAAACCCACAGATTGGGAAAAAAATCTTCATCAGTGACACATCTGACAGAGGTTCAACATCCAGAATATATAAAGAACTCCAAAACAAAGAAGCGGGAAACTGAACGATCCAATTAAAAGATGGGCTAAAAATCTAAACAGAGTTCTCAAAGGGAGAAATAAAGATGGCTAAGAAACATCTCAAAAAATGTTCAACATCGTTAGTAATTAGGGAAACTCAAATTAAAACCACCCTAAGGTTTCACCTTCCTCCAATCAGACTGGCTAGGATCAAGAGAACAAATGATACCAAATGCTGGCAAGGATGTGGAGAAAGGGGAACGCTCATTCACTGCTGGTGGGATTGCAAACTCTTGCAACCTCTATGGAAAACAGTGGGGAGAACTATTAAAAAACTAAAAATGAACCCACCATGTGACCTGGTTGTACTACTCCTTGGCATATACCCGAAGGACTCATCCTATTGTAGAGACACTTGTACAACTATGTTTGTTGCTGCTCTTTTCACAATAGCTAAGAGATGGAAGCAACCTAAGTGCCCCTCAACTGATGAGTGGTTAACAAAATTGTGGTATATTTATACAATGCAGTTCTATTCAGCAGTAAAGAAAGATGAAATAATGAAATATGCAGGTAAATGGATGGATCTAGAAACTGTTATACTATTGGAGTAACACAGACTCAGAAAAACAAAGACATATGTTCTCCCTTATTTGTGGATCCTAGTTCCAAATCCTTTTAAATTCCATGTCCTTTTAATAAGATGATACTGTACAGCAGTCTCTTCTGCATGAAATAACTACCATCATCACGACTTCAGCTGTGCCTGATCGCTAAACATCGTCACAACTGGGCTTGTTAACAGTTGTGCTCCTTCATTAGAGGAGGGGTAAGTAGGGTCATTGGACCCTCACCGAAGTATCCAGCCATTCTTCCCAGGAAACTATATATAATTTGGCCCTAATCACACATGGTCTCTTAGATTTGGGGAGAGTATAATCTGGGGAAGACTAGGAAGAGAAGGCTTAATCCATGCTGGGTAAAGGTGTTCCAGTGTGTGTACAATCAGGTTACTCATACACCTCAGCAACCCCTCGGTCATCTCTGTAAGTAAGCTCAGTAAATCCATTGGTTCCCCAGGAAAATTTTAATCAAACATTGAATTGACACTAGAACCTTAAAAGGGAATAAGCATTGCTTAGTATCCCCAGGAAAAGAATTCTCACAACAGATGGAAAATTTATTTGTTAATGTTATTATGTCTCATAATTATTAAAAAAGAAAATGAGAATGTAAAAGATGTTAAAAGGATATGGGAATGGAGATATTTTCCAAAATAGAAAAAATGAGAAAGCCTAAGCAAGTGATGAAGGTCTGTGCAGGTTTGTTATGGTATATAAAGGATGAGATGAAAATAATATACACATAAGCTTAAAATTTCTGAGGTCATAGTTTAGTCAGCTAGTTTAAGGAACAAAATATATATCTAGTCAAGGTTTATCTGAGAATGTTTGGATTTTGCCCAAGCTTTATCTACATAGCGCATGGTAATTAAAAGTACCAGACTGGTGGAACTAACCTTCTTGGATGTTTAACAGCCATACTCTGAGGCCTATATTAATCTGGTCAGAGGGACTTAGACAGTTTTTGCTCCTTGCCCTTCAAGGTCAACTAAGTTCCAGGGGAGTATGGAGCATCTCTCAAAATGTCCTGTAACTGTGTCCCTCTTGTTCAGGGAGGCCATGGAGACCCCGAGAGATGGACTTGTACCAGTGTCTAGTCTACAAGTGGAGGGTCAACTCAGAGGAAATACTTCCTCCATGCTTCCAAGTGAAGCCAGCCATGATGGAGCAGGACCTTTGAGTTATCTTCACATAGACGGAACTGGTAAAAGAAAGGAGCCAGGGGCTCCTCCCAAGCTCATGTGAACCCCGAGGAACAGATCCTCAAATGACCTTAAGTGTAAAAATAAATTGGTTTATTTGGGCCAACTGTATGGTCTTAAACACCCAAAAGAAACATAGAACCAAAGATTAAAGTGATCAGTATATTTCTTTAAGACTTCAAGGGATTACACTTCCCAGACATTAGGCTTAAATCCATATAAAATGTTATTTAGACAATTGGTTCTCATTAATGATTTTGTTTCTAAGCAGAAAGTGCTGTTCAGATGTAAGACTTCAAATCTTGGTCTCCAATACTGTAGGGCCCATCTGTAGCTAAGGGAGACAACCCGCTATTGTTCTAAAGTGATGACCAAATTTGTTTTCTCTCACAATCTAGAAGCCTTTGAGAGGGAAATGACACTGATTCTAGCCACTCCAACAGCTATCAAAGTGCCTGAAAACAAATCCTGAATCCATCACTCTTGAATCCATCCTTGGAAGACAAAAGAAAAATGAGGAGGAACCCAATAGAGGGATGCTTTTGGAAGCTCTTGTCAAGAAATTCCAATGGACTCTGATATGAACATTTGAAATTTGCCCTGTTCTGACTTTTTTCTGGTTCCCTGTCTAGAACTTGTAATGCTAATTACTCTTGTTTTCATTTCTCCTCCACATCTCCTAGGCACCAGTCAAGAACTTTCTTTTCTCCCTACAGACAATTTGGGAGTCTTTTAGGTAGACCCACTGAAGGGGTACCCCAATTTCCTCAACCTGTGTTCAGCATGGAAGAAGCCAGAGTGGTCTGCGTCCCGATTCCCTATTGGCAATTTGAGTAACCTCTTCAGAGGATGCTGTGATAATAGGAGGTAGGAATTGGCTAGGCAGTTATGGTAAAAAGACCCCAAAGAAAAGTAGCCAGTTTCTTGGCTAAAAGGCAATGTCCTTGGGACTGTTAGCAACATACTCTGTTCCAAAGGCCAAAAATGTCAAAAGTATTTGGGAGCTCTTATCTAACCCTGAAAAGATTTTAGGGTTACCTCTTCAGAGGGGGGAATGTTAGAATAAAAAAGCCCCATTTTTTAAAAAAGAAAGAGTACACGAAGTTGTCAGAACAAAAGTGATGGGGAGATATGGGAAGAGTTGGAGGGGAGGGAGTGGGCATGGGTTTGATCAAAACATATTACATGCATGTATGAAATTCTCAATAAATTTTTTTAACTTAAAACATAAATGAAATAAAATGAAATGGTGGTCAGATGCCCATATCACATCTTAACAGCTTTTCAGAAAATTAACTTATATTAGCAGTTTCTTGTGCTAGATAGGAAATGTGGGTTCTAGGATATTGTTGGTTGTTCATTTAAGACAAAGTCTCACTATGTAGCTCATGCCTCAAACTCATGATCCCTCTGCATCAGCCTCCTAAGTTCTCGCATTATAGGCTTGTACATCACATCTGGCTCTGGCTCTAGGGTTTTGTTTTGTTTGGTTTTTTGCTTGTTTTTGAGACAGAGTTTCACGTGACTTAGACTGACTTTTAACTCATTATGTAACCAATGCTAGCTTTAAAGTCCTGATTTACCTGCCTTCACTTCCTGAGTTTAGATTATAGGTGTGGGTCAATATACCTAACTAGGATCAATTTTTAAATTATTTTGGTCAAATGAAAGGTACCCATTATACTGTAACCCATGAGCTCAATATAACTAAAAAAGTACATTAAAGAAAAACAGGTAATATTTCCCATAGATAGACTGGTTCCAACGTTAGTTTCAGGCTAGCCAACATCCTACCCACAACTGGCTTCACCACTGATAACAATGTCTTTAAGAACAAGGTGATTATACAAGGTCAGGGACAAACCTAGGTCAACACGAAAAAGCCTTGCTCAATACACTCAGTTTTAAATAATAAAATTGAGAAATGGTGTCAAATTAAAACAAATCTATATACATATGTAAGGAGAGGTTTTATTTTAATTCTTTCAAGAGAGAAGGGTGATTTTCTTTTCACTATGGAGATCACTCTCACCATAAATCATTAGGCACCTGGAAGGTCAGGCAGAAGGAGCTTTTTTTCAATAGAGAGGAAGAACAAGGATAGAACGAGGCAGGTGTGGGGGATGCTATAGTTTGGTGTTGAACACATTAAAGGTTTGGTTTCTGGGGTCGTGATGGTGGGCGGTGGCAGAGGTGTTAAGAGGCGTTAAGACTTGGGACCTAGGGGGAAGTCTTTAAGTCACTGGAGGAAAGCCAGTGAAGGGAATTTGTGAGACCCTGGCCCTTTCTTCTTTCTCTATTTTGGCTCCTGGACGTAAAGGGAAAGGATTTGTTCTTGCCATGATGCTCTACCTTACCACGGGTCTGTAGCAGTGGGGCAAGCAAGAAGAGCTGGAATTCTGGAGCCGTAGGCCAAATTTGTTATTGGTACAGAAAGTAGGTAATACAAGATATGAGCAGTGGTATGTCCAGGCAGATGGACCAGAAGGGCCTTTTCTGTGCCGTCAATGGAGATGCTCAGGAAAAGTCATTAAGAAAGGGATTCTCTGGCAACCAACTGAAGTCTAAATATTTATGTTTACACCCACAGACAAACATCAGTCTCACCCTTAATCAGAGAAGCTTCTCTTCAATCAATGTTGGTGAGTAAAGAAATTCTCATGGCTGCTCATGGTGCTTGGGATGAACGACCGTTGGGTGCCCAGCCCTAAACGGAGCATTCATGCCGCCGACTCTCAGGCTCAGGGGACATTACAGAAGATGGAGTAGAAACAACATAAGAACGAGAAGAGGGGAGAAGAGCTATGAAATGCTATCCTCGGGGCATGACACAGTCAGTGCAAAGATGATCGCACAGCAGATGTGATTACCTATACTGAGTCTATGCAAGACTGGGCCGGGAAGCCTGTAAACAGTCAATTACGGATGGGGGAAGGGTTCATGGGGCTCTATGTCTTCCAGCTGAAATACTGGCAACTGATGATCTCAGGGAGAGGGACAGTTACTGCCTTCAGAAGAGGACCAAACAGAAAGGCCGCCATCCTCCAGTGGACTGCTACAAGCCCTTGACCACACAAACAGCCTGTTTAAAACTCAGTGGGTCATAAAACAAAGGAAAAAGGCATAAATGTGGGAACGTAACCTGCAGGATGAAGGGGACACAGGAGGGGTGGGACGGAGTTACCATACGGCAGATTGTGAGAGTAAACAGAATGCAGGTTGCAGAGAATCAGAGTAAACAAAATGCAGGACGCAAAGTGTGAGAGTAAACAGAATGCAGGTTGTACTGTGTGAGGAGAGGAAACAGAATGCAGGTTGTAGAGTGTGAGGAGAGTAAATAGAATGCAGGATTTACAGTGTGAGAGTAAACAGAATGCAGGGCACAAAGTGTGAGAGTAAACAGAACGCAGGTTGTAGAGTTTGAGGAGAGTAAACAGAAAGCAGGTTGAAGAGTGTGAGGAGAGTAAACAGAATGCAGGTTGTAGAGTATGAGGAGAGTAAACAGAAGGCAGGTTGTAGAGTGTGAGGAGAGTAAACAGAATGCAGGTTGTAGAGCGTGAGCAAAGAAAACAGAATGCAGGTTATAGAGTATGAGGAGAGGAAACAGAATGCAAGTTGTGGAGTGTGAGGAGAGTAAACAGAATGCAGGCTGTAGAGTGTGAGGAGAGTAAACAGAATGCAGGTTGTAGAGGGTGAGGAGAGTAAACAGAATGTAGGTTGTAGACTGTGAAGAGAGTAAAAAGAAGGCAGGTTGTAGAGTGTGAGGAGAGTAAACAGAATGCAGGTTGTAGA
>NW_008352655.1:0-581 GCF_000622305.1 Nannospalax galili
TTCTTCTTGTCTATTGGGTTTGGGTTTCATTTGCTGTTGCTTTTCAAGTGTTCTGAGTTGCAATGTTAAGTCATTTATTTTTGTTCTTTCTGATTTTTTGATATACGCAATTAGAGCTATAAACTTCCCTCTAAGGACTGCTTTCAGCATGTCTCAGAGGTTTTGTTGTGTTGTATTGTCCTTTTCATTTAATTCCAGGAATACTTTTATTTCTTTCTTAGTTTCTCTTTTGACCCATTCATCATTCAGGAGTGTGTTGTTTAATCTCCATGTGTTCATGTGGTGATTAGGGCTTCTTCAGGTGTTGATTGTAAGCTTTATTGCATTGTGGTCTCATAGAATGCATGGAATTATTTCCATCTTTTTGTATTTGTTGAGATTTGTTTTGTGCCCCAGTAGATGGTCGATTTTGGAGAGGTTTCCATGGGGTGCTGAGTAGAAAATATGTCCTTTGGTGCTTGGGTGGAATACTCGGTAGATGTCTGTTAAGTCCATTTGATATATGGTATTGTATTATTCAGATGTCTCTCTGTTAACTCTCTGCCCTGTTGACCTATCTAATGGAGACAATGGGGTATTGA
>NW_008352655.1:722-831 GCF_000622305.1 Nannospalax galili
TAGATCAAAATGAAGTGGCCCTCTTTGTCTCATCTGATTAGTTTTAGTTTAAAGTATGTTTTGTCAGATATTAGAATTGCTACATCTGTTTTTTTCTTAGTGCCATTTG
>NW_008352656.1:0-238 GCF_000622305.1 Nannospalax galili
AAGTGCACCCATGTAGTGCAATGAATGCCCATGGAGGGCAGAAGAGACTGTCCGATCCCCTGGAACTGGAATTATGGACTATTGTTAGCTGCCATGTGGGGTGCTGGGATTTGAACCCGGGTCTTCTGCAAGAACAGTCAGTGTTCTTAACTGCTGAGCCATCTTTCCAGCCCCTCCCATACTTTTCTGAGTGTCATGCTGTAAGCCCTCAAAACCACAGGTGTTTTGAGTCGACTGC
>NW_008352657.1:0-1163 GCF_000622305.1 Nannospalax galili
ACCCCTCTCCTAACCCTAAACCACAAATAACTGTGCCCTACTTCTAACTCCGACCCTATCCCTAAGTTTAATCATAACTGTAGCCCTAGCCCTAGACCTAAACCTAACCCTAAAATTAAACATATACCTAAAACATATACCTAACCTTAGATATAACTCTAATATTCAACATTTACCTAAACTTAACTCTAACAGTAGTCCTAGGTATAAACCAAATCCTAACCACAGCCCTAAACATAACCTGAACCCTAAGGCTAAACCTAACCCTTAACCTAACCCTAGGCTCAAAACTCACCCTACTCTATTCATAATCATAATCCAAAATTTTACCTAACCTTAACCCTAAACATAACCCTAGAAATAACCCTAAACCTAAACCTAACACTAAACTTAATCCTAAACTTAGTCCTAGGCCTAAACCTAATCTTAAGCCTAGCCTTAACCCTAACCCTAACCCAAACCCCAATCCTCACCTAATCTAATCCTGCACTGACCCAAACCCTTGCTCTAAACCTACCCATAAGCCTAAACGTAACCCTACCTTAACCCCTACATTATCCCTCACCAAAACCCTACCCCTAAACTTAACCCTACCTTAACCCTAACTCTAAACCTAAGCCTAAACATACATGTAACCCTAGATCTAACCCTAAATCTAACCCTAACCTTAAACCTAGACCTAACACTAAACCTAACAGTAATCCTAGCCCTACTCATAACATTAATCAGAACGATTAACCTAACCTTCACAATAAACATAACTCTAGCCCTAATCCTAACCCTAACCCTAAGCCTCACTGTAGTACTAGCCCTAAACTTAAACCTAATCCTAAACCTAAACCTAACCTTAACACTAACCCTAAACTTAATTGTCCCTAACTCTAACCCTAACCTAAATCTAACACTATCCCTAAAACAAAACATAACACTAAACATAACCATACCTCTAAAGAAAACCTCAAACTAACCATAAGTGTATCCCTTGACTTAAGCCTAACTCTAACCTAATACTAACTCAGAGTCTACTTTCAAGTTTAGTTAATTATCCACGCAATATCCTGTATAGCTAATGTTTCTTGGCCCAGGATTCAGGGATTCAGTTCATGACCAGCAAGCCAACACCTACAGGTAACCCTATACCTGTCCATAACACTAATCCTAAA
>NW_008352658.1:0-259 GCF_000622305.1 Nannospalax galili
TATTCCTACAATCTACGGACTAATTATACATAACAGGCCAAGAAAAATATCTCTAGATATGGTTTATTCGAGACCAATTGGTCACTACCCAAGACTTATCTGCATGACACACAGTAATTAAAAATGCCAGGATGGTGGAACTAACCTTCTTGGATGTTTAACAGACATACCTTGAGATCTATACTAATTGGGTCAGAGGGACACAAAGGACACTTTTTGCTCCTTGCCCTCCTAGGTCGATTAGTTCCCAGGGACTATG
>NW_008352658.1:2663-39664 GCF_000622305.1 Nannospalax galili
ATTAAATAGCTTACAGAGATGTTTAATAAAAAAAGTGATTTCCTAATAGTATCATATGAAGCTTTAGTGACTAATAGTTTTAGTATTCTTTTTGGAATGACTTTAATAATTCTACTAGACACAGATTACTAGGAAATAAAATATCATCCAAAAATAGAACTCTATTTGTTTCTTTAAACCAAGAAAGAAGTAATCTTGGGGCTGAAGAGATAGCTCAGAGGTTAAAAGAACTGGCTGCTCTTGCAGAGGACCTGGGTTTGATTCCCTGTACCCACATGGCAGCTAACAACTGTCTTTAACTCCAGTTCTAGGGGAATCTGACACCCTCTTCTGACCTTCTCAAGCACTGCAGGACACAGGTACACTCACACACATGCAGGCAATACACTCATACACATAAAATAAAAATAATAAAATATTTTTTAAAAACCAGAAATCTCTATGGGTTTTACTCTTATATATTAATGGTCTGAACTTGCTGACTTTATTAATAGCTATATACTGTCATTTTGTCCCAAGGAGTAACACCACAAAATAATAGCTGTCACAAAAGAAAAATTCCTGTCCAGACTAAATTTTTTTCTTTTTTGGTGATTTTGAGGCAGGGTCTCCCTGTAGCCCCAGCTGTCCTGGAACTCATTATGTAGACAAGGCTGACCTTGAACTCACAGAGATCCACTTGCCTCTGATTCCTGCCTGAGTGCTGGGATTAAAGGCGTGCACCACCATACCCAGCCCCAGACTAAATGTTTTTTAAGTTTTATTTAAAAATAAATCAGACTCTGGGCTGGAGAGATGGCTCAGCACTTAAGAGTGATTATTGCTCTTGCACAGGACCTGGGTTCAATTCCCAGCACACACAGCAGCTCACAACCAACCATAACTCCAGTTCCAGGGGATTCGATGACCTCTTCTGGCCTCTGTGGGCTAAGCAAACATATATACACAAAATTAAAACATTTTTTTTTAATTATTTAAAATTAAAAACTCAAACATAATGCTTTAAATTACAGTAGATAATGAAAATTGAAGGACAAATTCAAATACCTAGGGCTGGGGAGCTGGTACAGCCATTAAAGGCTCAGGCTCACAACCAAAAAGACAAATTTAAATACCTAGTATCTGTTATACTAGAGTTGGTAAAATGGACCTAAACCGATTCCACTAAATAAAACTTGTCTAGAACATATGTATATTCTTCCCATTATGTATTATGTATGGGTATTTCCATACTTTAACAGCTGGTGAAACCTAAACGTTCATTATATGTCCCTTTAAGGAAAACATTTGCTAACCCCTGCCATAGCGAATGATGGAATAACACAATTAAAGGAACCCACATACCAAGATGAGTCCATTGAATAGCTACACCTACCATCCTGCAGTCCCAGGTTCCTGAGAAATATTATATAAGAGAAAAAAACTAATTTCTTTGGACCTTGTATTTTTTTCTTTAGATTTTTCATTTTTTACTCTTAATATTTTAATTTAAAAATAATTTTATTAGCATTGCTTTCTTTTAGAAGTAACACGATGACACTGCAAGACTCCAACTTTCCTATAAGTTGGAGAATTTGGAAATGCAAAGAATGGCAAATTCCCATTATAGGAACAGTGATAAATTTCATATTGTTGAAGTACACTTCGGAGTACAGTTTTGAGAGTAAACAATGTTCAAAAATTGTGGTAGATATATAGAATTTTTAATCTATATTCTAAGATATTATTACATTACATATTTTTAGTTTGAGGATTATATTAGTTTACTTATTGCAGTACTTATATTTCTTTTTTTTTAACTTTCCAGACTGGTTGGGCCTTTCATTTTGATGATCCTTTGTTATACTTGTTCTCTGTACATTTTACCTAATGTTTCTTCCTTTATATTTCCATACAGCCTTTTGCATATTTCATAGCACTTAATGTACTTTTATGAAACTGTTTAGTTTTAATACAGCATAATGTCTAACTCTTCTTTACAATGAATTATTGAAGGGAAGAAAGACATCTTATTCATCTTTACAACATATACCACGTTGTAGTTATTTATTCAGTATATGATAACTATTTGACATAAAGAAATAAAAGGAAAAATTATTACTAAAGACGTAGTTATTTTAAACACCAATCCATTTTCCTTTGCTGTATCATGAAATTCCTGAGCCTAGACCTTTAATAAAAATTAAAAAAAGAAGAAAAGAAGTTTAGAGTGGCTCAGTGGATAAGAGTGTTTTCTAGACTTCCAAAGAATCAGGGTTCAGTTCCTAGCACCCACATGGTAGCTAACAACCATCTGTAACTCCAGCTCCAGGGGATCTGAAACCCTCTTCTGGCCTTTGTGAACACTGTGTGCATAGTTGTACTTACATACATACAAGCAAAACCCTCATACACATAGAGTATTTTTAAGTTTATTTATCTCATAATTTCAGAGGCTCACACTCTTGTATTAGGTTCTGGTTGACTTTGTCATACCTCACGATAGATGGCATAATATTAATAAGAATGCATGAGAAAGAGATAAAATGACAAGACAGGAAGCCAGAGAGTGGAGAAGAGCCAGCCTTGTTCTTTTAAAGCATTTGCTTTTCTTAAGACTTTATTTATTATTTTTATTTTATGTGTATGAGTGTATTGCCTGCATATATATAAGTGTACCCGTGTCATTCAGTGTCCTCAGAGGTCAGAAAAGGGCTTTGGATTCCTCTAGAACTGGAGTTACAGATGGCTGTCAGCCGCCATATGGGTGCTGAGAATCAAACCTGGGTCCTCTCTATGAGCAGCTCTTAACCACTATGTCATCTCTTCAGCCCCATTTAAAACTGTTCCATCTCGAAGATGTGAGAGTTTAGCTTCTGCTCTTACTCTAGCCACCTCTGCTGCCTTCTCGCCCTGAGGGACTCTTGCTCCTTTGGAGCTGTAAGCTAAATAAACTCTTCCTTTTATTAAAAAAAAAAAAAAGTTCCATCTCTCTCTCTCATGCACACTTGCTTGCTGGATTGCTAGAATTAACTAGAGTATAAGAACTTCCCTAATCCCTTCTGAGCGCATGCTCTTTAATGACCTAATTACCTGCTATTCAGCCTCATGTCTTTAGGGTGCTACCACCTCTTAATTCCGCCACATTGGGAACCAACCTTCTAACACTTTGGGGAAAAAATGACATCTAAATCATAACATAATTTATTCTATTGGCAAATAAAACACTGCCACACAAGATGGGCCCACTGGTACAATAGAGGCATTAAGGTTACATAGATTTAATGAATTGCTTTCTTACTGGATTTGAGGCCTTCTACACCAGAGAGAATTAATGTCTGGTACTATTGTTCTGGTCAAAAGTCCATGGTCATAGGCCCTAGGAGGGGGACATACTATTGTTGTTTTGCTATATGACATGTTGTCAAGCTGCCTTCTAAATATTTATTTTTATGTGTATAAATTAAATATTTATACACATAGATTAGTGTTGCCTTCCACCTTGGCCAGAGAAGCTTCTCTCAGCAGTGGTCAACACAAACTCATAACTGGTCACAGTGTTGAGGGAAACTGACTGCTGAGTGCTCAGCCCAAAATGGGATGTCTATATCACTTCCCCTCCCCCCAGGTCCCAGGGAACATTGTAGAACAGGGAACATAAAGAATCTATGAGCCAGAAGATATGGAGGAGTGCTGTGAAATGCTGTCTTCTGGACATGGCATGGGCATTGTACTCATGAACACAGAACAGCTATGGTTACCTGCTCAAGGCCTACATAAGATCAGGTCAGCAAAATCAGTGAACATTCCAGAAGGCAGCAGTAATCAGACTCGGTCACAAAAAACAGAAGACACGAAGATGGGAGGGAGACGTGTTAGAGGGTGTCAGGGGAGTGGGAGGACAGAATTGGGGAAGGAGGTGATCAAGATACATTGTGTGTATATATATATAAAATTGTCAAAAAAATTTAAAAAAACTTCATATATATAATCACATGCATACTCACTCTTTAGATTCCTGCGTTCTTTTGGTAACATGCTGTACAATAGTGTCATAACCAGATTCCTCACCCTGATTCTGATCAGATGTGCATTTTTCCATTTCTTCTTCAATCATAGACCCCAATGTGTTGCATATGTACTGTCTAAGGTATTTCACAAGTTCATAGCTGAAACAAATATGAAAAAATAAATGTGGTAAATATGATGAGCTCACTTACTTGCCATATCTAGGAAATTAGCACAGAAAGGTCCATAACATGTTAAGATTTCTTGCCTTATAATTATAAAAAAACAAATATTAACAAATACTGGTAAGAATATGAAGAAAAAGAAACACTTGTAGGAATGTAAACAATCTCAGCCACTATGGAGACCAGTGTGGAGGGTCATCAAAAATAAAAATAAAAATCACCATATAACCCTGCTATACTCCTCTGTATTTACCAGAAGGACTCTAGGTCAACATACCACAGGGATACTTCACATCAGCAATTTATTGTTGCGCTGTTCACAAAAGGCAAGCTATGGAACCAACATATATGCTCACCAACAGAGGAATAGGTAAAGAAAACGTGGTATATACGCACAATGGGATTTTATTGTCATAAAGAAGAATGAACTTAAGCTAGGCATGGTAGCACACGCCTTTAATACCAGCACTTGGGAGGCAGAGCCAGGTGGATCTCTGAGTTCAAGGCCAGCCTGGTCTACATAGCAAGTTCCAGGTCAGCTGGGGATACAGGGAGACCCTGTCTCAAAAAGACAAAATAAAAATAAAAAAGAAGAGTGAACTTATGTCATTTGTAGGAAAGTGGATACAACTTGAAATTGTCATATTAAGGAAATAAGTCAGTCTAAGAAAGACAAATATCACATCTTGTCTCATTTGTAATTTTGAAATTTACATACACAGATAAAATCACATATGTGTGACATGAAAGTAGGAGAGGAACAGTCAAGGGGAACAAAGGAAACTTAACAGGAGGGAAGAGGATGAGGTAGTCTGTAGGAAATATGCTCGAAGTACAATATAGACATTGAAAATGGCCTTATGAAACCCAGCACAATGTACAATGAACATATGCCAATAAAAACTGTCTTGTTAAAATTAAATTAAATTGATGATTCATCCCAAACTTTCAAGCTTATCTAGTGTAGTAATCCCCCACCCCTTATCCGTTAAGGACAATAGCACTCTACTCACTAATAGTTAACAGGCTCCTGGCACTTGGCTCATGAAGAGTTAATAGACTGGTCTTTATTGATGCAGAGGCTTGAGGAGGAGAGAGTCTGGGAGCAAACCAACTAGACAGCTGTTGCTGGAAGTAAGGGATAGTTGTCTGTCCCTCCCTTGACTCTGTATACATCAAAGGAGGTCTGTTACCGGGCCAGTTGCCATGGCCTTTGCCACACTGTGCTGTTTTCTTACTGTTAGGACAGGAAAGTGCCCATGTAGTTTGCACTACTTGAGCACTTCTCATATGTAAACTCTGTGTGAACTTCCAATGCTAAGCTTCCCAATAAAAGCTTTGAGGAGGCAGGAAAAATCTGCTCCTGAGCAGGACAGCCAGAGTCTCCTGGTTTTATTCTCAGTTCTTGAAACAGTCAACTGCAGGGCATTTACAAGTGGTGACAAAACAGGGACACAACTGAAGCATAGTGAAACTACCAAGAAGTGCTGGAGAGGCAAGAGGTTCTGGTATCACCCGCAAGGAACCCACTCCAGAGTGCCAAGGTAACTGCGGAAAAAGGCTGGGGGTCACTACCATCTAATATTTTGTTTTGCTGTTTCTTTTCTTAATCTGAAACAATTGACAAAGATCATCATTTAAAGATGACCAAATGGGGATGGGGGGGAATGGAGAGATGGCTCAGAGCTTAAGAGTACTGGCTACTCTTGCAGAGGACCCACATTCAATTCCCAACACCCACATGATGGTTAACAACTGGCCTTAACTCCAGTTCCAGGGGATCTGACACCCTCTTCTGCCCTCTAAAGACATTGCATGCACAGGTAAGTTTTAATACATGAAGTCAAAACCCTCATACATAAAAATAAGAATTATTAATTAATTAAAGATGACCGGGAGTGGCAGAATGAGGGAAGAAGCAAATTCAGGGGCAGCCCACACCAGTGAATTAGGAGTCTCTTCCCATTTTATTTATTCTCTCTCTCCTTTCTCTCCCTCCCTCCATTCTCCCTCCTGTCCCCCTTCTGTGTGAGTGTATGAATGCAGGTGCACACATGCCATAGCATGTGTGTACAGGTCAGAAGACAATGTTTCGCAGTCTGTTCTTTCCTTCTACTGTGGGATCTGGGCATCAAACTCAAGCTGTGATATTTGTGAGGCAAATGCTTTTACTCGCTGAGCCATCTTAGCAATGTGCTCCCTCAAATTTTTTTGTTGCTTGCCTTTAGTAAGTGATACTGAAGGGCTGGGAAAGCATATGTTATATAAATTTTTTCATAATTATCTCAGCTGATAAAAAAAAAAATGAGCTGGGCATGGTGTACACACCTTTAGTCCCAATACTCAGGGGACAGAGGCAGGCAGATCTCTGTGACTTCAAGGCCAACCTGGTCTACATAGTGAATTCTAAGCCAGCTGGGGCTACAGAGAGACCCCTTCTCAAAAAGATGAGAGAGAGAGAGAGAGAGAGAGAGAGAGAAACAGTAATTAAGAAAAAATAACTAGTCAAATATTAAGTTCCCCTTGCCAAAACAAAAGAGTTTTTGAAAGTGGAACAAAAGCTAAACTGTATCTAAGAAGTTGTTGTTGATTTTCACAGAAAGAGGTATCCCAGATAATTCAGTACTCAGGACACTTTTTTTCATACAGTTAAGCTGATACTAACAGTAAAAGTAATTTGCAAGTTCACACAATACAGCAAATATGAGAAGACAAATGTTCCACAAAGTAAATAATTATTTTATGAAACAAATCTTCTGAAAATGAAAATAGTTGTAATCAAAGCAATTTAGAAAGGTTCAGATTTTGATGTACTTTCAAATGACAAATGAAATACAATTTTTTACATCAATACATTCAAGACACCCAGTTGAGTATTTGATGAATAAGGGCCTGACATATATGCAGTATAAGAAATCAAGAAGATCCTGAATAGTTTACTTCCTATAATTATGAGTCGGTTATGGTGCCTAGGATATGGTCTTCAGTTCTACACTTACGAAATGCTAAGTTCCCAGCAAAGGCCACCACCTCAGCCAAGTCGCCAAGGATTTTGTCCTCTGTTGTTTTTCACGGAGGTTTGCTGCTCTACTCACTCACTTTGCCTCCGGAGTATACGTCTGCTTCCCAGAGCATCCATTAATCATGAATGCTTCTTAATTGCAAGCAGCAGACCTGTCATGGACACTCCAGGCTGTAAGAGTCAGAGCTGTATGACCAGAAATTATGTGGTGCGATAGAAGAAGTACAGATGCAGAGCTCCAACTTCACCTGCCCCATGCTGGCTGCGTGACTCTGGGCAAGTCTTATGTTTTCGTGTGCAATGTGGCCATCATCTTAGCTACTGTGCCTCATCATCTGGAAGAGTTACGGAGGCAGTAGACAAAAGAAATTCTGCAGCTGTAAAGTAGGGCATTTCAAGGAGGAGCAGGAAAAGGAGGAGAGCAGGGAGGGCAGGAAAGGGAAGAAGGGGACAAACAGTTTGGCACACACATATTCTCCATTCTCAGATAAAACTCCAACTTCAGATTCAATATCAACAAGGGATTTCCTCAGCAGTTTCTTCCTCCAGGCCTCTTTGGAATACCAGATCTGCTCATCAGTTGCCCACTGAACAAGGACATCTTCTGTCCCTTCACTGTCAAGGTCACCATAGGCAAAACCAAGTCTATCATCCTGCCCACCATATAAATCACTTTCTCTCCTAACTTACATATTCTGCTAATGGTGCCACCATTCAGAAAGCTCTGCATAATCTCAAACACTGTGAGCAAAAATCTTCTCCAATTAGATCTCATATCCAATTAATTAGTAAGTTCTATCATTTTATAAGGCCTTCCTCCATAGTTTCCCTCCATAAATCCCCAATGCTATCAGAATGATGTTTGTATCTTTGTAACTTTTAGGCAAACAATGGTGACAGCCCTCTTAAATCTGTGTAACAAGTTCTCAAGTAATGCTGATGCTGGCACAGCTGGTTTCAAGACCATAACTTAGGGATTCCTGATCTAGACAGGTTCCGCACTCAAGAGAGCTGGTAAACAGTCCCCTAAGGTTCTAGGCATGCTAGTCAGCAAAACCTACTCAAAGACAGTACTGGACTAACTAAATACATATTTGTACAATGTTTAGAACATGAGCCGGAAATAGTGGTGCACACCTTTAATCCCAACACTGGAAGGCAGAGGCAAGTGGATCTCTGTTAGATGGAGGCTAGCCTGATCTACATAGCAAGTTACAGGCCACCTGGGGCTACAGGGAGAACCTGTCTCAAAAAGATCAAAAAATAAAAATATATAAGATTTTTTTTATGTGTATGAGTGTATAGTCTGCATGTATGTTGTGTGTACCTGTGTTGTGCAATGCCCAAGGAGGTCAGAAGAAGGCATCGGATCCCCTGGAACTGGAGTTAGAATGGTTGTTAGCCACCATGTGGGTGCTGGGAATCAAATCTGGGTCCTCTGCAAGAGTAACCAGTGCTCTTAACTGCTGAGCCATCTCTCCAGTCACGTAAGATCAGTTTAAGATCCTCCATATTAACTGATCTCCTCCGCCTTCCCCCAGTTAACAGACCACATATTATCTCAATGACAGAATAAGCAGGTTCAGTTTGGGTTCTATGAATCACATACTCCCACAGATTTTTTTAAGATGTATTTTTCTTTTTAATTATGTGCTTACAAATGGGTATGTACACATGAGTGCAGGTGCCCAAGGAGCCCAGAAGTGTCGAATCTCCTAGAACTGTAGTTACAGGTAGTTGTGAGCCACCTGATGTGGATGCTGATAATCAAACCTGGGTCCTCTGCAACAGTACCTAAGGCCTCCACACACATGCTCACACATACACAAACACACACACACACACACACACAAGGCAGGGGTTGGGCATCCTACTGGGATTGTAAAGGGCTACAAAGTAAAATCTTGTCTCCAAGGGAAAAAATAATTAAAAGAACAAAAAAGGAAACAAGTGAAGGAAATAATCCAATTATCCTTAGTTTTATCAGTATTATCGCTGTAACAAAAATCAGGCAAATAAGTGAAATGAATATTTAACTGTGAAATAAAACCTTGTGTATGTGCTCTGTTATGAATCACAACCAGTAAGTAACACAAACAATTTTTTTTATAATTGAAGCAGTAAATAAATTTAACACAAACTCATTATTAATAAAATGTAAATAAAGACAATACCATTTGAAAATAAAAGATATCCGAAATTTCCACCATTTACCATCAACTATAAATAGTAAATATGCTGGAAAATAATTTATAGCTACCCTTTGGGGAACCTGAGTAATCAAATGTTTCATTCTCTAATGACAGCATTTTTACCTATGACCACAGTAATATTTCCTAGAAAACTTATTCCAAATGTTTCAAAGTTCTGATTCATCTACAAATTGAGTGAGTTCATGGACCCTAAGGTTAAATCTTATCTTAAGCCATGACCACTCTTTTCAAAACAATCTTTGGACAAAACCAGATCTTCAGGGATAGAGGGACTTTCACCATGCTAGGATGGCCAGGCTGCCTATGTCCTTAGGAATCTCTGCTGACTCACTGATCACAGGAGCCTCAAATCCCAAAATGATGAGAGTCATTTCTTCAAGTAGACACTTCTATTTACCGGTAGGAATAAACCAAGATTTCAAATTCTCATTCAACAATTCACCTTGTGTTGGCTCTTTGACCACCCAAATTCATAAAAATTCTAGAAGGGTGGAGAGATGGCTCAGTCAGCAAAGCAATAGCTGCACAAGCCTGAGGACCTGAGTTTGATCCCTGGGAACCTACATTGTTTGTTTCTTTGTTTGTTTGTTTTAATATAGGTAGTTACACATACCAATAAGTCTAATACTGGAGAGGAACAGACGGGAGGATCCCTAGAGCTGACTGGCCAGCCAGTTTGGAAAAAATGGTAAGTTCCAGATTCAGTGAGAACCCCTATCTCAAAAAATGAGCTAGCGAGATGGCTCAATGTATAAAGGCACCTGCCTCCAACCCTGACAGCCAAGTTCAATACCTATAACCTACACAGTGGAAGGAGAGAACTAACTCCTAAAAGTTGTACTCTAACCTCCATATATACTATGGCATGTACATGTGGGGACAAATACACATATGCACACAAATTAAATAAAAATGTAATTTAAAAGTAAAAATAATAATAAGGTAGAGAGTGAGGAAGACACCCAACGTTGACTTCTGGCCTACATACATAAATGCATGCACACACATGCACGTATACCCACATACAACGTGCACACACACAAACATGTACATGCACACATACACAAAATATCCCAGAAGTAATGTTACAATGCCATAATGGCAATTGATGTAGAAAATTATTGTTGCTGGGCCTAGAAAATAGTTCTATAAAAGTGGCCTCTGAGAGGGTCTACCTTCTAAGCCTGACAGCATTAATTATGCATCAGCTCTTACAGTGTCCACATTTAATCGGAAAGGTTGAAGGCAACTATGGATCTTTAAATTAAATTTCTCCATTGCATCATTGTTGGGGAACCCTGCTGCTAGGGTTGTAGTCCTCCATGTCCAGATAACTCTAAGGGGCTCAGCGCTATATGGGAGGACTCCCCTTCTCAGCAGGGGGCCTCCTGTTCTCTGGCTGACTTACCTGGAAAGTGATGCCAAGCATGGATGCCTGACCATATTTTGAACATGACCTCTGGCATAGTTACCTGGAGTAAAAACTACCCCCAGGATTTTTCTATATGATAATTAGAAATTGCCCAATAGTCGGATAATAGGAGCCTACTGCCACATGTAAATAAAGCATACAATGAGCACCTATCAGCTGAAGCATTGGCTACCGACTCCACACTATATTTTCCCTAAACCCCACTGAATAAACAGAGCTGTTTCACTGAGTCTGGAGCTGTTTGTATCACTGAACCTGCCTCCCAGAAAGGGCTTTCTTCCATCAGTGCTCACTGGCTGTCCTGACCCCGTTCGTCGCTTCTGCTCCCTTTGTCCTCGTGGACCGGTGGCCAATGACCCATGAGGAAAGGGAGAGACCCCACAATTGAAGAGCAAACTAAAATTGGCTTTTCCTATTATTTAACACAACCAAGAACCAATTAACAATGCACACATTGTTAAATTATGCAAATCATGAACGGTAGCAGCAGCTTTGCCTTAAAGCCAGCCCACCCTTGAGTATCCGCAGTCTCTCCTCTTTTTCCTCCTTTTATTTTCTGTCTGAGTCTGCACATGGGACCGTTAAAGACAAAGGAGCAACTGAGGCTTTCTGATCAAGGCTACCCCCTGATGTTAGCCAAAGGCTCTTAGCCCTCTGAACAGACCCCGACTGCCCACACAGGTGTAGACAAAATCCCATCTATACATCTTTCTAATGCAAAAACCCGGTAACGCAATGACCGGTTAATTGCTCTTAGAGTGGTCACTGGATTTCTTAAATTTGCAGGCAGGCTTGCGCTGTGAACTCCATGGAATCACCTGAGGTTTGATCCCAGGCATGTTCCCTAGGAATCAGCGTTTCACCCCCCTTTCCTTTTCTATTTTGAACAACACCCCTAGAAACAAAATCCCCAAAGTTCTAAGGGATTTTTATACAAGCTTTGGAGTCAACTTCTAAAATAACAAACTTCCTTAATCTGTTTTGTTATCTCACCCCCAGGGCCCTCAAACTCAAGCTAAGCCAGTTAGGTGAGAATTTAAATTAACTAGCCTCCAGACAAAAGGGCACTCCAGCTCCAAGTGCCCCATAATGTAAACAAAAACAAAGGATTTAAACCACGGGTGGCCGCAGAGCACTTTAAGAATTTAAGGCGGCTTGCGACATACAAACGGAAAAAAGATTTTTAAAAAGCCATTTTTTTTTTCTGCAAACTTTTTCCTGGGGAAGGGGCTCATCAGAGGACCACCCCATCTCTCTCTCTTTGCTTTATCTTGGTTATTGCCTTTGCGAGGGTCTGGATACAGTTTGCAGGCAACTGAAGCCTCTTGGTCGGGGCAATTCCCCGATATCGGCCGAAGGCCCCCTGCCCTCTTTCCAGGCCCCGACAGCCCGACTGGGTGTAGGCAGTAACCTTTACAACTATCATAAAAATCTGGTAACACAGCAACCAGTTAAAAGTCACAAGGACGGTTGCCAGTCTCTTAAATCTGCCGCTAGGCTTGTGTTTGTCAAAGTGTCTCAATCCCCTGTGGCAGGCTGCCCCAGGAACATTGAACACCACTGACAACACTTCCTTTCTTTTCTATAATGGTTAATTCGGCATCACACCAAAAAAACCCTCCAAATTCACTCCCTTAGAGACCTACTTAAATCAAGAGGACTTAGGATTTCCCAAAAGGAAAGCTCAAAATTTTGGAATGAAGTATTTCAATTCACACCCTGGATTCTGTCGGCAGACATTTCTGACCCAGAGATCTGGACCAGTGTTGCCTATCTGGCTCGTAAAAAGGAAATCCAGGAAAGACACCATTTGCCCCTTTCCTTCCTCCCCATAATAGCTGCCATCCGACAATGCTTAGGAAACCCACCTAAGGCTGAGGAGAATTTACTAGCACCAGGGGATAATAAAGGGGAGGGTTCAAACAATGAAAAAGACCCTAAAGATTGCCCAACAGCAGATTCGACAGCCCTAAAAAATAATGTAAAAAAATCCTGAAGATTGCCCAGTAACAGATTCAACAGCCCAAAAAATAAAAATTGACCAAGTCAGACAAAAAACACCCATCAACAAAAATAACCTTTACCCCCCTCTTCCCCCCTACAAATCCTTACAGACTGATTTAACAAACCCAGATGTTAAAACCCAGACTTCAAAAACTCCCGAAGATTCCGAGATAAATCCCCCTCCCCCTTCACCACCACCAGCGCCACCTGCGGCGCCATGCCCCACAGCCATTGAACAGCTCTGTAATCTCAGGGATAATGGGAGTTATTGCCCCCAGAATCTCCATACACAATGGCCTCAGGACCCAAAAACCCCTTCGGTAGAAGCTTTCCCCATTAACCTACAAATAACAAGTCAACTTCCACTGGCTTGGTACCCCCTCCCGGCAGCAGACTTAAAAGAACTATGCCAAGCTGTCCGTGAGGATGGAATCCATGCTCCATGGACAAAATCTATACTATAAACCTTTAATACTAACATTCTAACCCCCCAGGACTGGAGAGATATCTGTAGATCCACCCTCCCCAGTCCATTATTTGTTCAATGGGAGGCTTTATTTAGAGATGAATGCCTAATGCAGGTTAAAAGAAATGACATACATAATCAACAGCTGATACCACAACAAGGGCAATATCCACCACCTGGATTCATAGATTGGAATTATGACCATAACTGTTCAGTCAGGGAAATTTTTCTACAGGAATCCAGCAGGCTGTAATTCTTGCCAGCTATTTTGAACAGGTCCGGTTATGTGCACTACAGGCCTGGGACTGCCTAACCCCCTTGTCCACTGGGCCTGGAGAGACCTCCTCATTAACCTTCTTAAAGCAAGAACCAACTGAAACCCTCCCAGACTTTATACTAAGAGTGCAGGCCAGTTTAGATGGAAAAATAACAGATCCTGCAGCCAAAGCAATGCTTTTAAACAGCCTTGTCTGGGAAGGGATGACCCCTGAGCACAGACAAGCATGCCAGGGACTAAAAAATGAACATTATGACAAATGGATTGTGGCCACCCATGACATTGGGACTGCCACATACCAAGCCTCCTCCCTTGCCCAAGCCCTTGCAGTTGCAACTCAGTCCAACTCAAAATGCTTTAAATGTGGAGAAACTGGACACTGGAAAGAAAATTGCCCCAAAATGACCCAGCTGCCACTCGACCCCCTAAAACCCTCTGTCTTCACTGTAAAAAGGGCTTTCACTGGCAAAAAGATTGTAAATCTAAATATGACAGAGATGGCAAGCCTCTGCCACCTTTAAACTCCTTCCGGGGCAGCCCTCAGCCCTGCTAACAAGAGGGAAGCCACAAACATTACGGGTAACCAGTATTACAGAAAATGCCCATCCAAAATTAACCATAAAAATAGACAATAAACCTTTCAAATGCCTCCTTGACACTGAGGCTGATAAAACCATCTTAAGGCACTCTGAGGTTCCCCCACACTGGGAGTTAATACCAGGACCTCAACTGATGGGAGTAGGGGGCCCCGCCCGAGCATTCATCACTAAAAACTTCTTCTATAAATGGGAGGATCCTGATGGAGAGGTTGGCACGATAAGACCCCTGATTGCAGATATAGCCACAAATCTCATAGGACGAGATATCCTGGAAGACCTCAATGTAGTTCTTGCCAGTGGGTCTGAAGGAGAATGCCTTAAAATAGATGATCATATGAGGTTCCTAAGACAAAAGAACCCCCAATCCTAATGGCCACTGTTGATTGCCAGACTCCCTGCCTTGACTGGATCACCAAGGAACCAGTCTGGGTGGAACAGTGGCCATTACCCAGGGAGAAATTATTCATTTTACAACAGCTTGTGAAAGAACAGTTACAGCTGGGTCACATAGGCCCTCTAGGAGCCCATAGAACACCCCAGTCTTTGTAATAAAGAAAAAGACAGGGGCATGGTGACTGCTACAAGACCTCAGAGCCATAAACAAAACCATGAAAATATGGGGATCACCACAAAGAGGCCTGCCCATGATCTCTGCCATCCCCCTTAATACTCCCCTGTTAGTCCTAGATATAAAAGACTGTTTCTTCTCCATCCATTTACACAATAATGATTGCCAACATTTTGCCTCCTCAGTTCCAAAAATTAACAATTCTGGGCCAGCTGATCGATATGAATGGTGAGTTCTGCTACAGAGTATGGCAAATAGCCCTACAATATGCCAGGGGGCCGTTGCAAATGCATTGGCATCCCTTTTGAAAAAAGGCCTACATGTTTATCATTACATGGATGACCTCTTGGTCTGGCAAGATGAGGATTCCTCTCTAGAGGACCTGAGAGATGCTATGATAAACACCCTAGAGACAAGAGGTTTTATGATAGCCACAAATAAAATACAATCAGTTCCCCCCATTAGCTTCCTGGGGACTGAAATAACACCTACTACTGTTAGACCCCTTAAACCTATCCTGGATGCACACCATCCCCTTACTCTTAATTCCCTTCAGAGCTTTTTAGGCAACATTAATTGGCTAAGGCCCTGGCTTCCCATCCCCAGAAGTCAATTACAGCCACTCTTTGATCTCTTAAAGGGAGACAAAAACCCAGCCTCCAGATGGTATCTACACCCAGATGCCAAAAAGGCTCTCCAAATAATTAACAACCACTTCCAAAAGGCATCACTAGCCAAATATGACGCCAAGCTGCTGGTTCAACTCTTAATTTTCAGTTCCTCCCCCACCATGGTGGGAGCAATTCATCAGCCACATGGAGTACTAGAATGGCTTCACGTGCCAGTAGGGGATGCTCCTCGCTTTCTTACAGGAGTAGACACTCTTGCATCTATGATTCATCAAGGAAGAGAAAGAACCCTACAGATTATAGGGAAAGAAGCTGATACCCTCATTATCCCCTTCCCGTTATCAGATATGCAATGGCTCCTAAAACATCACGCCTCTTTTTCAATTAGCTTAATAGGCTTCCCGAGACAAATTGATAATCACTATCCCAAAGATAAATGGATGTCAGTTATTCCAGTACTTTGCTGGCTCCCACCTTGGCTCTTCTGCCACAAATTCATAAAAAATACAACAGCCTTTATAGATGGGGGGAAAAAGGGGACGGCACTGGTCATATGTGAATCCCCTAATGACCCCCCTATGATATATTTTCAACCTCTATCTGATAAATCTCCACAATTTAAAGAGCTTTTTGTCATCTATATGGCTCTTGATAAGATTGATAAGCCCTTCAAACTTTATTCTGACAGCATTTATGCTGTTAATTTGCTCCCATGGCTAGGTCGTTCCTTTGTCAAAATAGATGGCAACACCCTCTCACCCCTGCTAATTAAAATTTCTACACTGTTACAAAAACGGGTGGCTCCATTATTTGTCCAGCATATCAGGTCCCACTCCTCTCTCCCAGGTCCTCTTACTGAAGGAAATGCCATAGCAGATGAGGTAGCCACTGCTAGAACATTCTCTGCCAGCGTAACAGATGCCCAGAACCTCCACCATGCCACCCATATTAATTTACAAGGGCTCCATCTCAGATTCCTCCACATTCCCCTCAGACAACTTAAATGCATTGTTAAAAGCTGCTCTTCCTGTGCATCAATGATACATACCCCCGCTATATAGCAGATGGGCACCAATCCTCGGGGGCTAAAACCTAATGCCCTCTGGCAAGTTGATGTAACCCATGTCCCCCAATTCAGCAGACAAAAATACATATTTGTAACTGTAGACACTTACTCCCACTTCCTTTGGGCTACTGCCCAAACTGGTGAAAGTTCAAAAAATCTAATAAATCACATGCTTTCATGCTTTGCCATCATGGGCCTCCCTGCACAACTAAAGATGGATAATGGCCCAGCATTCACCAGCTCCCCGTTTAAAAAATTTTGTGAAGCCTGGAAAATCACCCATCATACTGGCATCCCATATAACCCCCAAGGACAAGCCATTGCGGAAAGGTCACATAAAACCTTAAAAGACCAACTAAAAAGGCTCAAACAACATATTCTTCCAATATTCAATTAACATTAGCCTTGTTTACCCTTAATGTACTTAATGTATATCGAGGGTCTGATGCCCCCCCCATCACCCAACACTGGGCCCAGACACACCCCATACCACCCATCATGGTTAGATGTAGGGACCCCCCCGATGGAATCTGGAAAGAACCAGATCCATTGCAGACCACAGGGAGGGGATTTGCTTGTGTTTTTCCACAGGATCAACCAAAGCGTATCTGGGATCCAGCCAGGAATGTCCGGCACCTCCCCGCCCACAAAAATAGATGGCTTGCATGACCCTGTTGGAGACAAAGAAAAGAAAGAGGAGAAAACAACACCCGAAACCACACCGGATCAAGTGGAAAGAAATCCATGATCTGGTGGAGACTGCTTGTTGCAGATGCCCCCCACCCCCGAGCTTCTTTCTCTGTCATCCTCATGGCCGTTTTTACCCTGCTTAACACCAATGCTTCAGCCAGCCCCCCCTCCCAATCTTATGTTCTGGAGATTTTATGTCAGGGAAAGATTTCAAGAAAAAACTCAAATAATCGAAACCACAGACTGCCCCCAGTGGGCTGTCAAAAACCCATAGAAATCATAATGTACCCAAATGCTAGCAGATACGGAACTAATGCATGTGTTTGCTTCCCTTTCCAACAGACAGATCCATCATGCCTCAAGGAAGTTGATACCTATGGGGGCTGCTGCTATTTGAATCCCTGTAGGTTGGAACTAGGATTAACTGGGAAATATCAGGGTATAACAGGACAAGAAAGACCCATCTACCTAAAGGATAATAAGTATCTCTATGAGAACCATGACTACTCCCTAATATATGTTGCAGATCCACGGGACGATCGCTGGCATATCGGAGTAACAGGAAAGTTCTACCCAGGTGCATTCTCCAGCTACCCTACAGCTGACTTTCATATCTCAACAGCTTGTACCTGCAGCTAAACCCATGCTAACTCATCATAATATAATTCTACAGGAAAAACAGAGGACCAGATAAGATCAAGCATGTCCTGGAGCCAATACATTCAATATGTTGCTAATTTTCATCCCTTCACCACCCACCCTAATGCCTCAACTGTTTCTTTTGTGCATCCAGCAATAAATCTTTACTGACAGCAGTACCAGTTAATACCACCCTTCTTTACCCAGAAACAAAAAAAGATTTCACTGACTCTCATCTGATGGATATTCCCTTATTCGAGCAACTGGCTAACTATCCAATTTGCATTTCCAGCAAGAGTAAGCCTACTCATTACAAATGCCTCACTAACATTACTCTCTCCAGGATACCATGCATCGCCCCTCCTCTTTTTCTATGGTGCAAAGGAAAAGCCCAACACTGTGTTAACTCCTCTTTGTCCATCTTTTGTGTACCCGTAATGATTATGCCCCAGGTGTACCTATTCGAGGAAGAAAAGGCTGCCCTCCTCCTTCACACCTGCCAGCAGAGAGAAATCTTCATCCCTTTGCTAGTGGGACTCAGACTCGCCCTCTCCCTGGGTGCCGGAGGCACTGCCACTGCTACTATTATACAAACCCACCTGGTAGGAGACTTTCGAGACAAGCTGGACCAGGCAATGGCATCCACGAATGACAGCCTCAAGTCTCTCCAACGACAAATGAACTCTCTTGCTGGGGTTGTGCTCCAAAACTGAAGAGCACTGGATTTAATAACTGCTGAAGATGGGGGGACGTGTGTAGTATTGGGAGAGGAATGCTGGTTTTTTGTGAATGAATCAAATGTTGTTGAGACCAATGTTAATACTCTCAAAAACTTCGTAATGATCTATTGTCAAGATTTCAACCCACCAAACAATTAGGTTGATTTAGTAACCCCTTGTTTTCATGGCTCCTACCCTTTGTTAGCCCCCTGATCATGCTGTGTGTCATTTTGATGCTTGCTCCCTGTTTCATACAATTTCTTTGCGGACAAATTACTACCATTGCTAAAATTACTACCAAGCAGGTCATGGTCAATTATCAAATTTTGGATTCTCCCAACATAGATGAGTTGGCTCTTAAGGCTTGTGATGACACTTCTCCATTTTAAATCAAAAAGGGGGAGATGTTGGGAAACCCTGCTGTTAGGGTTGCAATTTCTCCTTGTCTGGATAGCCCTGAGAGGCTCGGCGCCAAATGGAAAAACTCCCCTTTTCAGCAGGGGGCCTCCTGCTCTCTTCCTGGCTCACTTTGAAAGTGCTGCCAAGCGAGGATGCCTGACCTTATCTGAAACATGACCTCTGGCATAGAAACTACCCCCAGGTTTTTTCTATGTGATAATCAGAAAGTATGATAATTAGGCATTGCCCAATAGTCAGATGACAGGAGCCTACTGACACTTGTAAATAAAGCATACAATGAGCACCTATCAGCTGAAGCATTGGCTACCGACTCCACACTATATTTTCCCTAACCCCCACTAAATAAATGGAGCTGTTTCACTGAATCTGGAGCTGTTTCACTGAGTCTGGAGCTGTTTGTATCACTGAACCTGCTTCCCCGGAAGGGCTTTCTTCCGTCAGTGCTCACTGGCCATCCTGACCCCGTTCATCGCTTCTGCTCCCTTTGTCCTTGTGGACTGGTGGCCAACAACCCATGAGGAAAGGGAGAGACCCCACACATCATTTAAAGAAATGATCCTGGAAGTAGAGAAATACCCTACAATGCACAGTCCTGGATGCCTGAAGAGAATACCAAAGGCCTTATACACAGATGCTAGCACAGATGCTGCAGAGGGTAGACAGGTAAAACCAAACAAGCCACGAGTAAGAGAGAATGGAGACTGGTGAAGAGGGTCTTCAACTACAGGGCAACCTTCCACATGACTCCGGCCATGTGTCTTGAAGGAGCATGAGCCTGCTGCTAATCTTTCAATGTTTCAGGAAAAGCCAGAGAACTGATTTTTATGTGCTATATACCAATTTGTAAATGTAATTTTATTCTTTATTTGTTAACCTAGCAAAAGAAAACCCCATCCACAGACCAAACTCAGCCTGAGGTAGACAAGTTGACATTTCAATCCCCTTCCCCCTCCTCCCTCCCCCTCCCCTCAAGCATTACATAACCTTGACCACAAAAACTATTGGTCAATCTCTTCTATATTCAAATTTTCTACTTAAAAATAGAAACATCTTTCAAAAATCTGTATCCTGCTTAATAACTCATTTTAGAGTATCATTATGAGGTTTAATTTAAATCAACTCTGCTATAATTTAGGTCCTTTCAGATAGATTCTGTGTTAAAATTTTCAGACCTAACACATTCTAATTGTGTTAGAAATACCAGACTATAATAATATAGAAATAAGGCAGCTTTGTCATGGATTATAACAAATACGACTTCACTTCTCTATTGTAATTAAGTCTATTAATATTCACCACCCATTTTAAGTTTTTCTAATAATCAGGTTTGTTATAATGTATTAAAGGATGTGACCTAGACAACGCATAAACAGGTGTGTAACTGTAAGACCTCTAGAAATCTATTAATCAGGTTTCCCTGAAGTTTAAGTTCTAAGTCATTTCATTTATTTATTTTTGAAGGGTAAGGCAGGAGAATAGGTTTCTCTATGAAGTCCAGGCTGACTTCAAGCTCAAAATCCTCCTGCATTAGCCTCCCAAATCCTTGTATTACAAGTATATATCACCACACCAGCAAGTTCTAAATCTTCTCAATCTTCCAATTTAGGAAAACACCTGGCTCCTAACTTGCTGAAATCCAGTCATGTTATTTAATGGCAGTGAGAATTCTAATGTGAAAACAGCTGTTTACTGCACAGTGTTTTCTTATGCTTGAATATTTTTCTTGCCAAATAAGTCAGAGACAGAGGCAGGCAGATCTCCATGAGATCAAGGCCAGCATGGTCTACATAGCGAGTTCCAGGCCAGCTGTGGCCACAGGGAGACTGTCGCAAAATGGCAAAAAAAGAAAAAGAAAAAGAAAATTAAAATTTCATTGAAACTATTGCCAAATTAACAGAAAGTATCTTTTCTAACATATTCTCCTACAACTTAGGGTGTAACTCAGTAGAAAAGTGAAAAAGAAAACAAAAATCTGTGAAGATGAACATTAGATCTAGGGCAGTCAACTGCGAATAGGGAAACAAGTGACACAAAGCTCAATTGCAGAACATGGCAATAAGCCTCATCAGTTTGTTTCTGTCCTAATAAAAGCTTTCGTGTTCACATAGGAAAATTTTAGTAAGTTGAGTAAAAAGCCACTTACATTTTCCATTATTTCTTCTCCAGCATTATTACCTACATTTCCCAAGAAAACTCAATAACTGTTTTTCCATGATGAACCTGTGGCATATTCAGAATGCCAATACCAAAATACGTGGAAAACCAAAAATTATTATTATAACATAAAGACATAAAACTAGTACAAGTTTACTTCAGAAAATCATTTCAGGTGTATAAACCAGCAAGAAAGATTCCAATCATCTTCGAAAATGATCACTAATGATGTCTTTCAAAGATATTTTATTAGTGTAAGCTATAAATTATAATGCTGATATTAGGAAGCCTTAAAACTGTTTGTACTTCAGGATTACAGGTTTTACTATATGATTGTAACATTATTATATGATGCCACATTACAGCAGTGCTTGAATAAAAACAGCCTGATCCTTGGTATCCATTTTAGCCAAGAAGAGACCCAAGTTGCTCTGAATACCTGTTTCTTCAGATTCCTTTCAGAACCCTGCTTTTTAACAAAGGCCTCACTCTTTTTTATTGAAACACTATATCCAGCATGAAACAGGAAAGTAAAAAAATCAGACCCTTATCAGAGGATTATGTCCCTTCTGACCCCTGCTGGACACATAATACACATATACAACACAAACAGATGTTATCAACTTAATCCCATCTTGTTTACAACAAAAATGGGATAATTATCTCAGTGCATTCATTGAAATAAATACATTACAGCACTCTTCCTTGATAGCATACCCACACACAGTCATACATTGTCCTGGGTCAAGGGCAAGGAGGGGTCATGAGCTCTAACTTTAGGTTACAAGAGGAGTTCAAGGCTCAGTGGATTTGTCTACATTATAAACAAGCTAAGATAAGATTTAACTTTTTGGTTGCAAGATTAACTAAAACTCATTTGTCCAAGAGTATGTTCATATTGTAAAATTCATTACCACCTATGATAAACTTAAGTTTACAAACTAATGTACAAAAGATTAACAGAAAGAGTGAATATTTTACCTATATAATTTTTTAGACAAAAAAAAGTTTTTAGCTTCTAAAAGAAAAAAAAACTAAAATAAAAAACCAAGCATGATGCATATACCTGTAATCTTAGCATCTGGGAAGTAGAACCTGGAGGATTACAAATTTGAGGTCATCCTCACCTACATAGAGAATACTAGGCCAGGCTAGGCTACATAAGACTGGGTCTCAAAAAACAAAAATTAAAGAACCATAAATAAACTTCTTCCTACTGTTAGTAAATATGCATTCAGTAATTACTAAAATATACATAGAATCCTTGGTAACTTCTTTATACATGTACATCACTTTACAAAATGAGGATTTTCTTGACATTATAACTTAAAACACACTAGCACCTAGTTATTTACAAGTTGCTTGGGGCTGGATAGACGGCTCAGGCATTAAGAGCACTTATTGTTCTTGCAGAGGACCTGGTTCAGTTCCCAGCACTCACATCAGGCAGCTCACTAAGTTCAGGCAATTCACAACCATGTGTAACTCTAGTTCCAGGGGACTGTATGCCCTCTTCTGGCCTCTGTGGACTCCTACAGTCATTATATTTTTTACTCAAGTGTATATGTGTGTGCCTGAATGTATGAGCACTACATGAGTACTTGATGCCCACAGAGGTCAGAAGAGGTTGTCAGATCCCTTGGAACTGTAGTCACAGACAGTTATAAACCACCCTGTGGGTGCTGGGAACTGGACCCAGGTCCTCTATGAGCGTAGCAAGTGCTCTTAATCACTGAGTCATCTTCCTTCCTCCAAATGAATAATTTTTGAAAAAATATCAGGGTTCAAGCCTCCACAATTCCCAATTTGCCAAGACTCCCAAGAATAATAAGCACCCCCCAGCTTATTCTAGTATAAGAAAACCAGTTGAAACTGGTTGAAAACCAGTGCTGCTGCTTTTCCAAGAGGCCACTGGAAATGTACAAAATTAGCATAACACTAGCCAGGGACACAGGTCAACAGGTGAAGTATGTGAAGGTGAACTTCACACATAAACATATACAAAATGTATACAACATACAATGAAAGCAATGTACTCTCTCTCTTTTCCCATCCCATAGGCCTGGAGAATTTTCTGCCATATTAGAGAAAGGGAGGAGAGCTTGTACAGCTTGACAGAGCTTGACAGAAGAGGCTGTGGAAAGCAGGGACAGGTTAGCTCCTCCATATGACAAACCCTCACTGGTATGGCACTGGCTGTGCTAGTTTCTCAAAGCTGTCTTTAAAAAGACATCAGGTGAATTAAAGGAACCAATGTTCTGATATTGGAGATGAAAAAAGTACTAACCCTGAAAGATAAAACACTTAGAAGAAGATATTCCTAAGGAATTCAGGAACATGAAGGGTTGATGAAGAGTCAGACAGGTGGAAACCAAGAAAAAGAGAAACATGAATGCTAGACTAAGTGACCTTTAAGATCCCATTCGATTTTGAGGTTTTAAGATTCTATAAAGACGTCAGACAGCCTTGTCTTTTCTTTGTCTACGTAATAGTCTTAAGACAAATCTCAGGCTAACATATAACTTCTACTAGGGTATTTTTAAAATTCAACTACATTCTAAACTACTTGATCTACCTAAAGAACTGTTGAAGAAGAGAAAATTATGTATTATAAGAGTCATTAGACTTTTGAAGGGAACAATGATCCCATTTTTAGATTTAAAAACTTTTAAAATTGATACAGCTAAAGCAATACTTAAAAGAAAAGGTGTAGCCTTAAATATTTACATTTAAAAAAGAAATAAATCTCTAAACTAATGAACTAACCTGTCACGCAGAAAGCCTCAAAGATTTCCCAAGAAGGAAAAATTAAGGAATCACAAAATAAACATATAACAGAGAGGGAGGAAACAACCAAGAAAGCTGTTTCTTTGAAAATACTAACAAAGTTAATAAACCTCTCACATGATAGAGCAAAGCAAAAAGAGAAACAATAAAAATGGGATATATTTGCAAATCTCAGAAATATTAAAAGATAGCAAGATATTAATGAAAATCTTTATGTAAATAAGTTTGAAAACCTAAAGTTGGAAAATGGCCAAAATATGAACCTACAAAAACTGACTCGTTTACTATTTTTAAAAACACAAATATACTAGGCAGAGGCCAGTAGCTCTTTGTGAGGTCAAGGCCAGTCTGTTCTACCTAGCAAGTTCTAGGCCAGCTGGGGCTACAAGAGAGACCCTGTCGAGAGAGAGAGAGAGAGACAGAGACAGAGACAGAGACAGAGACAGAGACAGAGACAGAGAGAAACTGGACATGGCATATGTTTGTAATCCCACCACTCAGGATGCTATAGTAGAACAGCAACTTCAAGGCCAGCCTGAGCTACACAGCAAGCAGGCCTAAAAATGAGTATTAAAGAAATGAGAAACATGGGGCTGGAGACATGGCTTAGCAGCTAAGAGCACTGGCTGCTCTTTCAAAGGACCAGAGTTTGGTTTCCAGCACCCACATGGCAGCTAACAATTGCATGTAACACCAGTTTCAGGGAATCTTACATCCTCTTCTGACTTCCTAGGGCACTGCATGACATGGGTGCACTTACATACATGCAGGCAATACACTCATACATAAACAATTAAAACAATATTTAGAAGAAATGAAAAACACTCTAAGGAGTATATGCAAAGTTGTTTTAACTTGCTTGAGAATCAGAGGAAATTATAAATGATAACCCATAAAACTGCAAGGAGCATAAACTCTTGCACAGCATCTTAAAGGACTCGAGGATCTCCTGATGCCCATAGATGTTCCAGAAAAGCATAACTTCAGTGTATCCACCAGTCAGTAAGAGCAACTTAAAATGTTTCCTAACATGTGAGGCACTGAGTTCCACCCCCAGCACCATAGTCAAGAAGTCATAAACTGATAAAAGCAACACAACAAAGAAAAAAAAATGTCATTTCTATGAGACCAAATGAGACGCAAACACTGAATTTAAAAATGCTACTACTACTGATCAAAAATGCGGGCATGAGACAGACTTTTTTTTTTTTTTAATCTTTTTGAGACAGGGTCTCCCTGTAGCCCCAGCTGTCCTGGAACTCACTATGTAGACCAGGCTGGCCTTGAACTCAAAATTATATGAAGGAAACACATAGATCTCTAAAGATTTATAAGTCTAAAGAGGGTTTAAATTTTTTAAAGTCCTTACAGAACTACCTCAAATGGCCCCTCCTAAACTTCCTTTCTCCCCTGCTCCCCCCTTGCAGAATGCTGTGCCTCTTCTCAGTGCATCTAGGATATTTGCACGTGCCTTACGTCTTTCTGGACACTTCAACTACTGTAGAATAGGAGAAACTTAATATTCCCTTGCAGTGTTGAGTGTAGCTAACCAGAGCAGGCGTTGAAATAACACATCAGCCAAGGAACAGTGATCTTGGGATCCTGGCTTTTAAGAAAAGTGTCAGGGATCCCTTGAAGTGGTAAAATTGTTCTTTAAAGCACACGAATCATCTGAAATACATGTTCTTATGCTGCCTAGAAGACAAAAATACAGCTGGCGGTGACAGCAAAAAAACATACAAGGAGCTCTAGAAAAATCAGTTTTTAGAAGAAAAGAAAATAGAAGAAAAAAGAAAAGAAAGGATAAATTAGGCACTGGGAACCTCCAACTGGCAATTTTTAACAATACATCTTTCCTGGACCAATGACTTATTTGCTTTAAAACTTAAAATCGGTTTTACTTGTGGAAATTTTCATCTGTTTCCTCCAGCCGTAAGAGGATCTCCTCCGCGCACTCCAGAGAGGGAGCGCAGGTGATTTTCTCCTTCACGCTCTGGAACAGCTGCCTGAGCATCGCCTGCAGCACTGCCTCGTCCTCAATGGAGAAATGGGCCATGGTGCGGGGTGGTCAAATCTCGTTTCCCGGCGCCGGGATCCCCAGACACGGCCACTGCGCAAGCGCGTCCCCGTCCAATCCCCGCCTGCGCGTAACGTCGTTCCCTAGGAAACCGCGGCCAGTGCTCGGGGGCGGGGCCTCGGCTGCAGCGTTTTCAGGAAAGCGAAGTGCTTGGCTTTGGAGAACAGGAGCCAGCTGAGGCTCGGCCTGTGGCGCTTGGACAGCTGTGGGTACCACAAGAGTTCAGGATGCCCGGACAGGCAGCAATAGACTTCAGGGTCTGATGGGCTGGCCTGATGGGGAACGCCCCGCTGCGCGTGACGTCAGCTCGCTACGCGAGGGGGGAGGCGTGCCCCCTGGAGGAGGCTCAGGTTCTGCTCTGTCCCTAACCTCCTTGCAGGAGGGAGGGCAAAGAGTAGGAAGGAAAAAGATTAAAGCCAAACTGAAAATAGGCTGAAGTGTTTCGATTGCGGACTGGATGGTCCTGAAGGGCTGCGATGCTGCTGCTTCCAGTAGCCGCCACCTGTTGAGCGAGCGCCTGCTCCCTACCAAACTACCTGCCGGCCCAGTGAAGAAGGGGCAGGCTTCTTCAGCCCACAGTAATTAAGATTACAGGACGGTGCACCTGAGGGTCTTGCTAAAGGCATGAGGTGTGTAGGTGTTGTGAAAACCTAGAATTTTGTTTATAACCCAGTAGGGAGTTGGAAAGAAACAGAACCTATTTTAGGACATGGAAATTATCTTGCCACAGAAATAGTACCACAGTAATGATAAGTGGTTCAATGTCAATAAATTCCCCCTTATTCAGCCATGCATTTCATGTCTTAGTCAGCAACAATGATTCTATGGTTAAGGCTACTCTTCTGGAAGGATCTATTTCTTTGCCAGCTCTGGCAGCATATTTATTCATAAAATGTGTTCCTTTTGTTGTCGTTGTTTGGTTTTGTATAAAAATTTGCTTTCATCCTTTTTGTTTGTTTTCAACAGGGTCTCCCTGTAGCTCCAGCTGGCCTGGAACTCGCTATATAGACCAGGTTGACCTCCATCTCACAGAGATCCGCCTCCCAAGTGCAAGTCTTAAAGGTGTTCACCACCAAACCAGGCCCTTTTATCTTTTTATTCTCCATTATTGTTGTTTAGCAATTTCATACATGCATATACTGTTTTCCCCCTTGCCCTCTTTTATCCACCCCCTGTCCCTCCGAACCCCTCTTCCCAACAAGCTCACTCCTATTTAGAAGTCTTTCTTGTTTCTTTTTGACCCACTGAGTTTAATTATGGATGTTTACATGAGTTGGGGGTATTTACTGGAACCTGTGCAATTTATCAGTGGCTACATCATTGAAGAAACTCCAGCACCCATTTCCTGCCCATAGACCTTCAGTAGGAGGTGGGAATCTCATGAGCCCCTATCCATGTATGATGAACTCTGGAAGGCCCCCATCTTATACAGATAACCATAACTACAGTAAGTTCATGGATGCAATGGCCATGTCAGTCCAGAAGACACTGTTTTACAGTACTCCTCTCCAACCTCTGGCTCTATCCCCTCTTCTGCTATGTTCCCTGGGCCTTGGAAGGGATGATATAGATGTCCCATTTAGGGACCAGGATTCCACAATCACTGATTCTCTGCACTTTGACGAGATGTGCGTCTCTGTATGAGTGCCCCACACACTGCAGAAAAAAGCTTCTCTGATGAAGGTTGAGAGCAGAACTAATCTATGGACACAAACAGAAGTATTTAGAAGATATTTTGACACCATGTCTATTTAACAGAATAACAGTTGTAGGATCTCTCCTAGGCCCTACAACCTCCCCATATAGTCTCTTGACCAGATTCACAGTACCAGGCATGAGTTCCTGCCTGTGAAGCAGGCCTCAAATCCAGTCAGAAAGCCGTTGATCTTTCTCATAACTTTTGGACTGTTATTACACCAGTGGGCATATCTTGCCAGGTCATTATTATAACTCATCAGATACACAGCTGGGTAGGATCACTGAAGGCTTTTTCTCCCCCCAGCTGATTGTGTAACACCTTTTAAACTTTGAATGCTAATCAATAAGGAAGAAACTTCCAAGAGAGATCCAGCATGATTTTTTAATGTCCTGTAAATCCAAGTGTGTGCTGTCATAAATATGTGTCCTTAATATCATAATTGTATTACCTTGGTTAATAAAAACAAACTGGCAATAATAGGTATTCATAAGCCTTTTGTGGGCAATACTATCAGCTCAATACATATGCATTCATGTATGTGTGTGCATGTACACAGAATCACCAGTAGTAACATATAAATAGTCATCATAACACAAGATGGAATGTATTTGCAGCTCAAAACACCAAGGTGCAGATAATCAGTGAGCTCTTGGCACGTTAGATTCATAATGGCCCCCAAAAGCTCAAGAGGTAAAGTCTTTGGCCCCAACTCACAGAACTCTTGGGATGTGGTAAAATCATTAAGAGGTGAGGCCTAATGAGAGGAACTTATCTCATCACTCTAGTTTCATTCTGCTGCTATGAAAAAGCACCAAGTTGGAAAGGAAAGAGTCTATTGGGCAGGAACAACTGGGGAAGGCTGTAATTGCCTCCTTGCCACTGTGATAACAAAATGTCCTCATACATTTCAAATGCCTTGTGAGGAAGAATAGAACTAAATAAATCAAGAGCTATTCTAAAGGATATGCCATAGGAAGAAGGAAAATAACACTGAAAGAATGCCTTCGATACAATAAGGAAAGATGGCCAAGAAACTATGGGCAATGTGCATTTAGGTAAATTTCAATAACCATTATCTCCATTAAAATAATAGCCATAATAATTGGCGAAAGTTAAAACTGCATGGTCCTAGAGAAGGGCATGGCAGTGCATACCTGGAATCCCAGCAGTTGGGAAGCTGAGTCTGGAGGATCATGAATTGGGGCCGCCGGGAAATACAAAGTGAGACTATAAATGGAAAAAACAATGGACAGGGCAGATTGCTCAGTGGGTAAGGCACTTGCCACACAAGCATGAGGACTGGAGTTTAGATCCCCCAAACCCACATAAAAGCCAAATAGGCATGATACTCTACCTGCAATGTCAGCACTTGAGAGATAGAGACAGGGAAGTGCCAGAGCAATCTGACTAGCTAGACTAGCCAGAATTAGGGAGCTCAGTGTTCAGTGAAAGACCCTGCCTCAATAAATGAAGTGGAAAGCTGTTGACAACACCTGATGTCAACGTTGAGCCTCTACATACATGTCTGCACACATGTGGACACATACACACAAGCACTCACACCACACACAAATATACATGCAAAAAGGAAAAAGAAAAATGCATAGTAGACAGATACTGAAAAAAACATTCGAAAGTATGAAATGGAACAAGCTGACATGCCAAGAGACCCTGATGTTTTTCTAAAGACAGTTTAAGATGTTCAACTTGATTAGGAAAATGTAGAATTTCAAATCTAACCATATAAAGATCAGAAGTAAAGCCAAACGTGGTGATACGTGCCTGTAATCTAAGCACTTAGAAGTCTGAGGCAGGAGGGTCACAAGTTCAAGGCAGCCTAGGCTATACAGCAAGACCCTACCTCAAAAACTAAAACTAAAACCAAGATTATAAATAGAAATTTTTAATTCAAAAAATTTAGATGAAATGAAATTGAGAAGATGAAAAAACAGAAATGAAATGGACAAAAAGTAGAAAAAGTAAAAATTTATAAAGAAACTTTATCAAGTTGCACATGGTGACACATGTCCTTTATCCCAGAACTTGCGAGGTAAATACAGCAGGATCAGGAGTCCAAGATCATCCTCAGTTACATAGCAAGTTCAAGGCCAGTCAGGGCTACATGAAACCCTCTCTCTCTCTCTAAAAAAAGGAAGGACAGAAGAGAAGGCAAAAAGAAAGAAAGCAAAGGAGTCAAAAACTGATACATTGACATTTAAAGTCAGAACTGACAAGTTGGATTTTAAAGTAGCCAACTATATGCTATTCACCAAAATGCTAAGAACTTAGAAAAGTAAGAATTTTAAAAGTTAGAAAAAGAGTAAATGTTATTCAAAGAAAATCTGTTAAAGCTATATACATGCCAGCAAAGTTAATTTTTAAAAAAGCAGATTTTAGCAACACAGACTGTTACTTCATCATTTTTTAAAAGTTTACCAACAGGAAGGCAGAATAACTTTGAATTTAAAATAAGTAAAATTCCTGGTCTTTCTAAAAGTCTATTGCAAACTAAAAGATTTTCTTTCCATGCTCTTCTATATCCTTTAATAAGAAATTCATGGGACAACTCAAACACCAATCCGGCCTCAGAGTTCCACAAGCAGTTGACTAAAGACAGATTTCCATTGCTGTGACAAAACACTCTGACCAATACCAACTTAGGGAGGAAAGGGTTTATTTTATTTTACATCTCCCAGGCCACAGTTTATCACTGAGGAAGCCCAAGGTAGGAACTCAGGGCAGGAACCTGGAGGCAGGAGCTGAAGCATAGGCCATGGAATGCTGTTTACTGGCTTGTTTCCCTGGCCCCTGCTCAGCCTGCTTTCTTATGCAACATAGGCCCACCTGCCCAGGAATGGCACCACCCACAGTGGACTTGGCCCTCCCACAATCACACAGTAATCAAGAAGATGGCCATAGACATGGCCACAGGCCTGTCCAATGGAGGCAATTCACCAATTGAGATTCCCTCTACCCAGGTGTGTCAAGTTGACAACCAAAGCTATCCAGCACAACAGTGTACCAGAAAAGTATGATGGTTGAACTTCCCATTCTACTTCCCAGACACCTCTTTGACATGTTCCCAATATTATACACCAGGAAGCCTACTCTATACAAAGCTCAGACTGTTAGAATCTGTCTCCCATGGAAATGATACTGGTACAGAATGCAATTCACTCAGACATTTTTTCTGATTCCTAGTAGACTGAGTTTCTGATCATGTCATGGACAGCTAGTGTTTTTCATGTCTGTTTTTCATATAGTAGACTTTTGCCAAGGCACGAATCTTTGATCCAAACAAATACGGCCACAGTTAGAGGGCCAGAGGCCTAAAGATGATCTTTATGTGTTTGCATTAATTTTATTTTTTGTCTTTTTGAAACAAGGTCTCCCAGTAGCTCCAGCTGGCCCGGAACTCACTATGTAGACCAGGCTGGCCTCAAACTCACAGAGATCCATCTGCTTCTGCCTCCCAAGTGCTGGGATTAAAGGCATGAGCCACCATGCCCTGCTTGCATTAATTTTTAAAAGATGTATTCATCAAATATATTTGGTGATCGTAGTATCATAAGTAAAACTATTAAAAAGCCTTGAATATAGAAAAAACCTCATTGTTAGATATTATTAACCTTGTTATCCTTTTCTATAAATTGGGAATGGATAGTTTCATAGAACTTTGCAGGTATGACTTTTATCAACCAATAAGAAAGAAAACCATTTCTAAATTTCCAAACATTAAAATTGGCTCTTCTTTTCAAGACAGTAAATCAAAATAAAACCAGAGCAGAGGGACAATATCCATAATTAAAGTCTTCCCCTTTGTTTTGGGGATCTTTGTCTTTGAAACCCATGTCCTTGGGATATTTGTAAGAAAGACTTTTGCTTTCCCCATATGTATGTTCTCATTTGGCCTTTTAAAAATATTTACTGATGAAAGACTCCTACAAAATTCTAACACTGTTTGATCATTTGCTCAAAATACAAGTGCGCAGATTTGAAAATTTTCTCAATTGTCTGGAAAGGGAATTGGAATATCTGCTGTCCCTTATTTATATGATTCACTTAGATGCTGCCTAGCTTGGAATAAGGAATCTCCTGAATTAACCTCTGAGCTAATATCCCATCCTCATCCTGCTTTCAGAAAGATGCCAACAAAGCAACAACCTCACAAGAGTGACTGCAGACAAGCATGTAATACATTCATCTTCATGTTCACAGCATTGTGTCCAACCGTGGAGACACATGTCACTTGATCCAAAGAGTTTTCCTGCGCATTGGTTGTTACGATCTTGCTATTAAAGACTTGATATGGTTTTATGCATTCTGATTTGAGGACATATTACCAGTTCACAAAGAAAATTCTGCCTATATAAGAATTGTGGGGGACTGGAGAGATGGCTCAGCAGTTAAGACACTGACTGCTCTTGCAGAGGACCTGGGTTCAATTCCCAGCACCCACATGGCAGCTATGAACCATCCTTAACTACAGTTCCAGGGGAATCTGAACTCGTCTTCTGACCTCTGTGGCATTGCATGACACAGGTGCACTCACATACATGCAGGCAATACACTCATACACATAAAATAAAAATAATAAATAAAATATTTTTAAAAAAGAATTGCAGATGAGCTGGGCTCAGTGACACAAGCCTTTAATCCCAGCATTTGGGAGGCAAAGGCAGGTGGATCTGTGTGAGAGTGAGGCCAGCCTAGACTACATAGTGAGCTCCAGGACAGCTAGAGCTATAGGGAGACCCTGGCTCAAAAAGCAAAAAACTAAACAAAAAATAATTGTAGATGAGTTGTATGAGTTGTGCCAGATTTTATTCCTATAAATATACTGAATATGCTACCTCTAATTAATGCTTTTTAATAGAGTAACATGTACTTTTTATGATTACATTTGTTTACATGTGTGTATGTGTGCAAGTGTGAGTGTGCACACACATACTTATGCATGCTGCATTGCAAGTATGGCGATCAGAGAACAGCATTTAGGAATCAATGCTCTCCTACTATGCTGGTCCTAGAAACTGAATTGAAGTCACCAGTCTTAGCAGGAGGTGGCTTTCCCTGCTGAGCCATCTCACTGGTCACACTTTTACTTTTTTCAAGATTTGTTCATTTTGTTTGTCTGTGTGAGTGCACATGTGTTCAAGTGTGCATACATACATATGCATGTGTACAGAGGCCAGAAGTGGATGTCAGGTGCCCTCTTCTATCATTCTCAGTCTACTTTGAGGCAGGGTCTCTCCCTGAACCTAAGGCTTATGTTTTCTTTCCTACACTGGAAACCAAAGAGCTCCAGTGATCTTCCAATCTCCATTCCCAATCAGACCAGAGGTTGCAAATGGAAGTTTATTTATCTCTTACATGGAGATCCAGATGTAGTCAGCCCCAGACTGCTAGGGCAACTTTCCTTCACCAACAGGGAGATTTTGCAATGGATCCAGGGTGGTTTCAGCAGCTTCTGTCACATCTGCCATTTAGCCAAAGCAAGTCAACAAAAGCATCATCAAAAAGAGATATTTGTTACTTCTGTTTCCATCTTGTTTCCTAACATGAGGTTACATGGATGCATGTAGGAATAGAGAGGCCAGGAAATAGAGACTTCCCTGGGGAAAAAAGTGAGAAGGAACCTTTACAAGAAAGAGAAGAAAGGTAGAATGAATATTGGAGGATAGCTAGGAATCTCAGCACATATTCCTGCTGTGACATCCTAGATTTCCAAGTTGTACAAATTCTTGTTAATTGAGTAGGTTGGTAATGGTTCAGGGCAGGATATAGAAGCCAACCCAGTTATTTTAAGAAATATGAGATTTATGAGTTTGGAAATTTCTAGATGTATAAGAGGAGGCTTTAAACTGAAGCTCTATAATTGATCACATAGGAGAATTTCTACTCTTATACACATGGAGCTATCAGTGTGTGTGATGGTTAAACTTGTTTCTCAACTTGACACACTTGGGAAGAGGAAACTTCAGTTGAGGAATTTTCTCTATTAGATTGATCTTTGGGCATGTCTGTGGGACATTTTCTTAATTGCTAATTGATGGCACTTATACACATGCAGGCAATACACTCATACACATAAAATAAAAATAATAAATAAAATATTTCCTAAGAGAAAACTAGACATGCTGGGTATGGTGGCACACGCCTTTAATTCTAGCACAGAGGAAGCAGAGGCAGGCAGAACTCTGTGAGTTCAAGGCCAGCCTGGTCTTCATAGCAAATTCTAGGCCAGCTGGGATTACAGGGAGACCCTGTCTCAAAAAAGAGAGATGGAGAGAGGGAGGAAGGGAGGGAAGGAGGGAGGGAGGGAGGAAGGGAGGGAAGAAGGAAGAGAGGGAGGGAGGAAGGAAGGAAGTAAGGAAGGAAGGAAGGAAGGAAGGAAGACATAAGATTATGGAATGCTGGGGGCTGGAGAGATGGCTCAGCAACTAAGAACACTGGTTATTCTTTCAGAAGACCAAGGTTTGAATCCCTGTACATGGCAGCTAACAACTGTCTATAACTCCAGTCCCAGGGGATCTGACTGCCTCTTCTGACCTCCACTGGCATTGCTGGACACTGGTGCACTTACCTACATGCAGGCAATACACGCATACACATAAAATAAAATTTTAAAAATTAAAAAAAAAGATTATTGAATGCTGCTACAGAAAACTCACACTTCATTGGTGTCAACATACCTTCTAAATATTTATCTTTATACTCATAGCTTAGTGCTGCTCTCGGCCTTCATCAGAGAAGCTTCTTTTTGAAGTATTCAGCAGTTAACACAGAGACTCATGACTGATCGAAGTGCAGAGAATCAGCAACTGTGAAGTCCTGCGGCCTAAATGGGACATCTATATCAGCCCCTTCAAGGATCAGGGAACATAGTGGAAGATAAGGCAGAAAGAGTGTAAGAGCCAGAAGTTAGAGAGGGGTACCTTAAACAGGGTTTGGGAACATGAAATGACAATTGCATTCGTGGATAAAATTGTCTTCAGTCACGTAGCCACTGGTAAGTTGCTTATGTTCTGGTAAATAAACCCTCACTCATGTTCATGCAAGCAGCAATAAGTAAACACAAACACAGGGACAGAAACCACATGATCATCTCATTAGATCAGAAAAGGCCTTTGGCAAAATCCAATAGCCATTCGTGATAACAGTCATAGAGCACCTACACATATGGAGAACATATCTCATCATAATAAAGGCTATACACCACAAGCCCACAGCCAACATCAAACTAAATGGAGAAAATTGAAAGCAGTCCCCTTAAAATCAGGAACAAGATAAGGATGTCCACTCCATTCCTAGTCAATATTATACTTCAAATCTCAGCTAAAGCAATAAGACAAAAGGAGATAAAAGGAATACACTTGGAACAGAAGAAGTCAAAGTACCTTTATATGCAGATGATATGATTCTATACATAAAGAATCCTAAAGACTCCACCAGAAAACTCCTAGTGATGGTGAATACATTCAGTAAAGGATATAAAACTAACACCCCCAAATCAGTAGTTTTCCTACACACCAACAACTAACATACTGAGAAAGAAATCTGGGACACCATCCCATTCACAATAGCCTCAAATTTATCTGATACCTTTGAATAAACATAAAAGAAAGTGAAAGACCTGTACAATAAACACTTTAAGACATTGAAAAAAACTTTAAGAAGACACCAGAAGATGGAACGACCTCCCATAGTCATGGATCAGCAGGATTAAGCTGTGAAAATGTCCACCCTACCAAAAGCAATCTATAAATTCAATGCCATACCCATTAAAATTCCAACACAAAAAAAAATCTTAAATTTTATACAGAATCACACACACACACACACACACACACACACACACAAAACAAAACAAAACAAAAACAGGATAGGCGATATAATTCTGAATAAGAGAACTGCTGGAGACATTACTATTCCTGATCTCAAATTATGTTATAGAGCTAGAGTAACTAAAAAACAGCATGGTGGTGATCTCAGCAGACCACCACAGAATGCTGGGTTCTGGCCTCCCTCTGACATAGGGGCTGAGAACACAAGGGACTGCCTGAGAGCGCCTGGATCCTGCGTCCATGTAGTTTTCACCAGTGACTTTGCCTCAAAAATGTTCCACAAATTTGTAAATACCTCGCTTCCTTCCAGCTTCTTCCCCAAAGGAACATTCACATCTGCGACTGCACTACAGCTTAGGTGAGAGAGCACTGTATTGGGAGAGCTTGTATTGTACACCTTATTTGTTAGTTTGCATTCATTACACATTCCTTGGAGGCAGACTTTCACATTCTTAATTGTGCTAATAATTTATGTAAGTTTCACAAATTTGCTGATTGTTAGTTTTATATAGATTCTTTAAATAATGTACTTGAGTAAAAATAGTATTAAAATAATTGAATTTGATTAATAAGAAAACATTTAAAAAAAAAAAAACAGCATGGTATGGGCATAAAAACAGACAAACTGATCAGTAGAATAGAATTAAGGACCCAACATTAAATTCACACACTTACAGCTGCATGATTTTTGAAAAAGGAGCAAAAATACACACTGGAGAAAAAGCTTGTTCAACAAATGGTGCTGGTCAAACTGAATAAGAGCATGTAGAGGAATGAAACTAGATTCCTAGCTTTTACCATGCACAAAACTCAACTCCGATTGGGTCAAGGACGTTGTCATAAGACGTGATACCCTGAATCATATGTATGAATCAGATGAATCAGGAGAAAGTAGGGAATACATTGGAACTTATAGGCATGGGAAATGACTTTGTGAACAGGAGTCCTATAACATAAGCATTTGGTCCAACAATTGGCAAATGGGACCACATGAGGCTGAAAAGCTTCTGTACACATCAAAGTACACCATAATTTGAGTGAAGAGGCAACCTAAAGAATGGGAAAATTTTTTTGTAAGCTGTACCTCTGACAGAGGGTTAGTATCTAGACTATACAAAGAAATTAAAAAACTAAACATCAAACAACAAGCAACCCAATTAAAAAGTAGGGCAATGAACTGAACAGGGAGTTCTGTAAAGATAAAACACAAATGATTGAGAAATACTTTTTTAAATGTTCAACATCTTTAGTCATAAGGGAAATGCAGATTAAAACCTCTTTAAGATTTCATCTTACGCCTCTCAGAATGGCAAAGATTCAAAAAACAATGAAAATTTCTGGCAAGGATGTGGAGAAAAGAACTCTTATCCACAGCACTGGGAAGGGGTACATTAGATTAAGGACTAAATTGGGTGGGGAATGGGAGGACAGGGCAAAGGAGGGAATATAGGAAGGGATAAGAAATACTAAAAGCACTATCCTCAGGCCTCTTGGGGTAAGTCTATAGCGCAGCTCTCCGCG